>NC_139347.1:151805802-152165025 GCF_055883805.1 Amblyomma maculatum | reverse complement strand
TTGATACAACAGTCAGGTATTTGAAAAGCTTAATGTTCCAAATAAAAGTTATATCTCTACCGGATACTTTCGCCCGTAGATGTAGAGAAATAGCTGCCTGCAGGTTCGAAACATTGATACAACAGTCAGGTATTTGAAAAGCTTAATGTTCCAAATAAAAGTTATATCTCTACCGGATACTTTCGCCCGTAGATGTAGAGAAATAGCTGCCTGCAGGCTCGAAACATTGATACAACAGTCAGGTACTTGAAAAGCTTAATGTTCCAAATAAAAGTTATATCTCTACCGGATACTTTCGCCCGTAGGTGTAGAGAAATAGCTGCCAGCAGGTTCGAAACATTGATACAACAGTCAGGTATTTGAAAAGCTTAATGTTCAAAATAAAAGTTACACCTCTACCGGATACTTTCGCCCGTAGATGTAGAGAAATAGCTGCCTGCAGGTTCGAAACAATGCTAAAACAGTCAGGTATTTGAAAAGCTTAATGTTCCAAATGAAAGTTACATCTCTACCGGATACTTTCGCCCGTAGATGTAGAGAAATAGCTGCCTGCAGGTTCGAAACAATGCTACAACAGTCAGGTATTTGAAAAGCTTAATGTTCCAAATAAAAGTTACATCTCTACCGGATACTTTCGCCCGTAGATGTAGAGATAAGCTGCCTGCAAATTCGAAACAATGCTACAACAGTCAGGTATTTGAAAAGCTTTTTGTTCCAAATAAAAGTTACATCTCTACCGGATGCTTTCGCCCGTAGATGTAGAGAAATAGCTGCCTGCAGGTTCGAAACATTGATACAACAGTCAGGTGTTTGAAAAGCTTAATGTTCCAAATAAAAGTTACATCTCTACCTGATACTTTCGCCCGTAGATGTAGAGAAATAGCTGCCTGCAGGTTCGAAACGATGCTACAACAGTCAGGTATTTGAAAAGCTTAATGTTCCAAATAAAAGTTACATCTCTACCGGATACGTTCGCCCGTAGATGTAGAGAAATAGCTGCCTGCAGGTTTGAAACATTGATACAAACGTCAGGTATTTGAAAAGCTTAATGTTCCAAATAAAAGTTACATCTCTACCGGATACTTTCGCCCGTAGATGTAGAGAAATAGCTGCCTGCAGGCTCGAAACATTGATACAACAGTCAGGTACTTGAAAAGCTTAATGTTCCAAATAAAAGTTATATCTCTACCGGATACTTTCGCCCGTAGATGTAGAGAAATAGCTGCCAGCAGGTTCGAAACATTGATACAACAGTCAGGTATTTGAAAAGCTTAATGTTCCAAATAAAAGTTATATCTCTACCGGATACTTTCGACCGTAGATGTAGAGAAATAGCTGCCTGCAGGTTCGAAACATTGATACAACAGTCAGGTATTTGAAAAGCTTAATGTTCCAAATAAAAGTTATATCTCTATCGGATACTTTCGCCCGTAGATGTAGAGAAATAGCTGCCTGCAGGTTCGAAACATTGATACAACAGTCAGGTATTTGAAAAGCTTAATGTTCCAAATATAAGTTACACCTCTACCGGATACTTTCGCCCGTAGATGTAGAGATAAGCTGCCTGCAGGTTCAAAACATTGATACAACAGTCAGGTATTTGAAAAGCTTAATGTTCCAAATAAAAGTTACATCTCTACCGGATACTTTCGCCCGTAGATGTAGAGAAATAGCTGCCTGCAGGTTCGAAACATTGATACAACAGTCAGGTATTTCAAAAGTTTAATGTTCCAAATAAAAGTTATATCTCTACCGGATACTTTCGCCCGTAGATGTAGAGAAATAGCTGCCTGGAGGTTCGAAACATTTATACAACAGTCAGGTATTTGAAAAGCTTAATGTTCAAAATAAAAGTTACACCTCTACCGGATACTTTCGCCCGTAGATGTAGAGAAATAGCTGCCTGCAGGTTCGAAACAATGCTAAAACTGTCAGGTATTTGAAAAGCTTAATGTTCCAAATGAAAGTTACATCTCTACCGGATACTTTCGCCCGTAGATGTAGAGAAATAGCTGCCTGCAGTTCGAAACAATGCTACAACAGTCAGGTATTTGAAAAGCTTAATGTTCCAAATAAAAGTTACATCTCTACCGGATACTTTCGCCCGTAGAGGTAGAGAAATAGCTGCCTGCAGGTTCGAAACAATGCTACAACAGTCAGGTATTTGAAAAGCTTAATGTTCCAAATAAAAGTTACGTCTCTACCGGATACTTTCGCCCGTAGATGTAGAGATAAGCTGCCTGCAAATTCGAAACAATGCTACAACAGTCAGGTATTTGAAAGCTTTTTGTTCCAATAAAAGTTACATCTCTACCGGATGCTTTCGCCCGTAGATGTAGAGAAATAGCTGCCTGCAGGTTCGAAACATTGATACAACAGTCAGGTATTTGAAAAGCTTAATGTTCCAAATAAAAGTTATATCTCTATCGGATACTTTCGCCCGTAGATGTAGAGAAATAGCTGCCTGCAGGTTCCAAACATTGATACAACAGTCAGGTATTTGAAAAGCTTAATGTTCCAAATATAAGTTACACCTCTACCGGATACTTTCGCCCGTAGATGTAGAGATAAGCTGCCTGCAGGTTCGAAACATTGATACAACAGTCAGGTATTTGAAAAGCTTAATGTTCCAAATAAAAGTTACATCTCTACCGGATACTTTCGCCCGTAGATGTAGAGAAATAGCTGCCTGCAGGTTCGAAACATTGATACAACAGTCAGGTATTTCAAAAGTTTAATGTTCCAAATAAAAGTTATATCTCTACCGGATACTTTCGCCCGTAGATGTAGAGAAATAGCTGCCTGGAGGTTCGAAACATTTATACAACAGTCAGGTATTTGAAAAGCTTAATGTTCAAAATAAAAGTTACACCTCTACCGGATACTTTCGCCCGTAGATGTAGAGAAATAGCTGCCTGCAGGTTCGAAACAATGCTACAACAGTCAGGTATTTGAAAAGCTTAATGTTCCAAATAAAAGTTACATCTCTACCGGATACTTTCGCCCGTAGAGGTAGAGAAATAGCTGCCTGCAGGTTCGAAACAATGCTACAACAGTCAGGTATTTGAAAAGCTTAATGTTCCAAATAAAAGTTACGTCTCTACCGGATACTTTCGCCCGTAGATGTAGAGATAAGCTGCCTGCAAATTCGAAACAATGCTACAACAGTCAGGTATTTGAAAAGCTTTTTGTTCCAAATAAAAGTTACATCTCTACCGGATGCTTTCGCCCGTAGATGTAGAGAAATAGCTGCCTGCAGGTTCGAAACATTGATACAAAAGTCAGGTGTTTGAAAAGCTTAATGTTCCAAATAAAAGTTACATCTCTACCTGATACTTTCGCCCGTAGATGTAGAGAAATAGCTGCCTGCAGGTTCGAAACGATGCTACAACAGTCAGGTATTTGAAAAGCTTAATGTTCCAAATAAAAGTTACATCTCTACCGGATACGTTCGCCCGTAGATGTAGAGAAATAGCTGCCTGCAGGTTTGAAACATTGATACAAACGTCAGGTATTTGAAAAGCTTAATGTTCCAAATAAAAGTTACATCTCTACCGGATACTTTCGCCCGTAGATGTAGAGAAATAGGCTGCCTGCAGGCTCGAAACATTGATACAACAGTCAGGTACTTGAAAAGCTTAATGTTCCAAATAAAAGTTATATCTCTACCGGATACTTTCGCCCGTAGATGTAGAGAAATAGCTGCCAGCAGGTTCGAAACATTGATACAACAGTCAGGTATTTGAAAAGCTTAATGTTCCAAATAAAAGTTATATCTCTACCGGATACTTTCGACCGTAGATGTAGAGAAATAGCTGCCTGCAGGTTCGAAACATTGATACAACAGTCAGGTATTTGAAAAGCTTAATGTTCCAAATAAAAGTTATATCTCTATCGGATACTTTCGCCCGTAGATGTAGAGAAATAGCTGCCTGCAGGTTCCAAACATTGATACAACAGTCAGGTATTTGAAAAGCTTAATGTTCCAAATATAAGTTACACCTCTACCGGATACTTTCGCCCGTAGATGTAGAGATAAGCTGCCTGCAGGTTCGAAACATTGATACAACAGTCAGGTATTTGAAAAGCTTAATGTTCCAAATAAAAGTTACATCTCTACCGGATACTTTCGCCCGTAGATGTAGAGAAATAGCTGCCTGCAGGTTCGAAACATTGATACAACAGTCAGGTATTTCAAAAGTTTAATGTTCCAAATAAAAGTTATATCTCTACCGGATACTTTCGCCCGTAGATGTAGAGAAATAGCTGCCTGGAGGTTCGAAACATTTATACAACAGTCAGGTATTTGAAAAGCTTAATGTTCAAAATAAAAGTTACACCTCTACCGGATACTTTCGCCCGTAGATGTAGAGAAATAGATGCCTGCAGGTTCGAAACAATGCTAAAACAGTCAGGTATTTGAAAAGCTTAATGTTCCAAATGAAAGTTACATCTCTACCGGATACTTTCGCCCGTAGATGTAGAGAAATAGCTGCCTGCAGGTTCGAAACAATGCTACAACAGTCAGGTATTTGAAAAGCTTAATGTTCCAAATAAAAGTTACATCTCTACCGGATACTTTCGCCCGTAGAGGTAGAGAAATAGCTGCCTGCAGGTTCGAAACAATGCTACAAACAGTCAGGTATTTGAAAAGCTTAATGTTCCAAATAAAAGTTACGTCTCTACCGGATACTTTTCGCCCGTAGATGTAGAGAAATAGCTGCCTGCAGGTTCGAAACAATGCTACAACAGTCAGGTATCTGGAAAGCTTAATGTTCCAAATAAAAGTTACATCTCTACCTGATACTTTCGCCCGTAGATGTAGAGAAATAGCTGCCTGCAGGTTCG
Source organism: Amblyomma maculatum (assembly GCF_055883805.1). NCBI lineage: Eukaryota > Metazoa > Arthropoda > Arachnida > Ixodida > Ixodidae > Amblyomma > Amblyomma maculatum. The sequence goes on along the minus strand of NC_139347.1, from coordinate 152,160,177 downwards.
AAACAATGCTACAACAGTCAGGTATCTGAAAAGCTTAATGTTCCAAATAAAAGTTACATCTCTACCGGATACTTTCGCCCGTTGATGTAGAGAAATAGCTGCCTGCAGGTTCGAAACATTGATACAACAGTCAGGTATTTGAAAAGCTTAATGTTCCAAATAAAAGCTACATCTCTACCGGATGCTTTCGCCCGTAGATGTAGAGAAATAGCTGCCTGCAGGGTTCTAAACATTGATACAACAGTCAGGTATTTGAAAAGCTTAATGTTCCAAATAAAAGTTATATCTCTACCGGATACTTTCGCCCGTAGATGTAGAGAAATAGCTGCCTGCAAGGTTCGAAACAATGCTACAACAGTCAGGTATTTGAAAAGCTTAATGTTCCAAATAAAAGTTACATCTCTACCGGATACTTTCGCCCGTAGATGTAGAGATAAGCTGCCTGCAAATTCGAAACAATGCTACAACAGTCAGGTATTTGAAAAGCTTTTGTTCCAAATAAAAGTTACATCTCTACCGGATGCTTTCGCCCGTAGATGTAGAGAAATAGCTGCCTGCAGGTTCGAAACATTGATACAACAGTCAGGTGTTTGAAAAGCTTAATGTTCCAAATAAAAGTTACATCTCTACCTGATACTTTCGCCCGTAGATGTAGAGAAATAGCTGCCTGCAGGTTCGAAACGATGCTACAACAGTCAGGTATTTGAAAAGCTTAATGTTCCAAATAAAAGTTACATCTCTACCGGATACGTTCGCCCGTAGATGTAGAGAAATAGCTGCCTGCAGGTTTGAAACATTGATACAAACGTCAGGTATTTGAAAAGCTTAATGTTCCAAATAAAAGTTACATCTCTACCGGATACTTTCGCCCGTAGATGTAGAGAAATAGCTGCCTGCAGGCTCGAAACATTGATACAACAGTCAGGTACTTGAAAAGCTTAATGTTCCAAATAAAAGTTATATTCTCTACCGGATACTTTCGCCCGTAGATGTAGAGAAATAGCTGCCAGCAGGTTCGAAACATTGATACAACAGTCAGGTATTTGAAAAGCTTAATGTTCCAAATAAAAGTTATATCTCTACCGGATACTTTCGACCGTAGATGTAGAGAAATAGCTGCCTGCAGGTTCGAACATTGATACAACAGTCAGGTATTTGAAAAGCTTAATGTTCCAAATAAAAGTTATATCTCTATCGGATACTTTCGCCCGTAGATGTAGAGAAATAGCTGCCTGCAGGTTCCAAACATTGATACAACAGTCAGGTATTTGAAAAGCTTAATGTTCCAAATATAAGTTACACCTCTACCGGATACTTTCGCCCGTAGATGTAGAGATAAGCTGCCTGCAGGTTCGAAACATTGATACAACAGTCAGGTATTTGAAAAGCTTAATGTTCCAAATAAAAGTTACATCTCTACCGGATACTTTCGCCCGTAGATGTAGAGAAATAGCTGCCTGCAGGTTCGAAACATTGATACAACAGTCAGGTATTTCAAAAGTTTAATGTTCCAAATAAAAGTTATATCTCTACCGGATACTTTCGCCCGTAGATGTAGAGAAATAGCTGCCTGGAGGTTCGAAACATTTATACAACAGTCAGGTATTTGAAAAGCTTAATGTTCAAAATAAAAGTACACCTCTACCGGATACTTTCGCCCGTAGATGTAGAGAAATAGCTGCCTGCAGGTTCGAAACAATGCTAAAAACTGTCAGGTATTTGAAAAGCTTAATGTTCCAAATGAAAGTTACATCTCTACCGGATACTTTCGCCCGTAGATGTAGAGAAATAGCTGCCTGCAGGTTCGAAACAATGCTACAACAGTCAGGTATTTGAAAAGCTTAATGTTCCAAATAAAAGTTACATCTCTACCGGATACTTTCGCCCGTAGAGGTAGAGAAATAGCTGCCTGCAGGTTCGAAACAATGCTACAACAGTCAGGTATTGAAAAGCTTAATGTTCCAAATAAAAGTTACGTCTCTACCGGATACTTTCGCCCGTAGATGTAGAGATAAGCTGCCTGCAAATTCGAAACAATGCTACAACAGTCAGGTATTTGAAAAGCTTTTTTGTTCCAAATAAAAGTTACATCTCTACCGGATGCTTTCCCCCGTAGATGTAGAGAAATAGCTGCCTGCAGGTTCGAAACATTGATACAACAGTCAGGTATTTGAAAAGCTTAATGTTCCAAATAAAAGTTATATCTCTATCGGATACTTTCGCCCGTAGATGTAGAGAAATAGCTGCCTGCAGGTTCCAAACATTGATACAACAGTCAGGTATTTGAAAAGCTTAATGTTCCAAATATAAGTTACACCTCTACCGGATACTTTCGCCCGTAGATGTAGAGATAAGCTGCCTGCAGGTTCGAAACATTGATACAACAGTCAGGTATTTGAAAAGCTTAATGTTCCAAATAAAAGTTACATCTCTACCGGATACTTTCGCCGTAGATGTAGAGAAATAGCTGCCTGCAGGTTCGAAACATTGATACAACAGTCAGGTATTTCAAAAGTTTAATGTTCCAAATAAAAGTTATATCTCTACCGGATACTTTCGCCCGTAGATGTAGAGAAATAGCTGCCTGGAGGTTCGAAACATTTATACAACAGTCAGGTATTTGAAAAGCTTAATGTTCAAATAAAAGTTACACCTCTACCGGATACTTTCGCCCGTAGATGTAGAGAAATAGCTGCCTGCAGGTTCGAAACAATGCTACAACAGTCAGGTATTTGAAAAGCTTAATGTTCCAAATAAAAGTTACATCTCTACCGGATACTTTCGCCCGTAGAGGTAGAGAAATAGCTGCCTGCAGGTTCGAAACAATGCTACAACAGTCAGGTATTTGAAAAGCTTAATGTTCCAAATAAAAGTTACGTCTCTACCGGATACTTTCGCCCGTAGATGTAGAGATAAGCTGCCTGCAAATTCGAAACAATGCTACAACAGTCAGGTATTTGAAAAGCTTTTTGTTCCAAATAAAAGTTACATCTCTACCGGATGCTTTCGCCCGTAGATGTAGAGAAATAGCTGCCTGCAGGTTCGAAACATTGATACAACAGTCAGGTGTTTGAAAAGCTTAATGTTCCAAATAAAAGTTACATCTCTACCTGATACTTTCGCCCGTAGATGTAGAGAAATAGCTGCCTGCAGGTTCGAAACGATGCTACAACAGTCAGGTATTTGAAAAGCTTAATGTTCCAAATAAAAGTTACATCTCTACCGGATACGTTCGCCCGTAGATGTAGAGAAATAGCTGCCTGCAGGTTTGAAACATTGATACAAACGTCAGGTATTTGAAAAGCTTAATGTTCCAAATAAAAGTTACATCTCTACCGGATACTTTCGCCCGTAGATGTAGAGAAATAGCTGCCTGCAGGCTCGAAACATTGATACAACAGTCAGGTACTTGAAAAGCTTAATGTTCCAAATAAAAGTTATATCTCTACCCGGATACTTTCGCCCGTAGATGTAGAGAAATAGCTGCCAGCAGGTTCGAAACATTGATACAACAGTCAGTATTTGAAAAGCTAATGTTCCAAATAAAAGTTATATCTCTACCGGATACTTTCGACCGTAGATGTAGAGAAATAGCTGCCTGCAGGTTCGAAACATTGATACAACAGTCAGGTATTTGAAAAGCTTAATGTTCCAAATAAAAGTTATATCTCTATCGGATACTTTCGCCCGTAGATGTAGAGAAATAGCTGCCTGCAGGTTCCAAACATTGATACAACAGTCAGGTATTTGAAAAGCTTAATGTTCCAAATATAAGTTACACCTCTACCGATACTTTCGCCCGTAGATGTAGAGATAAGCTGCCTGCAGGTTCGAAACATTGATACAACAGTCAGGTATTTGAAAAGCTTAATGTTCCAAATAAAAGTTACATCTCTACCGGATACTTTCGCCCGTAGATGTAGAGAAATAGCTGCCTGCAGGTTCGAAACATTGATACAACAGTCAGGTATTTCAAAGTTTAATGTTTCCAAATAAAAGTTATATCTCTACCGGATACTTTCGCCCGTAGATGTAGAGAAATAGCTGCCTGGAGGTTCGAAACATTTATACAACAGTCAGGGTATTTGAAAAGCTTAATGTTCAAAATAAAAGTTACACCTCTACCGATACTTTCGCCCGTAGATGTAGAGAAATAGCTGCCTGCAGGTTCGAAACAATGCTAAAACAGTCAGGTATTTGAAAAGCTAATGTTCCAAATGAAAGTTACATCTCTACCGGATACTTTCGCCCGTAGATGTAGAGAAATAGCTGCCTGCAGGTTCGAAACAATGCTACAACAGTCAGGTATTTGAAAAGCTTAATGTTCCAAATAAAAGTTACATCTCTACCGGATACTTTCGCCCGTAGAGGTAGAGAAATAGCTGCCTGCAGGTTCGAAACAATGCTACAACAGTCAGGTATTTGAAAGCTTAATGTTCCAAATAAAAGTTACGTCTCTACCGGATACTTTCGCCCGTAGATGTAGAGAAATAGCTGCCTGCAGGTTCGAAACAATGCTACAACAGTCAGGTATCTGGAAAGCTTAATGTTCCAAATAAAAGTTACATCTCTACCTGATACTTTCGCCCGTAGATGTAGAGAAATAGCTGCCTGCAGGTTCGAAACAATGCTACAACAGTCAGGTATCTGAAAAGCTTAAATGTTCCAAATAAAAGTTACATCTCTACCGGATACTTTCGCCCGTTGATGTAGAGAAATAGCTGCCTGCAGGTTCGAAACATTGATACAACAGTCAGGTATTTGAAAAGCTTAATGTTCCAAATAAAAGCTACATCTCTACCGGATGCTTTCGCCCGTAGATGTAGAGAAATAGCTGCCTGCAGGTTCTAAACATTGATACAACAGTCAGGTATTTGAAAAGCTTAATGTTCCAAATAAAAGTTATATCTCTACCGGATACTTTCGCCCGTAGATGTAGAGAAATAGCTGCCTGCAGGTTCGAAACATTGATACAACAGTCAGGTATTTGAAAAGCTTAATGTTCCAAATAAAAGTTACGTCTCTACCGAATACTTTCGCCCGTAGATGTAGAGAAATAGCTGCCTGCAGGTTCGAAACAATGCTACAACAGTCAGGTATCTGAAAAGCTTAATGTTCCAAATAAAAGTTACATCTCTACCTGATACTTTCGCCCGTAGATGCAGAGAAATAGCTGCCTGCAGGTTCGAAACAATGCTACAACAGTCAGGTATCTGAAAAGCTTTATGTACGAAATAAAAGTTACATCTCTACCGGATACTTTCGCCCGTAGATGTAGAGAAATAGCTGCCTGCAGTTCGAAACATTGATACAACAGTCAGGTATTTGAAAAGCTTAATGCTCCAAATAAAAGCTACATCTCTACCGGATGCTTTCGCCCGTAGATGTAGAGAAATAGCTGCCTGCAGGTTCGAAACATTGATACAACAGTCAGGTATTTGAAAAGCTTAATGTTCCAAATAAAAGTTACATCTCTACCTGATACTTTCGCCCGTAGATGTAGAGAAATAGCTGCCTGCAGGTTCGAAACAATGCTACAACAGTCAGGTATCTGAAAAGCTTAATGTTCCAAATAAAAGTTACATCTCTACCGGATACGTTCGCCCGTAGATGTAGAGAAATAGCTGCCTGCAGGTTTGAAACATTGATACAAACGTCAGGTATTTGAAAAGCTTAATGTTCCAAATAAAAGTTACATCTCTACTGGATACTTTCGCTCGTAGATGTAGAGAAATAGCTGCCTGCAGGTTCGAAACAATGCTACAACAGTCAGGTATTTGAAAAGCTTAATGTTCCAAATAAAAGTTATATCTCTACCGGATACTTTCGCCCGTAGATGTAGAGAAATAGCTGCCTGCAGGTTCGAAACAATGCTACAACAGTCAGGTATTTGAAAAGCTAATGTTCCAATAAAAGTTACATCTCTACCGGATACTTCGCCCGTAGAGTAGAGAAATAGCTGCCTGCAGGTTCGAAACAATGCTACAACAGTCAGGTATTTGAAAAGCTTAATGTTCCAAATAAAAGTTACGTCTCTACCGGATACTTTCGCCCGTAGATGTAGAGATAAGCTGCCTGCAAATTCGAAACAATGCTACAACAGTCAGGTATTTGAAAAGCTTTTTGTTCCAAATAAAAGTTACATCTCTACCGGATGCTTTCGCCCGTAGATGTAGAGAAATAGCTGCCTGCAGGTTCGAAACATTGATACAACAGTCAGGTATTTGAAAAGCTTAATGTTCCAAATAAAGTTATATCTCTATCGGATACTTTCGCCCGTAGATGTAGAGAAATAGCTGCCTGCAGGTTCCAAACATTGATACAACAGTCAGGTATTTGAAAAGCTTAATGTTCCAAATATAAGTTACACCTCTACCGGATACTTTCGCCCGTAGATGTAGAGATAAGCTGCCTGCAGGTTCGAAACATTGATACAACAGTCAGGTATTTGAAAAGCTTAATGTTCCAAATAAAAGTTACATCTCTACCGGATACTTTCGCCCGTAGATGTAGAGAAATAGCTGCCTGCAGGTTCGAAACATTGATACAACAGTCAGGTATTTCAAAAGTTTAATGTTCCAAATAAAAGTTATATCTCTATCGGATACTTTCGCCCGTAGATGTAGAGAAATAGCTGCCTGCAGGTTCCAAACATTGATACAACAGTCAGGTATTTGAAAAGCTTAATGTTCCAAATATAAGTTACACCTCTACCGGATACTTTCGCCCGTAGATGTAGAGATAAGCTGCCTGCAGGTTCGAAACATTGATACAACAGTCAGGTATTTGAAAAGCTTAATGTTCCAAATAAAAGTTACATCTCTACCGGATACTTTCGCCCGTAGATGTAGAGAAATAGCTGCCTGCAGGTTCGAAACATTGATACAACAGTCAGGTATTTCAAAAGTTTAATGTTCCAAATAAAAGTTATATCTCTACCGGATACTTTCGCCCGTAGATGTAGAGAAATAGCTGCCTGGAGGTTCGAAACATTTATACAACAGTCAGGTATTTGAAAAGCTTAATGTTCAAAATAAAAGTTACACCTCTACCGGATACTTTCGCCCGTAGATGTAGAGAAATAGCTGCCCTGCAGGTTCGAAACAATGCTAAAACAGTCAGGTATTTGAAAAGCTTAATGTTCCAAATGAAAGTTACATCTCTACCGGATACTTTCGCCCGTAGATGTAGAGAAATAGCTGCCTGCAGGTTCGAAACAATGCTACAACAGTCAGGTATTTGAAAAGCTTAATGTTCCAAATAAAAGTTACATCTCTACCGGATACTTTCGCCCGTAGAGGTAGAGAAATAGCTGCCTGCAGGTTCGAAACAATGCTACAACAGTCAGGTATTTGAAAAGCTTAATGTTCCAAATAAAAGTTACGTCTCTACCGGATACTTTCGCCCGTAGATGTAGAGAAATAGCTGCCTGCAGGTTCGAAACAATGCTACAACAGTCAGGTATCTGGAAAGCTTAATGTTCCAAATAAAAGTTACATCTCTACCTGATACTTTCGCCCGTAGATGTAGAGAAATAGCTGCCTGCAGGTTCGAAACAATGCTACAACAGTCAGGTATCTGAAAAGCTTAATGTTCCAAATAAAAGTTACATCTCTACCGGATACTTTCGCCCGTTGATGTAGAGAAATAGCTGCCTGCAGGTTCGAAACATTGATACAACAGTCAGGTATTTGAAAAGCTTAATGTTCCAAATAAAAGCTACATCTCTACCGATGCTTTCGCCCGTAGATGTAGAGAAATAGCTGCCTGCAGGTTCTAAACATTGATACAACAGTCAGGTATTTGAAAAGCTTAATGTTCCAAATAAAAGTTATATCTCTACCGGATACTTTCGCCCGTAGATGTAGAGAAATAGCTGCCTGCAGGTTCGAAACAATGCTACAACAGTCAGGTATCTGAAAAGCTTAATGTTCCAAATAAAAGTTACATCTCTACCTGATACTTTCGCCCGTAGATGTAGAGAAATAGCTGCCTGCAGGTTCGAAACAATGCTACAACAGTCAGGTATCTGAAAAGCTTTATGTTCCAAATAAAAGTTACATCTCTACCGGATACTTTCGCCCGTAGATGTAGAGAAATAGCTGCCTGCAGGTTCGAAACATTGATACAACAGTCAGGTATTTGAAAAGCTTAATGCTCCAAATAAAAGCTACATCTCTACCGGATGCTTTCGCCCGTAGATGTAGAGAAATAGCTGCCTGCAGGTTCGAAACATTGATACAACAGTCAGGTATTTGAAAAGCTTAATGTTCCAAATAAAAGTTACATCTCTACCTGATACTTTCGCCCGTAGATGTAGAGAAATAGCTGCCTGCAGGTTCGAAACAATGCTACAACAGTCAGGTATCTGAAAAGCTTAATGTTCCAAATAAAAGTTACATCTCTACCGGATACGTTCGCCGTAGATGTAGAGAAATAGCTGCCTGCAGGTTTGAAACATTGATACAAACGTCAGGTATTTGAAAAGCTTAATGTTCCAAATAAAAGTTACATCTCTACCGGATACGTTCGCTCGTAGATGTAGAGAAATAGCTGCCTGCAGGTTCGAAACAATGCTACAACAGTCAGGTATTTGAAAAGCTTAATGTTCTAAAAAAAGTTACATCTCTACCGGATACTTTCGCCCGTAGATGTAGAGAAATAGCTGCCTGCAGGTTCGAAACAATGCTACAACAGTCAAGTATTTGAAAAGCTTAATGTTCCAAATAAAAGTTACATCTCTACCGGATACATTCGCCCATAGATGTAGAGGATAAGCTGCCTGCAGGTTCGAAACAATGCTACAACAGTCAGGTATCTGAAAAGCTTAATGTTCCAAATAAAAGTTACATCTCTACCTGATACTTTCGCCCGTAGATGTAGAGAAATAGCTGCCTGCAGGTTCGAAACAATGCTACAACAGTCAGGTATCTGAAAAGCTTAATGTTCCAAATAAAAGTTACATCTCTACCGGATACTTTCGCCCGTAGATGTAGAGAAATAGCTGCCTGCAGGTTCGAAACATTGATACAACAGTCAGGTATTTGAAAAGCTTAATGTTCCAAATAAAAGTTATATCTCTACCGGATACTTTCGCCCGTAGATGTAGAGAAATAGCTGCCTGCAGGTTCGAAACATTGATACAACAGTCAGGTATTTGAAAAGCTTAATGTTCCAAATAAAAGTTATATCTCTACCGGATACTTTCGCCCGTAGATGTAGAGAAATAGCTGCCTGCAGGTTCGAAACATTGATACAAACGTCAGGTATTTGAAAAGCTTAATGTTCCAAATAAAAGTTACATCTCTACTGTATACTTTCGCTCGTAGATGTAGAGAAATAGCTGCCTGCAGGTTCGAAACAATGCTACAACAGTCAGGTATTTGAAAAGCTTAATGTTCTAAAAAAAGTTACATCTCTACCGGATACTTTCGCCCGTAGATGTAGAGAAATAGCTGCCTGCAGGTTCGAAACAATGCTACAACAGTCAGGTATTTGAAAAGCTTAATGTTCCAAATAAAAGTTACATCTCTACCGGATACATTCGCCCATAGATGTAGAGGATAAGCTGCCTGCAGGTTCGAAACAATGCTACAACAGTCAGGTATCTGAAAAGCTTAATGTTCCAAATAAAAGTTACATCTCTACCTGATACTTTCGCCCGTAGATGTAGAGAAATAGCTGCCTGCAGGTTCGAAACAATGCTACAACAGTCAGGTATCTGAAAAGCTTAATGTTCCAAATAAAAGTTACATCTCTACCGGATACTTTCGCCCGTAGATGTAGAGAAATAGCTGACTGCAGGCTCGAAACATTGATACAACAGTCAGGTACTTGAAAAGCTTAATGTTCGAAATAAAAGTTATATCTCTACCGGATACTTTCGCCCGTAGATGTAGAGAAATAGCTGCCAGCAGGTTCGAAACATTGATACAACAGTCAGGTATTTGAAAAGCTTAATGTTCCAAATAAAAGTTATATCTCTACCGGATACTTTCGACCGTAGATGTAGAGAAATAGCTGCCTGCAGGTTCGAAACATCGATACAACAGTCAGGTATTTGAAAAGCTTAATGTTCCAAATAAAAGTTATATCTCTATCGGATACTTTCGCCCGTAGATGTAGAGAAATAGCTGCCTGCAGGTTCGAAACATTGATACAACAGTCAGGTATTTGAAAAGCTTAATGTTCCAAATAAAAGTTACATCTCTACCGGGTACTTTCGCCCGTAGATGTAGAGAAATAGCTGCCTGCAGGTTCGAAACATTGATACAACAGTCAGGTATTTGAAAAGCTTAATGTTCCAAATAAAAGTTATATCTCTACCGGATACTTTCGCCCGTAGATGTAGAGAAATAGCTGCCTGCAGGCTCGAAACATTGATACAACAGTCAGGTATTTGAAAAGCTTAATGTTCCAAATAAAAGTTATATCTCTACCGGATGCTTTCGCCTGTAGATGTAGAGAAATAGCTGCCTGCAGGCTCGAAACATTGATACAACAGTCAGGTACTTGAAAAGCTTAATATTCCAAATAAAAGTTATATCTCTACCGGATACTTTCGCCCGTAGATGTAGAGAAATAGCTGCCAGCAGGTTCGAAACATTGATACAACAGTCAGATATTTGAAAAGCTTAATGTTCCAAATAAAAGTTATATCTCTACCGGATACTTTCGACCGTAGATGTAGAGAAATAGCTGCCTGCAGGTTCGAAACATTGATACAACAGTCAGGTATTTGAAAAGCTTAATGTTCCAAATAAAAGTTATATCTCTATCGGATACTTTCGCCCGTAGATGTAGAGAAATAGCTGCCTGCAGGTTCGAAACATTGATACAACAGTCAGGTATTTGAAAAGCTTAATGTTCCAAATATAAGTTACACCTCTACCGGATACTTTCGCCCTTAGATGTAGAGATAAGCTGCCTGCAGGTTCGAAACATTGATACAACAGTCAGGTATTTGAAAAGCTTAATGTTGCAAATAAAAGTTACATCTCTACCGGATACTTTCGCCCGTAGATGTAGAGAAATAGCTGCCTGCAGGTTCGAAACATTGATACAACAGTCAGGTATTTCAAAAGTTTAATGTTCCAAATAAAAGTTATATCTCTACCGGATACTTTCGACCGTAGATGTAGAGAAATAGCTGCCTGCAGGTTCGAAACATTGATACAACAGTCAGGTATTTGAAAAGCTTAATGTTCCAAATAAAAGTTATATCTCTATCGGATACTTTCGCCCGTAGATGTAGAGAAATAGCTGCCTGCAGGTTCGAAACATTGATACAACAGTCAGGTATTTGAAAAGCTTAATGTTCCAAATAAAAGTTACATCTCTACCGGATACTTTCGCCCGTAGATGTAGAGAAATAGCTGCCTGCAGGTTCGAAACATTGATACAACAGTCAGGTATTTGAAAAGCTTAATGTTCCAAATAAAAGTTATATCTCTACCGGATACTTTCGCCCGTAGATGTAGAGAAATAGCTGCCTGCATGTTCGAAACATTGATACAACAGTCAGGTATTTGAAAAGCTTAATGTTCCAAATAAAAGTTATATCTCTACCGGATACTTTCGCCCGTAGATGTAGAGAAATAGCTGCCTGCAGGCTCGAAACATTGATACAACAGTCAGGTACTTGAAAAGCTTAATGTTCCAAATAAAAGTTATATCTCTACCGGATACTTTCGCCCGTAGATGTAGAGAAATAGCTGCCAGCAGGTTCGAAACATTGATACAACAGTCAGGTATTTGAAAAGCTTAATGTTCCAAATAAAAGTTATATCTCTACCGGATACTTTCGACCGTAGATGTAGAGAAATAGCTGCCTGCAGGTTCGAAACATTGATACAACAGTCAGGTATTTGAAAAGCTTAATGTTCCAAATAAAAGTTATATCTCTATCGGATACTTTCGCCCGTAGATGTAGAGAAATAGCTGCCTGCAGGTTCGAAACATTGATGCAACAGTCAGGTATTTGAAAAGCTTAATGTTCCAAATATAAGTTACACCTCTACCGGATACTTTCGCCCGTAGATGTAGAGATAAGCTGCCTGCAGGTTCGAAACATTGATACAACAGTCAGGTATTTGAAAAGCTTAATGTTCCAAATAAAAGCTACATCTCTACCGGATGCTTTCGCCCGTAGATGTAGAGAAATAGCTGCCTGCAGGTTCTAAACATTGATACAACAGTCAGGTATTTGAAAAGCTTAATGTTCCAAATAAAAGTTATATCTCTACCGGATACTTTCGCCCGTAGATGTAGAGAAATAGCTGCCTGCAGGTTCGAAACAATGCTACAACAGTCAGGTATCTGAAAAGCTTAATGTTCCAAATAAAAGTTACATCTCTACCTGATACTTTCGCCCGTAGATGTAGAGAAATAGCTGCCTGCAGGTTCGAAACAATGCTACAACAGTCAGGTATCTGAAAAGCTTTATGTTCCAAATAAAAGTTACATCTCTACCGGATACTTTCGCCCGTAGATGTAGAGAAATAGCTGCCTGCAGGTTCGAAACATTGATACAACAGTCAGGTATTTGAAAAGCTTAATGCTCCAAATAAAAGCTACATCTCTACCGGATGCTTTCGCCCGTAGATGTAGAGAAATAGCTGCCTGCAGGTTCGAAACATTGATACAACAGTCAGGTATTTGAAAAGCTTAATGTTCCAAATAAAAGTTACATCTCTACCTGATACTTTCGCCCGTAGATGTAGAGAAATAGCTGCCTGCAGGTTCGAAACAATGCTACAACAGTCAGGTATCTGAAAAGCTTAATGTTCCAAATAAAAGTTACATCTCTACCGGATACGTTCGCCCGTAGATGTAGAGAAATAGCTGCCTGCAGGTTTGAAACATTGATACAAACGTCAGGTATTTGAAAAGCTTAATGTTCCAAATAAAAGTTACATCTCTACCGGATACGTTCGCTCGTAGATGTAGAGAAATAGCTGCCTGCAGGTTCGAAACAATGCTACAACAGTCAGGTATTTGAAAAGCTTAATGTTCTAAAAAAAGTTACATCTCTACCGGATACTTTCGCCCGTAGATGTAGAGAAATAGCTGCCTGCAGGTTCGAAACAATGCTACAACAGTCAAGTATTTGAAAAGCTTAATGTTCCAAATAAAAGTTACATCTCTACCGGATACATTCGCCCATAGATGTAGAGGATAAGCTGCCTGCAGGTTCGAAACAATGCTACAACAGTCAGGTATCTGAAAAGCTTAATGTTCCAAATAAAAGTTACATCTCTACCTGATACTTTCGCCCGTAGATGTAGAGAAATAGCTGCCTGCAGGTTCGAAACAATGCTACAACAGTCAGGTATCTGAAAAGCTTAATGTTCCAAATAAAAGTTACATCTCTACCGGATACTTTCGCCCGTAGATGTAGAGAAATAGCTGCCTGCAGGTTCGAAACATTGATACAACAGTCAGGTATTTGAAAAGCTTAATGTTCCAAATAAAAGTTATATCTCTACCGGATACTTTCGCCCGTAGATGTAGAGAAATAGCTGCCTGCAGGTTCGAAACATTGATACAACAGTCAGGTATTTGAAAAGCTTAATGTTCCAAATAAAAGTTATATCTCTACCGGATACTTTCGCCCGTAGATGTAGAGAAATAGCTGCCTGCAGGTTCGAAACATTGATACAAACGTCAGGTATTTGAAAAGCTTAATGTTCCAAATAAAAGTTACATCTCTACTGTATACTTTCGCTCGTAGATGTAGAGAAATAGCTGCCTGCAGGTTCGAAACAATGCTACAACAGTCAGGTATTTGAAAAGCTTAATGTTCTAAAAAAAGTTACATCTCTACCGGATACTTTCGCCCGTAGATGTAGAGAAATAGCTGCCTGCAGGTTCGAAACAATGCTACAACAGTCAGGTATTTGAAAAGCTTAATGTTCCAAATAAAAGTTACATCTCTACCGGATACATTCGCCCATAGATGTAGAGGATAAGCTGCCTGCAGGTTCGAAACAATGCTACAACAGTCAGGTATCTGAAAAGCTTAATGTTCCAAATAAAAGTTACATCTCTACCTGATACTTTCGCCCGTAGATGTAGAGAAATAGCTGCCTGCAGGTTCGAAACAATGCTACAACAGTCAGGTATCTGAAAAGCTTAATGTTCCAAATAAAAGTTACATCTCTACCGGATACTTTCGCCCGTAGATGTAGAGAAATAGCTGACTGCAGGCTCGAAACATTGATACAACAGTCAGGTACTTGAAAAGCTTAATGTTCGAAATAAAAGTTATATCTCTACCGGATACTTTCGCCCGTAGATGTAGAGAAATAGCTGCCAGCAGGTTCGAAACATTGATACAACAGTCAGGTATTTGAAAAGCTTAATGTTCCAAATAAAAGTTATATCTCTACCGGATACTTTCGACCGTAGATGTAGAGAAATAGCTGCCTGCAGGTTCGAAACATCGATACAACAGTCAGGTATTTGAAAAGCTTAATGTTCCAAATAAAAGTTATATCTCTATCGGATACTTTCGCCCGTAGATGTAGAGAAATAGCTGCCTGCAGGTTCGAAACATTGATACAACAGTCAGGTATTTGAAAAGCTTAATGTTCCAAATAAAAGTTACATCTCTACCGGGTACTTTCGCCCGTAGATGTAGAGAAATAGCTGCCTGCAGGTTCGAAACATTGATACAACAGTCAGGTATTTGAAAAGCTTAATGTTCCAAATAAAAGTTATATCTCTACCGGATACTTTCGCCCGTAGATGTAGAGAAATAGCTGCCTGCAGGCTCGAAACATTGATACAACAGTCAGGTATTTGAAAAGCTTAATGTTCCAAATAAAAGTTATATCTCTACCGGATGCTTTCGCCTGTAGATGTAGAGAAATAGCTGCCTGCAGGCTCGAAACATTGATACAACAGTCAGGTACTTGAAAAGCTTAATATTCCAAATAAAAGTTATATCTCTACCGGATACTTTCGCCGTAGATGTAGAGAAATAGCTGCCAGCAGGTTCGAAACATTGATACAACAGTCAGATATTTGAAAAGCTTAATGTTCCAAATAAAAGTTATATCTCTACCGGATACTTTCGACCGTAGATGTAGAGAAATAGCTGCCTGCAGGTTCGAAACATTGATACAACAGTCAGGTATTTGAAAAGCTTAATGTTCCAAATAAAAGTTATATCTCTATCGGATACTTTCGCCCGTAGATGTAGAGAAATAGCTGCCTGCAGGTTCGAAACATTGATACAACAGTCAGGTATTTGAAAAGCTTAATGTTCCAAATATAAGTTACACCTCTACCGGATACTTTCGCCCTTAGATGTAGAGATAAGCTGCCTGCAGGTTCGAAACATTGATACAACAGTCAGGTATTTGAAAAGCTTAATGTTGCAAATAAAAGTTACATCTCTACCGGATACTTTCGCCCGTAGATGTAGAGAAATAGCTGCCTGCAGGTTCGAAACATTGATACAACAGTCAGGTATTTCAAAAGTTTAATGTTCCAAATAAAAGTTATATCTCTACCGGATACTTTCGACCGTAGATGTAGAGAAATAGCTGCCTGCAGGTTCGAAACATTGATACAACAGTCAGGTATTTGAAAAGCTTAATGTTCCAAATAAAAGTTATATCTCTATCGGATACTTTCGCCCGTAGATGTAGAGAAATAGCTGCCTGCAGGTTCGAAACATTGATACAACAGTCAGGTATTTGAAAAGCTTAATGTTCCAAATAAAAGTTACATCTCTACCGGATACTTTCGCCCGTAGATGTAGAGAAATAGCTGCCTGCAGGTTCGAAACATTGATACAACAGTCAGGTATTTGAAAAGCTTAATGTTCCAAATAAAAGTTATATCTCTACCGGATACTTTCGCCCGTAGATGTAGAGAAATAGCTGCCTGCATGTTCGAAACATTGATACAACAGTCAGGTATTTGAAAAGCTTAATGTTCCAAATAAAAGTTATATCTCTACCGGATACTTTCGCCCGTAGATGTAGAGAAATAGCTGCCTGCAGGCTCGAAACATTGATACAACAGTCAGGTACTTGAAAAGCTTAATGTTCCAAATAAAAGTTATATCTCTACCGGATACTTTCGCCCGTAGATGTAGAGAAATAGCTGCCAGCAGGTTCGAAACATTGATACAACAGTCAGGTATTTGAAAAGCTTAATGTTCCAAATAAAAGTTATATCTCTACCGGATACTTTCGACCGTAGATGTAGAGAAATAGCTGCCTGCAGGTTCGAAACATTGATACAACAGTCAGGTATTTGAAAAGCTTAATGTTCCAAATAAAAGTTATATCTCTATCGGATACTTTCGCCCGTAGATGTAGAGAAATAGCTGCCTGCAGGTTCGAAACATTGATGCAACAGTCAGGTATTTGAAAAGCTTAATGTTCCAAATATAAGTTACACCTCTACCGGATACTTTCGCCCGTAGATGTAGAGATAAGCTGCCTGCAGGTTCGAAACATTGATACAAACAGTCAGGTATTTGAAAAGCTTAATGTTCCAAATAAAAGTTACATCTCTACCGGATACTTTCGCCCATAGATGTAGAGAAATAGCTGCCTGCAGGTTCGAAACATTGATACAACAGTCAGGTATTTCAAAAGTTTAATGTTCCAAATAAAAGTTATATCTCTACCGGATACTTTCGCCCGTAGATGTAGAGAAATAGCTGCCTGCAGGTTCAAAACATTTATACAACAGTCAGGTATTTGAAAAGCTTAATGTTCAAAATAAAAGTTACACCTCTACCGGATACTTTCGCCCGTAGATGTAGAGAAATAGCTGCCTGCAGGTTCGAAACAATGCTAAAACAGTCAGGTATTTGAAAAGCTTAATGTTCCAAATAAAAGTTACATCTCTACCTGATACTTTCGCCCGTAGATGTAGAGAAATAGCTGCCTGCAGGTTCGAAACAATGCTACAACAGTCAGGTATCTGAAAAGCTTACTGTTCCAAATAAAAGTTACATCTCTACCGGATACTTTCGCCCGTTGATGTAGAGAAATAGCTGCCTGCAGGTTCGAAACATTGATACAAGAATCAGGTATTTGAAAAGCTTAATGTTCCAAATAAAAGCTACATCTCTACCGGATGCTTTCGCCCGTAGATGTAGAGAAATAGCTGCCTGCAGGTTCTAAACATTGATACAACAGTCAGGTATTTGAAAAGATTAATGTTCCAAATAAAAGTTATATCTCTACCGGATACTTTCGCCCGTAGATGTAGAGAAATAGCTGCCTGCAGGTTCGAAACATTGATACAAAAGTCAGGTATTTGAAAAGCTTAATGTTCCAAATAAAAGCTACATCTCTACCGGATGCTTTCGCCCGTAGATGTAGAGAAATAGCTGCCTGCAGGTTCGAAACATTGATACAACAGGCAGGTATTTGAAAAGCTTAATGTTCCAAATAAAAGTTACATCTCTACCTGATACTTTCGCCTAGAGATGTAGAGAAATAGCTGCCTGCAGGTTCGAAACAATGCTACAACAGTCAGGTATCTGAAAAGCTTAATGTTCCAAATAAAAGTTACATCTCTACCGGATACTTTCGCCCGTAGATGTAGAGAAATAGCTGCCTGCAGGTTCGAAACATTGATACAACAGTCAGGTATTTGGAACAGTTAAGCTTTTTCAAATACCTGACTGTTGTATCAATGTTTCGAACCTGCAGGCAGCTTTTTCTCTACATCTACGGGCGAAAGTATCCGGTAGAGATGTAACTTTTATTTGGAACATTAAGCTTTTCAGATACCTGACTGTTGTAGCATTGTTTCGAACCTGCAGGCAGCTATTTCTCTACATCTCTAGGCGAAAGTATCAGGTAGAGATGTAACTTTTATTTGGAACATTAAGCTTTTCAAATACCTGCCTGTTGTATCAATGTTTCGAACCTGCAGGCAGCTATTTCTCTACATCTACGGGCGAAAGCATCCGGTAGAGATGTAGCTTTTATTTGGAACATTAAGCTTTTCAAATACCTGACTTTTGTATCAATGTTTCGAACCTGCAGGCAGCTATTTCTCTACATCTACGGGCGAAAGTATCCGGTAGAGATATAACTTTTATTTGGAACATTAATCTTTTCAAATACCTGACTGTTGTATCAATGTTTAGAACCTGCAGGCAGCTATTTCTCTACATCTACGGGCGAAAGCATCCGGTAGAGATGTAGCTTTTATTTGGAACATTAAGCTTTTCAAATACCTGATTCTTGTATCAATGTTTCGAACCTGCAGGCAGCTATTTCTCTACATCAACGGGCGAAAGTATCCGGTAGAGATGTAACTTTTATTTGGAACAGTAAGCTTTTCAGATACCTGACTGTTGTAGCATTGTTTCGAACCTGCAGGCAGCTATTTCTCTACATCTACGGGCGAAAGTATCAGGTAGAGATGTAACTTTTATTTGGAACATTAAGCTTTTCAAATACCTGACTGTTTTAGCATTGTTTCGAACCTGCAGGCAGCTATTCTCTACATCTACGGGCGAAAGTATCCGGTAGAGGTGTAACTTTTATTTTGAACATTAAGCTTTTCAAATACCTGACTGTTGTATAAATGTTTTGAACCTGCAGGCAGCTATTTCTCTACATCTACGGGCGAAAGTATCCGGTAGAGATATAACTTTTATTTGGAACATTAAACTTTTGAAATACCTGACTGTTGTATCAATGTTTCGAACCTGCAGGCAGCTATTTCTCTACATCTATGGGCGAAAGTATCCGGTAGAGATGTAACTTTTATTTGGAACATTAAGCTTTTCAATACCTGACTGTTGTATCAATGTTTCGAACCTGCAGGCAGCTTATCTCTACATCTACGGGCGAAAGTATCCGGTAGAGGTGTAACTTATATTGGAACATTAAGCTTTTCAAATACCTGACTGTTGCATCAATGTTTCGAACCTGCAGGCAGCTATTTCTCTACATCTACGGGCGAAAGTATCCGATAGAGATATAACTTTTATTTGGAACATTAAGCTTTTCAAATACCTGACTGTTGTATCAATGTTTCGAACCTGCAGGCAGCTATTTCTCTACATCTACGGTCGAAAGTATCCGGTAGAGATATAACTTTTATTTGAACATTAAGCTTTTCAAATACCTGACTGTTGTATCAATGTTTCGAACCTGCTGGCAGCTATTTCTCTACATCTACGGGCGAAAGTATCCGGTAGAGATATAACTTTTATTTGGAACATTAAGCTTTTCAAGTACCTGACTGTTGTATCAATGTTTCGAGCCTGCAGGCAGCTATTTCTCTACATCTACGGGCGAAAGTATCCGGTAGAGATATAACTTTTATTTGGAACATTAAGCTTTTCAAATACCTGACTGTTGTATCAATGTTTTCGAACATGCAGGCAGCTATTTCTCTACATCTACGGGCGAAAGTATCCGGTAGAGATATAACTTTTATTTGGAACATTAAGCTTTTCAAATACCTGACTGTTGTATCAATGTTTCGAACCTGCAGGCAGCTATTTCTCTACATCTACGGGCGAAAGTATCCGGTAGAGATGTAACTTTTATTTGGAACATTAAGCTTTTCAAATACCTGACTGTTGTATCAATGTTTCGAACCTGCAGCAGCTATTTCTCTACATCTACGGCGAAAGTATCCGATAGAGATATAACTTTTATTTGGAACATTAAGCTTTTCAAATACCTGACTGTTGTATCAATGTTTCGAACCTGCAGGCAGCTATTTCTCTACATCTACGGTCGAAAGTATCCGGTAGAGATATAACTTTTATTTGGAACATTAAACTTTTGAAATACCTGACTGTTGTATCAATGTTTCGAACCTGCAGGCAGCTATTTCTCTACATCTACGGGCGAAAGTATCCGGTAGAGATGTAACTTTTATTTGCAACATTAAGCTTTTCAAATACCTGACTGTTGTATCAATGTTTCGAACCTGCAGGCAGCTTATCTCTACATCTAAGGGCGAAAGTATCCGGTAGAGGTGTAACTTATATTTGGAACATTAAGCTTTTCAAATACCTGACTGTTGTATCAATGTTTCGAACCTGCAGGCAGCTATTTCTCTACATCTACGGGCGAAAGTATCCGATAGAGATATAACTTTTATTTGGAACATTAAGCTTTTCAAATACCTGACTGTTGTATCAATGTTTCGAACCTGCAGGCAGCTATTTCTCTACATCTACGGTCGAAAGTATCCGGTAGAGATATAACTTTTATTTGGAACATTAAGCTTTTCAAATATCTGACTGTTGTATCAATGTTTCGAACCTGCTGGCAGCTATTTCTCTACATCTACGGGCGAAAGTATCCGGTAGAGATATAACTTTTATTTGGAATATTAAGCTTTTCAAGTACCTGACTGTTGTATCAATGTTTCGAGCCTGCAGGCAGCTATTTCTCTACATCTACAGGCGAAAGCATCCGGTAGAGATATAACTTTTATTTGGAACATTAAGCTTTTCAAATACCTGACTGTTGTATCAATGTTTCGAGCCTGCAGGCAGCTATTTCTCTACATCTACGGGCGAAAGTATCCGGTAGAGATATAACTTTTATTTGGAACATTAAGCTTTTCAAATACCTGACTGTTGTATCAATGTTTCGAACCTGCAGGCAGCTATTTCTCTACATCTACGGGCGAAAGTACCCGGTAGAGATGTAACTTTTATTTGGAACATTAAGCTTTTCAAATACCTGACTGTTGTATCAATGTTTCGAACCTGCAGGCAGCTATTTCTCTACATCTACGGGCGAAAGTATCCGATAGAGATATAACTTTTATTTGGAACATTAAGCTTTTCAAATACCTGACTGTTGTATCGATGTTTCGAACCTGCAGGCAGCTATTTCTCTACATCTACGGTCGAAAGTATCCGGTAGAGATATAACTTTTATTTGGAACATTAAGCTTTTCAAATACCTGACTGTTGTATCAATGTTTCGAACCTGCTGGCAGCTATTTCTCTACATCTACGGGCGAAAGTATCCGGTAGAGATATAACTTTTATTTCGAACATTAAGCTTTTCAAGTACCTGACTGTTGTATCAATGTTTCGAGCCTGCAGTCAGCTATTTCTCTACATCTACGGGCGAAAGTATCCGGTAGAGATGTAACTTTTATTTGGAACATTAAGCTTTTCAGATACCTGACTGTTGTAGCATTGTTTCGAACCTGCAGGCAGCTATTTCTCTACATCTACGGGCGAAAGTATCAGGTAGAGATGTAACTTTTATTTGGAACATTAAGCTTTTCAGATACCTGACTGTTGTAGCATTGTTTCGAACCTGCAGGCAGCTTATCCTCTACATCTATGGGCGAATGTATCCGGTAGAGATGTAACTTTTATTTGGAACATTAAGCTTTTCAAATACCTGACTGTTGTAGCATTGTTTCGAACCTGCAGGCAGCTATTTCTCTACATCTACGGGCGAAAGTATCCGGTAGAGATGTAACTTTTTTTAGAACATTAAGCTTTTCAAATACCTGACTGTTGTAGCATTGTTTCGAACCTGCAGGCAGCTATTTCTCTACATCTACGAGCGAAAGTATACAGTAGAGATGTAACTTTTATTTGGAACATTAAGCTTTTCAAATACCTGACGTTTGTATCAATGTTTCGAACCTGCAGGCAGCTATTTCTCTACATCTACGGGCGAAAGTATCCGGTAGAGATATAACTTTTATTTGGAACATTAAGCTTTTCAAATACCTGACTGTTGTATCAATGTTTCGAACCTGCAGGCAGCTATTTCTCTACATCTACGGGCGAAAGTATCCGGTAGAGATATAACTTTTATTTGGAACATTAAGCTTTTCAAATACCTGACTGTTGTATCAATGTTTCGAACCTGCAGGCAGCTATTTCTCTACATCTACGGGCGAAAGTATCCGGTAGAGATGTAACTTTTATTTGGAACATTAAGCTTTTCAGATACCTGACTGTTGTAGCATTGTTTCGAACCTGCAGGCAGCTATTTCTCTACATCTACGGGCGAAAGTATCAGGTAGAGATGTAACTTTTATTTGGAACATTAAGCTTTTCAGATACCTGACTGTTGTAGCATTGTTTCGAACCTGCAGGCAGCTTATCCTCTACATCTATGGGCGAATGTATCGGTAGAGATGTAACTTTTATTTGGAACATTAAGCTTTTCAAATACTTGACTGTTGTAGCATTGTTTCGAACCTGCAGGCAGCTATTTCTCTACATCTACGGGCGAAAGTATCCGGTAGAGATGTAACTTTTTTTAGAACATTAAGCTTTTCAAATACCTGACTGTTGTAGCATTGTTTCGAACCTGCAGGCAGCTATTTCTCTACATCTACGAGCGAACGTATCCGGTAGAGATGTAACTTTTATTTGGAACATTAAGCTTTTCAAATACCTGACGTTTGTATCAATGTTTCAAACCTGCAGGCAGCTATTTCTCTACATCTACGGGCGAACGTATCCGGTAGAGATGTAACTTTTATTTGGAACATTAAGCTTTTCAGATACCTGACTGTTGTAGCATTGTTTCGAACCTGCAGGCAGCTATTTCTCTACATCTACGGGCGAAAGTATCAGGTAGAGATGTAACTTTTATTTGGAACATTAAGCTTTTCAAATACCTGACTGTTGTATCAATGTTTCGAACCTGCAGGCAGCTATTTCTCTACATCTACGGGCGAAAGCATCGGTAGAGATGTAGCTTTTATTTGGAGCATTAAGCTTTTCAAATACCTGACTGTTGTATCAATGTTTCGAACCTGCAGGCAGCTATTTCTCTACATCTACGGGCGAAAGTATCCGGTAGAGATGTCAACTTTTATTTGGAACATAAAGCTTTTCAGATACCTGACTGTTGTAGCATTGTTTCGAACCTGCAGGCAGCTATTTCTCTACATCTACGGGCGAAAGTATCAGGTAGAGATGTAACTTTTATTTGGAACATTAAGCTTTTCAGATACCTGACTGTTGTAGCATTGTTTCGAACCTGCAGGCAGCTATTTCTCTACATCTACGGGCGAAAGTATCCGGTAGAGATATAACTTTTATTGGAACATTAAGCTTTTCAAATACCTGACTGTTGTATCAATGTTTAGAACCTGCAGGCAGCTATTTCTCTACATCTACGGGCGAAAGCATCCGGTAGAGATGTAGCTTTTATTTGGAACATTAAGCTTTTCAAATACCTGACTGTTGTATCAATGTTTCGAACCTGCAGGGCAGCTTATCTCTACATCTACGGGCGAAAGTATCCGGTAGAGGTGTAACTTATATTTGGAACATTAAGCTTTTCAAATACCTGACTGTTGCATCAATGTTTCGAACCTGCAGGCAGCTATTTCTCTACATCTACGGGGCGAAAGTATCCGATAGAGATATAACTTTTATTTGGAACATTAAGCTTTTCAAATACCTGACTGTTGTATCAATGTTTCGAACCTGCAGGCAGCTATTTCTCTACATCTACGGTCGAAAGTATCCGGTAGAGATATAACTTTTATTTGGAACATTAAGCTTTTCAAATACCTGACTGTTGTATCAATGTTTCGAACCTGCTGGCAGCTATTTCTCTACATCTACGGGCGAAAGTATCCGGTAGAGATATAACTTTTATTTGGAACATTAAGCTTTTCAAGTACCTGACTGTTGTATCAATGTTTCGAGCCTGCAGGCAGCTATTTCTCTACATCTACGGGCGAAAGTATCCGGTAGAGATATAACTTTTATTTGGAACATTAAGCTTTTCAAATACCTGACTGTTGTATCAATGTTTCGAACATGCAGGCAGCTATTTCTCTACATCTACGGGCGAAAGTATCCGGTAGAGATATAACTTTTATTTGGAACATTAAGCTTTTCAAATACCTGACTGTTGTATCAATGTTTCGAACCTGCAGGCAGCTATTTCTCTACATCTACGGGCGAAAGTATCCGGTAGAGATGTAACTTTTATTTGGAACATTAAGCTTTTCAAATACCTGACTGTTGTATCAATGTTTCGAACCTGCAGGCAGCTATTTCTCTACATCTACGGGCGAAAGTATCCGATAGAGATATAACTTTTATTTGGAACATTAAGCTTTTCAAATACCTGACTGTTGTATCAATGTTTCGAACCTGCAGGCAGCTATTTCTCTACATCTACGGTCGAAAGTATCCGGTAGAGATATAACTTTTATTTGGAACATTAAACTTTTGAAATACCTGACTGTTGTATCAATGTTTCGAACCTGCAGGCAGCTATTTCTCTACATCTACGGGCGAAAGTATCCGGTAGAGATGTAACTTTTATTTGCAACATTAAGCTTTTCAAATACCTGACTGTTGTATCAATGTTTCGAACCTGCAGGCAGCTTATCTCTACATCTAAGGGCGAAAGTATCCGGTAGAGGTGTAACTTATATTTGGAACATTAAGCTTTTCAAATACCTGACTGTTGTATCAATGTTTCGAACCTGCAGGCAGCTATTTCTCTACATCTACGGGCGAAAGTATCCGATAGAGATATAACTTTTATTTGGAACATTAAGCTTTTCAAATACCTGACTGTTGTATCAATGTTTCGAACCTGCAGGCAGCTATTTCTCTACATCTACGGTCGAAAGTATCCGGTAGAGATATAACTTTTATTTGGAACATTAAGCTTTTCAAATATCTGACTGTTGTATCAATGTTTCGAACCTGCTGGCAGCTATTTCTCTACATCTACGGGCGAAAGTATCCGGTAGAGATATAACTTTTATTTGGAATATTAAGCTTTTCAAGTACCTGACTGTTGTATCAATGTTTCGAGCCTGCAGGCAGCTATTTCTCTACATCTACAGGCGAAAGCATCCGGTAGAGATATAACTTTTATTTGGAACATTAAGCTTTTCAAATACCTGACTGTTGTATCAATGTTTCGAGCCTGCAGGCAGCTATTTCTCTACATCTACGGGCGAAAGTATCCGGTAGAGATATAACTTTTATTTGGAACATTAAGCTTTTCAAATACCTGACTGTTGTATCAATGTTTCGAACCTGCAGGCAGCTATTTCTCTACATCTACGGGCGAAAGTACCCGGTAGAGATGTAACTTTTATTTGGAACATTAAGCTTTTCAAATACCTGACTGTTGTATCAATGTTTCGAACCTGCAGGCAGCTATTTCTCTACATCTACGGGCGAAAGTATCCGATAGAGATATAACTTTTATTTGGAACATTAAGCTTTTCAAATACCTGACTGTTGTATCGATGTTTCGAACCTGCAGGCAGCTATTTCTCTACATCTACGGTCGAAAGTATCCGGTAGAGATATAACTTTTATTTGGAACATTAAGCTTTTCAAATACCTGACTGTTGTATCAATGTTTCGAACCTGCTGGCAGCTATTTCTCTACATCTACGGGCGAAAGTATCCGGTAGAGATATAACTTTTATTTCGAACATTAAGCTTTTCAAGTACCTGACTGTTGTATCAATGTTTCGAGCCTGCAGTCAGCTATTTCTCTACATCTACGGGCGAAAGTATCCGGTAGAGATGTAACTTTTATTTGGAACATTAAGCTTTTCAGATACCTGACTGTTGTAGCATTGTTTCGAACCTGCAGGCAGCTATTTCTCTACATCTACGGGCGAAAGTATCAGGTAGAGATGTAACTTTTATTTGGAACATTAAGCTTTTCAGATACCTGACTGTTGTAGCATTGTTTCGAACCTGCAGGCAGCTTATCCTCTACATCTATGGGCGAATGTATCCGGTAGAGATGTAACTTTTATTTGGAACATTAAGCTTTTCAAATACCTGACTGTTGTAGCATTGTTTCGAACCTGCAGGCAGCTATTTCTCTACATCTACGGGCGAAAGTATCCGGTAGAGATGTAACTTTTTTTAGAACATTAAGCTTTTCAAATACCTGACTGTTGTAGCATTGTTTCGAACCTGCAGGCAGCTATTTCTCTACATCTACGAGCGAAAGTATACAGTAGAGATGTAACTTTTATTTGGAACATTAAGCTTTTCAAATACCTGACGTTTGTATCAATGTTTCGAACCTGCAGGCAGCTATTTCTCTACATCTACGGGCGAAAGTATCCGGTAGAGATATAACTTTTATTTGGAACATTAAGCTTTTCAAATACCTGACTGTTGTATCAATGTTTCGAACCTGCAGGCAGCTATTTCTCTACATCTACGGGCGAAAGTATCCGGTAGAGATATAACTTTTATTTGGAACATTAAGCTTTTCAAATACCTGACTGTTGTATCAATGTTTCGAACCTGCAGGCAGCTATTTCTCTACATCTACGGGCGAAAGTATCCGGTAGAGATGTAACTTTTATTTGGAACATTAAGCTTTTCAGATACCTGACTGTTGTAGCATTGTTTCGAACCTGCAGGCAGCTATTTCTCTACATCTACGGGCGAAAGTATCAGGTAGAGATGTAACTTTTATTTGGAACATTAAGCTTTTCAGATACCTGACTGTTGTAGCATTGTTTCGAACCTGCAGGCAGCTTATCCTCTACATCTATGGGCGAATGTATCCGGTAGAGATGTAACTTTTATTTGGAACATTAAGCTTTTCAAATACTTGACTGTTGTAGCATTGTTTCGAACCTGCAGGCAGCTATTTCTCTACATCTACGGGCGAAAGTATCCGGTAGAGATGTAACTTTTTTTAGAACATTAAGCTTTTCAAATACCTGACTGTTGTAGCATTGTTTCGAACCTGCAGGCAGCTATTTCTCTACATCTACGAGCGAACGTATCCGGTAGAGATGTAACTTTTATTTGGAACATTAAGCTTTTCAAATACCTGACGTTTGTATCAATGTTTCAAACCTGCAGGCAGCTATTTCTCTACATCTACGGGCGAACGTATCCGGTAGAGATGTAACTTTTATTTGGAACATTAAGCTTTTCAGATACCTGACTGTTGTAGCATTGTTTCGAACCTGCAGGCAGCTATTTCTCTACATCTACGGGCGAAAGTATCAGGTAGAGATGTAACTTTTATTTGGAACATTAAGCTTTTCAAATACCTGACTGTTGTATCAATGTTTCGAACCTGCAGGCAGCTATTTCTCTACATCTACGGGCGAAAGCATCCGGTAGAGATGTAGCTTTTATTTGGAGCATTAAGCTTTTCAAATACCTGACTGTTGTATCAATGTTTCGAACCTGCAGGCAGCTATTTCTCTACATCTACGGGCGAAAGTATCCGGTAGAGATGTAACTTTTATTTGGAACATAAAGCTTTTCAGATACCTGACTGTTGTAGCATTGTTTCGAACCTGCAGGCAGCTATTTCTCTACATCTACGGGCGAAAGTATCAGGTAGAGATGTAACTTTTATTTGGAACATTAAGCTTTTCAGATACCTGACTGTTGTAGCATTGTTTCGAACCTGCAGGCAGCTATTTCTCTACATCTACGGGCGAAAGTATCC
This sequence comes from Amblyomma maculatum, assembly GCF_055883805.1. Lineage (NCBI taxonomy): Eukaryota > Metazoa > Arthropoda > Arachnida > Ixodida > Ixodidae > Amblyomma > Amblyomma maculatum. Next base: position 152,132,752 of record NC_139347.1, on the reverse strand, counting down.
GGTAGAGATATAACTTTTATTTGGAACATTAAGCTTTTCAAATACCTGACTGTTGTATCAATGTTTAGAACCTGCAGGCAGCTATTTCTCTACATCTACGGGCGAAAGCATCCGGTAGAGATGTAGCTTTTATTTGGAACATTAAGCTTTTCAAATACCTGACTGTTGTATCAATGTTTCGAACCTGCAGGCAGCTATTTCTCTACATCAACGGGCGAAAGTATCCGGTAGAGATGTAACTTTTATTTGGAACATTAAGCTTTTCAGATACCTGACTGTTGTAGCATTGTTTCGAACCTGCAGGCAGCTATTTCTCTACATCTACGGGCGAAAGTATCAGGTAGAGATGTAACTTTTATTTGGAACATTAAGCTTTCCAGATACCTGACTGTTGTAGCATTGTTTCGAACCTGCAGGCAGCTATTTCTCTACATCTACGGGCGAAAGTATCCGGTAGAGACGTAACTTTTATTTGGAACATTAAGCTTTTCAAATACCTGACTGTTGTAGCATTGTTTCGAACCTGCAGGCAGCTATTTCTCTACCTCTACGGGCGAAAGTATCCGGTAGAGATGTAACTTTTATTTGGAACATTAAGCTTTTCAAATACCTGACTGTTGTAGCATTGTTTCGAACCTGCAGGCAGCTATTTCTCTACATCTACGGGCGAAAGTATCCGGTAGAGATGTAACTTTCATTTGGAACATTAAGCTTTTCAAATACCTGACTGTTTTAGCATTGTTTCGAACCTGCAGGCAGCTATTTCTCTACATCTACGGGCGAAAGTATCCGGTAGAGGTGTAACTTTTATTTTGAACATTAAGCTTTTCAAATACCTGACTGTTGTATAAATGTTTCGAACCTCCAGGCAGCTATTTCTCTACATCTACGGGCGAAAGTATCCGGTAGAGATATAACTTTTATTTGGAACATTAAACTTTTGAAATACCTGACTGTTGTATCAATGTTTCGAACCTGCAGGCAGCTATTTCTCTACATCTACGGGCGAAAGTATCCGGTAGAGATGTAACTTTTATTTGGAACATTAAGCTTTTCAAATACCTGACTGTTGTATCAATGTTTCGAACCTGCAGGCAGCTTATCTCTACATCTACGGGCGAAAGTATCCGGTAGAGGTGTAACTTATATTTGGAACATTAAGCTTTTCAAATACCTGACTGTTGTATCAATGTTTGGAACCTGCAGGCAGCTATTTCTCTACATCTACGGGCGAAAGTATCCGATAGAGATATAACTTTTATTTGGAACATTAAACTTTTGAAATACCTGACTGTTGTATCAATGTTTCGAACCTGCAGGCAGCTATTTCTCTACATCTACGGGCGAAAGTATCCGGTAGAGATGTAACTTTTATTTGGAACATTAAGCTTTTCAAATACCTGACTGTTGTATCAATGTTTCGAACCTGCAGGCAGCTTATCTCTACATCTACGGGCGAAAGTATCCGGTAGAGGTGTAACTTATATTTGGAACATTAAGCTTTTCAAATACCTGACTGTTGTATCAATGTTTGGAACCTGCAGGCAGCTATTTCTCTACATCTACGGGCGAAAGTATCCGATAGAGATATAACTTTTATTTGGAACATTAAGCTTTTCAAATACCTGACTGTTGTATCAATGTTTCGAACCTGCAGGCAGCTATTTCTCTACATCTACGGGCGAAAGCATCCGGTAGAGATGTAACTTTTATTTGGAACAAAAAGCTTTTCAAATACCTGACTGTTGTAGCATTGTTTCGAATTTGCAGGCAGCTTATCTCTACATCTACGGGCGAAAGTATCCGGTAGAGACGTAACTTTTATTTGGAACATTAAGCTTTTCAAATACCTGACTGTTGTAGCATTGTTTCGAACCTGCAGGCAGCTATTTCTCTACCTCTACGGGCGAAAGTATCCGGTAGAGATGTAACTTTTATTTGGAACATTAAGCTTTTCAAATACCTGACTGTTGTAGCATTGTTTCGAACCTGCAGGCAGCTATTTCTCTACATCTACGGGCGAAAGTATCCGGTAGAGATATAACTTTTATTTGGAACATTAAGCTTTTCAAATACCTGACTGTTGTAGCATTGTTTCGAACCTGCAGGCAGCTATTTCTCTACATCTACGAGCGAAAGTATCCAGTAGAGATGTAACTTTTATTTGGAACATTAAGCTTTTCAAATACCTGACGTTTGTATCAATGTTTCAAACCTGCAGGCAGCTATTTCTCTACATCTACGGGCGAACGTATCCGGTAGAGATGTAACTTTTATTTGGAACATTAAGCTTTTCAGATACCTGACTGTTGTAGCATTGTTTCGAACCTGCAGGCAGCTATTTCTCTACATCTACGGGCGAAAGTATCAGGTAGAGATGTAACTTTTATTTGGAACATTAAGCTTTTCAAATACCTGACTGTTGTATCAATGTTTCGAACCTGCAGGCAGCTATTTCTCTACATCTACGGGCGAAAGCATCCGGTAGAGATGTAGCTTTTATTTGGAGCATTAAGCTTTTCAAATACCTGACTGTTGTATCAATGTTTCGAACCTGCAGGCAGCTATTTCTCTACATCTACGGGCGAAAGTATCCGGTAGAGATGTAACTTTTATTTCGTACATAAAGCTTTTCAGATACCTGACTGTTGTAGCATTGTTTCGAACCTGCAGGCAGCTATTTCTCTGCATCTACGGGCGAAAGTATCAGGTAGAGATGTAACTTTTATTTGGAACATTAAGCTTTTCAGATACCTGACTGTTGTAGCATTGTTTCGAACCTGCAGGCAGCTATTTCTCTACATCTACGGGCGAAAGTATTCGGTAGAGACGTAACTTTTATTTGGAACATTAAGCTTTTCAAATACCTGACTGTTGTATCAATGTTTCGAACCTGCAGGCAGCTATTTCTCTACATCTACGGGCGAAAGTATCCGGTAGAGATATAACTTTTATTTGGAACATTAAGCTTTTCAAATACCTGACTGTTGTATCAATGTTTAGAACCTGCAGGCAGCTATTTCTCTACATCTACGGGCGAAAGCATCCGGTAGAGATGTAGCTTTTATTTGGAACATTAAGCTTTTCAAATACCTGACTGTTGTATCAATGTTTCGAACCTGCAGGCAGCTATTTCTCTACATCAACGGGCGAAAGTATCCGGTAGAGATGTAACTTTTATTTGGAACATTAAGCTTTTCAGATACCTGACTGTTGTAGCATTGTTTCGAACCTGCAGGCAGCTATTTCTCTACATCTACGGGCGAAAGTATCAGGTAGAGATGTAACTTTTATTTGGAACATTAAGCTTTCCAGATACCTGACTGTTGTAGCATTGTTTCGAACCTGCAGGCAGCTATTTCTCTACATCTACGGGCGAAAGTATCCGGTAGAGACGTAACTTTTATTTGGAACATTAAGCTTTTCAAATACCTGACTGTTGTAGCATTGTTTCGAACCTGCAGGCAGCTATTTCTCTACCTCTACGGGCGAAAGTATCCGGTAGAGATGTAACTTTTATTTGGAACATTAAGCTTTTCAAATACCTGACTGTTGTAGCATTGTTTCGAACCTGCAGGCAGCTATTTCTCTACATCTACGGGCGAAAGTATCCGGTAGAGATGTAACTTTCATTTGGAACATTAAGCTTTTCAAATACCTGACTGTTTTAGCATTGTTTCGAACCTGCAGGCAGCTATTTCTCTACATCTACGGGCGAAAGTATCCGGTAGAGGTGTAACTTTTATTTTGAACATTAAGCTTTTCAAATACCTGACTGTTGTATAAATGTTTCGAACCTCCAGGCAGCTATTTCTCTACATCTACGGGCGAAAGTATCCGGTAGAGATATAACTTTTATTTGGAACATTAAACTTTTGAAATACCTGACTGTTGTATCAATGTTTCGAACCTGCAGGCAGCTATTTCTCTACATCTACGGGCGAAAGTATCCGGTAGAGATGTAACTTTTATTTGGAACATTAAGCTTTTCAAATACCTGACTGTTGTATCAATGTTTCGAACCTGCAGGCAGCTTATCTCTACATCTACGGGCGAAAGTATCCGGTAGAGGTGTAACTTATATTTGGAACATTAAGCTTTTCAAATACCTGACTGTTGTATCAATGTTTGGAACCTGCAGGCAGCTATTTCTCTACATCTACGGGCGAAAGTATCCGATAGAGATATAACTTTTATTTGGAACATTAAGCTTTTCAAATACCTGACTGTTGTATCAATGTTTCGAACCTGCAGGCAGCTATTTCTCTACATCTACGGTCGAAAGTATCCGGTAGAGATATAACTTTTATTTGGAACATTAAGCTTTTCAAATACCTGACTGTTGTATCAATGTTTCGAACCTGCTGGCAGCTATTTCTCTACATCTACGGGCGAAAGTATCCGGTAGAGATATAACTTTTATTTGGAACATTAAGCTTTTCAAGTACCTGACTGTTGTATCAATGTTTCGAGCCTGCAGGCAGCTATTTCTCTACATCTACGGGCGAAAGTATCCGGTAGAGATGTAACTTTTATTTGGAACATTAAGCTTTTCAAATACCTGACGTTTGTATCAATGTTTCAAACCTGCAGGCAGCTATTTCTCTACATCTACGGGCGAACGTATCCGGTAGAGATGTAACTTTTATTTGGAACATTAAGCTTTTCAAATACCTGACTGTTGTAGCATCGTTTCGAACCTGCAGGCAGCTATTTCTCTACATCTACGGGCGAAAGTATCAGGTAGAGATGTAACTTTTATTTGGAACATTAAGCTTTTCAAACACCTGACTGTTGTATCAATGTTTCGAACCTGCAGGCAGCTATTTCTCTACATCTACGGGCGAAAGCATCCGGTAGAGATGTAACTTTTATTTGGAACAAAAAGCTTTTCAAATACCTGACTGTTGTAGCATTGTTTCGAATTTGCAGGCAGCTTATCTCTACATCTACGGGCGAAAGTATCCGGTAGAGACGTAACTTTTATTTGGAACATTAAGCTTTTCAAATACCTGACTGTTGTAGCATTGTTTCGAACCTGCAGGCAGCTATTTCTCTACCTCTACGGGCGAAAGTATCCGGTAGAGATGTAACTTTTATTTGGAACATTAAGCTTTTCAAATACCTGACTGTTGTAGCATTGTTTCGAACCTGCAGGCAGCTATTTCTCTACATCTACGGGCGAAAGTATCCGGTAGAGGTGTAACTTTTATTTTGAACATTAAGCTTTTCAAATACCTGACTGTTGTATAAATGTTTCGAACCTCCAGGCAGCTATTTCTCTACATCTACGGGCGAAAGTATCCGGTAGAGATATAACTTTTATTTGGAACATTAAACTTTTGAAATACCTGACTGTTGTATCAATGTTTCGAACCTGCAGGCAGCTATTTCTCTACATCTACGGGCGAAAGTATCCGGTAGAGATGTAACTTTTATTTGGAACATTAAGCTTTTCAAATACCTGACTGTTGTATCAATGTTTCGAACCTGCAGGCAGCTTATCTCTACATCTACGGGCGAAAGTATCCGGTAGAGGTGTAACTTATATTTGGAACATTAAGCTTTTCAAATACCTGACTGTTGTATCAATGTTTGGAACCTGCAGGCAGCTATTTCTCTACATCTACGGGCGAAAGTATCCGATAGAGATATAACTTTTATTTGGAACATTAAGCTTTTCAAATACCTGACTGTTGTATCAATGTTTCGAACCTGCAGGCAGCTATTTCTCTACATCTACGGGGGAAAGCATCCGGTAGAGATGTAACTTTTATTTGGAACAAAAAGCTTTTCAAATACCTGACTGTTGTAGCATTGTTTCGAATTTGCAGGCAGCTTATCTCTACATCTACGGGCGAAAGTATCCGGTAGAGACGTAACTTTTATTTGGAACATTAAGCTTTTCAAATACCTGACTGTTGTAGCATTGTTTCGAACCTGCAGGCAGCTATTTCTCTACCTCTACGGGCGAAAGTATCCGGTAGAGATGTAACTTTTATTTGGAACATTAAGCTTTTCAAATACCTGACTGTTGTAGCATTGTTTCGAACCTGCAGGCAGCTATTTCTCTACATCTACGGGCGAAAGTATCCGGTAGAGATGTAACTTTCATTTGGAACATTAAGCTTTTCAAATACCTGACAGTTTTAGCATTGTTTCGAACCTGCAGGCAGCTATTTCTCTACATCTACGGGCGAAAGTATCCGGTAGAGGTGTAACTTTTATTTTGAACATTAAGCTTTTCAAATACCTGACTGTTGTATAAATGTTTCGAACCTCCAGGCAGCTATTTCTCTACATCTACGGGCGAAAGTATCCGGTAGAGATATAACTTTTATTTGGAACATTAAACTTTTGAAATACCTGACTGTTGTATCAATGTTTCGAACCTGCAGGCAGCTATTTCTCTACATCTACGGGCGAAAGTATCCGGTAGAGATGTAACTTTTATTTGGAACATTAAGCTTTTCAAATACCTGACTGTTGTATCAATGTTTCGAACCTGCAGGCAGCTTATCTCTACATCTACGGGCGAAAGTATCCGGTAGAGGTGTAACTTATATTTGGAACATTAAGCTTTTCAAATACCTGACTGTTGTATCAATGTTTGGAACCTGCAGGCAGCTATTTCTCTACATCTACGGGCGAAAGTATCCGATAGAGATATAACTTTTATTTGGAACATTAAGCTTTTCAAATACCTGACTGTTGTATCAATGTTTCGAACCTGCAGGCAGCTATTTCTCTACATCTACGGTCGAAAGTATCCGGTAGAGATATAACTTTTATTTGGAACATTAAGCTTTTCAAATACCTGACTGTTGTATCAATGTTTCGAACCTGCTGGCAGCTATTTCTCTACATCTACGGGCGAAAGTATCCGGTAGAGATATAACTTTTATTTGGAACATTAAGCTTTTCAAGTACCTGACTGTTGTATCAATGTTTCGAGCCTGCAGGCAGCTATTTCTCTACATCTACGGGCGAAAGTATCCGGTAGAGATGTAACTTTTATTTGGAACATTAAGCTTTTCAAATACCTGACGTTTGTATCAATGTTTCAAACCTGCAGGCAGCTATTTCTCTACATCTACGGGCGAACGTATCCGGTAGAGATGTAACTTTTATTTGGAACATTAAGCTTTTCAAATACCTGACTGTTGTAGCATCGTTTCGAACCTGCAGGCAGCTATTTCTCTACATCTACGGGCGAAAGTATCAGGTAGAGATGTAACTTTTATTTGGAACATTAAGCTTTTCAAACACCTGACTGTTGTATCAATGTTTCGAACCTGCAGGCAGCTATTTCTCTACATCTACGGGCGAAAGCATCCGGTAGAGATGTAACTTTTATTTGGAACAAAAAGCTTTTCAAATACCTGACTGTTGTAGCATTGTTTCGAATTTGCAGGCAGCTTATCTCTACATCTACGGGCGAAAGTATCCGGTAGAGATGTAACTTTTATTTGGAACATTAAGCTTTTCAAATACCTGACTGTTGTAGCATTGTTTCGAACCTGCAGGCAGCTATTTCTCTACATCTACGGGCGAAAGTATCCGGTAGAGATATAACTTTTATTTGGAACATTAAGCTTTTCAAATACCTGACTGTTGTATCAATGTTTAGAACCTGCAGGCAGCTATTTCTCTACATCTACGGGCGAAAGCATCCGGTAGAGATGTAGCTTTTATTTGGAACATTAAGCTTTTCAAATACCTGACTGTTGTATCAATGTTTCGAACCTGCAGGCAGCTATTTCTCTACATCAACGGGCGAAAGTATCCGGTAGAGATGTAACTTTTATTTGGAACATTAAGCTTTTCAGATACCTGACTGTTGTAGCATTGTTTCGAACCTGCAGGCAGCTATTTCTCTACATCTACGGGCGAAAGTATCAGGTAGAGATGTAACTTTTATTTGGAACATTAAGCTTTCCAGATACCTGACTGTTGTAGCATTGTTTCGAACCTGCAGGCAGCTATTTCTCTACATCTACGGGCGAAAGTATCCGGTAGAGACGTAACTTTTATTTGGAACATTAAGCTTTTCAAATACCTGACTGTTGTAGCATTGTTTCGAACCTGCAGGCAGCTATTTCTCTACCTCTACGGGCGAAAGTATCCGGTAGAGATGTAACTTTTATTTGGAACATTAAGCTTTTCAAATACCTGACTGTTGTAGCATTGTTTCGAACCTGCAGGCAGCTATTTCTCTACATCTACGGGCGAAAGTATCCGGTAGAGATGTAACTTTCATTTGGAACATTAAGCTTTTCAAATACCTGACTGTTTTAGCATTGTTTCGAACCTGCAGGCATCTATTTCTCTACATCTACGGGCGAAAGTATCCGGTAGAGGTGTAACTTTTATTTTGAACATTAAGCTTTTCAAATACCTGACTGTTGTATAAATGTTTCGAACCTCCAGGCAGCTATTTCTCTACATCTACGGGCGAAAGTATCCGGTAGAGATATAACTTTTATTTGGAACATTAAACTTTTGAAATACCTGACTGTTGTATCAATGTTTCGAACCTGCAGGCAGCTATTTCTCTACATCTACGGGCGAAAGTATCCGGTAGAGATGTAACTTTTATTTGGAACATTAAGCTTTTCAAATACCTGACTGTTGTATCAATGTTTCGAACCTGCAGGCAGCTTATCTCTACATCTACGGGCGAAAGTATCCGGTAGAGGTGTAACTTATATTTGGAACATTAAGCTTTTCAAATACCTGACTGTTGTATCAATGTTTGGAACCTGCAGGCAGCTATTTCTCTACATCTACGGGCGAAAGTATCCGATAGAGATATAACTTTTATTTGGAACATTAAGCTTTTCAAATACCTGACTGTTGTATCAATGTTTCGAACCTGCAGGCAGCTATTTCTCTACATCTACGGTCGAAAGTATCCGGTAGAGATATAACTTTTATTTGGAACATTAAGCTTTTCAAATACCTGACTGTTGTATCAATGTTTCGAACCTGCTGGCAGCTATTTCTCTACATCTACGGGCGAAAGTATCCGGTAGAGATATAACTTTTATTTGGAACATTAAGCTTTTCAAGTACCTGACTGTTGTATCAATGTTTCGAGCCTGCAGGCAGCTATTTCTCTACATCTACGGGCGAAAGTATCCGGTAGAGATGTAACTTTTATTTGGAACATTAAGCTTTTCAAATACCTGACGTTTGTATCAATGTTTCAAACCTGCAGGCAGCTATTTCTCTACATCTACGGGCGAACGTATCCGGTAGAGATGTAACTTTTATTTGGAACATTAAGCTTTTCAAATACCTGACTGTTGTAGCATCGTTTCGAACCTGCAGGCAGCTATTTCTCTACATCTACGGGCGAAAGTATCAGGTAGAGATGTAACTTTTATTTGGAACATTAAGCTTTTCAAACACCTGACTTTTGTATCAATGTTTCGAACCTGCAGGCAGCTATTTCTCTACATCTACGGGCGAAAGCATCCGGTAGAGATGTAACTTTTATTTGGAACAAAAAGCTTTTCAAATACCTGACTGTTGTAGCATTGTTTCGAATTTGCAGGCAGCTTATCTCTACATCTACGGGCGAAAGTATCCGGTAGAGACGTAACTTTTATTTGGAACATTAAGCTTTTCAAATACCTGACTGTTGTAGCATTGTTTCGAACCTGCAGGCAGCTATTTCTCTACCTCTACGGGCGAAAGTATCCGGTAGAGATGTAACTTTTATTTGGAACATTAAGCTTTTCAAATACCTGACTGTTGTAGCATTGTTTCGAACCTGCAGGCAGCTATTTCTCTACATCTACGGGCGAAAGTATCCGGTAGAGGTGTAACTTTTATTTTGAACATTAAGCTTTTCAAATACCTGACTGTTGTATAAATGTTTCGAACCTCCAGGCAGCTATTTCTCTACATCTACGGGCGAAAGTATCCGGTAGAGATATAACTTTTATTTGGAACATTAAACTTTTGAAATACCTGACTGTTGTATCAATGTTTCGAACCTGCAGGCAGCTATTTCTCTACATCTACGGGCGAAAGTATCCGGTAGAGATGTAACTTTTATTTGGAACATTAAGCTTTTCAAATACCTGACTGTTGTATCAATGTTTCGAACCTGCAGGCAGCTTATCTCTACATCTACGGGCGAAAGTATCCGGTAGAGGTGTAACTTATATTTGGAACATTAAGCTTTTCAAATACCTGACTGTTGTATCAATGTTTGGAACCTGCAGGCAGCTATTTCTCTACATCTACGGGCGAAAGTATCCGATAGAGATATAACTTTTATTTGGAACATTAAGCTTTTCAAATACCTGACTGTTGTATCAATGTTTCGAACCTGCAGGCAGCTATTTCTCTACATCTACGGGCGAAAGCATCCGGTAGAGATGTAACTTTTATTTGGAACAAAAAGCTTTTCAAATACCTGACTGTTGTAGCATTGTTTCGAATTTGCAGGCAGCTTATCTCTACATCTACGGGCGAAAGTATCCGGTAGAGACGTAACTTTTATTTGGAACATTAAGCTTTTCAAATACCTGACTGTTGTAGCATTGTTTCGAACCTGCAGGCAGCTATTTCTCTACCTCTACGGGCGAAAGTATCCGGTAGAGATGTAACTTTTATTTGGAACATTAAGCTTTTCAAATACCTGACTGTTGTAGCATTGTTTCGAACCTGCAGGCAGCTATTTCTCTACATCTACGGGCGAAAGTATCCGGTAGAGATGTAACTTTCATTTGGAACATTAAGCTTTTCAAATACCTGACAGTTTTAGCATTGTTTCGAACCTGCAGGCAGCTATTTCTCTACATCTACGGGCGAAAGTATCCGGTAGAGGTGTAACTTTTATTTTGAACATTAAGCTTTTCAAATACCTGACTGTTGTATAAATGTTTCGAACCTCCAGGCAGCTATTTCTCTACATCTACGGGCGAAAGTATCCGGTAGAGATATAACTTTTATTTGGAACATTAAACTTTTGAAATACCTGACTGTTGTATCAATGTTTCGAACCTGCAGGCAGCTATTTCTCTACATCTACGGGCGAAAGTATCCGGTAGAGATGTAACTTTTATTTGGAACATTAAGCTTTTCAAATACCTGACTGTTGTATCAATGTTTCGAACCTGCAGGCAGCTTATCTCTACATCTACGGGCGAAAGTATCCGGTAGAGGTGTAACTTATATTTGGAACATTAAGCTTTTCAAATACCTGACTGTTGTATCAATGTTTGGAACCTGCAGGCAGCTATTTCTCTACATCTACGGGCGAAAGTATCCGATAGAGATATAACTTTTATTTGGAACATTAAGCTTTTCAAATACCTGACTGTTGTATCAATGTTTCGAACCTGCAGGCAGCTATTTCTCTACATCTACGGTCGAAAGTATCCGGTAGAGATATAACTTTTATTTGGAACATTAAGCTTTTCAAATACCTGACTGTTGTATCAATGTTTCGAACCTGCTGGCAGCTATTTCTCTACATCTACGGGCGAAAGTATCCGGTAGAGATATAACTTTTATTTGGAACATTAAGCTTTTCAAGTACCTGACTGTTGTATCAATGTTTCGAGCCTGCAGGCAGCTATTTCTCTACATCTACGGGCGAAAGTATCCGGTAGAGATGTAACTTTTATTTGGAACATTAAGCTTTTCAAATACCTGACGTTTGTATCAATGTTTCAAACCTGCAGGCAGCTATTTCTCTACATCTACGGGCGAACGTATCCGGTAGAGATGTAACTTTTATTTGGAACATTAAGCTTTTCAAATACCTGACTGTTGTAGCATCGTTTCGAACCTGCAGGCAGCTATTTCTCTACATCTACGGGCGAAAGTATCAGGTAGAGATGTAACTTTTATTTGGAACATTAAGCTTTTCAAACACCTGACTGTTGTATCAATGTTTCGAACCTGCAGGCAGCTATTTCTCTACATCTACGGGCGAAAGCATCCGGTAGAGATGTAACTTTTATTTGGAACAAAAAGCTTTTCAAATACCTGAGTGTTGTAGCATTGTTTCGAATTTGCAGGCAGCTTATCTCTACATCTACGGGCGAAAGTATCCGGTAGAGATGTAACTTTTATTTGGAACATTAAGCTTTTCAAATACCTGACTGTTGTAGCATTGTTTCGAACCTGCAGGCAGCTATTTCTCTACATCTACGGGCGAAAGTATCCGGTAGAGATGTAACTTTCATTTGGAACATTAAGCTTTTCAAATACCTGACTGTTTTAGCATTGTTTCGAACCTGCAGGCAGCTATTTCTCTACATCTACGGGCGAAAGTATCCGGTAGAGGTGTAACTTTTATTTTGAACATTAAGCTTTTCAAATACCTGACTGTTGTATCAATGTTTCGAACCTGCTGGCAGCTATTTCTCTACATCTACGGGCGAAAGTATCCGGTAGAGATATAACTTTTATTTGGAACATTAAGCTTTTCAAGTACCTGACTGTTGTATCAATGTTTCGAGCCTGCAGGCAGCTATTTCTCTACATCTACGGGCGAAAGTATCCGGTAGAGATATAACTTTTATTTGGAACATTAAGCTTTTCAAATACCTGACTTTTGTATCAATGTTTCGAACCTGCAGGCAGCTATTTCTCTACATCTACGGGCGAAAGTATCCGGTAGAGATATAACTTTTATTTGGAACATTAAGCTTTTCAAATACCTGACTGTTGTATCAATGTTTCGAACCTGCAGGCAGCTATTTCTCTACATCTACGGTCGAAAGTATCCGGTAGAGATATAACTTTTATTTGGAACATTAAGCTTTTCAAATACCTGACTGTTGTATCAATGTTTCGAACCTGCTGGCAGCTATTTCTCTACATCTACGGGCGAAAGTATCCGGTAGAGATATAACTTTTATTTGGAACATTAAGCTTTTCAAGTACCTGACTGTTGTATCAATGTTTCGAGCCTGCAGGCAGCTATTTCTCTACATCTACGGGCGAAAGTATCCGGTAGAGATGTAACTTTTATTTGGAACATTAAGCTTTTCAAATACCTGACGTTTGTATCAATGTTTCAAACCTGCAGGCAGCTATTTCTCTACATCTACGTCTACATCTACGGGCGAAAGTATCCGGTAGAGATATAACTTTTATTTGGAACATTAAGCTTTTCAAGTACCTGACTGTTGTATCAATGTTTCGAGCCTGCAGGCAGCTATTTCTCTACATCTACGGGCGAAAGTATCCGGTAGAGATATAACTTTTATTTGGAACATTAAGCTTTTCAAGTACCTGACTGTTGTATCAATGTTTCGAGCCTGCAGGCAGCTATTTCTCTACATCTACGGGCGAAAGTATCCGGTAGAGATGTAACTTTTATTTGGAACATTAAGCTTTTCAAATACCTGACGTTTGTATCAATGTTTCAAACCTGCAGGCAGCTATTTCTCTACATCTACGGGCGAACGTATCCGGTAGAGATGTAACTTTTATTTGGAACATTAAGCTTTTCAAATACCTGACTGTTGTAGCATCGTTTCGAACCTGCAGGCAGCTATTTCTCTACATCTACGGGCGAAAGTATCAGGTAGAGATGTAACTTTTATTTGGAACATTAAGCTTTTCAAACACCTGACTGTTGTATCAATGTTTCGAACCTGCAGGCAGCTATTTCTCTACATCTACGGGCGAAAGCATCCGGTAGAGATGTAACTTTTATTTGGAACAAAAAGCTTTTCAAATACCTGACTGTTGTAGCATTGTTTCGAATTTGCAGGCAGCTTATCTCTACATCTACGGGCGAAAGTATCCGGTAGAGATGTAACTTTTATTTGGAACATTAAGCTTTTCAAATACCTGACTGTTGTAGCATTGTTTCGAACCTGCAGGCAGCTATTTCTCTACATCTACGGGCGAAAGTATCCGGTAGAGATGTAACTTTCATTTGGAACATTAAGCTTTTCAAATACCTGACTGTTTTAGCATTGTTTCGAACCTGCAGGCAGCTATTTCTCTACATCTACGGGCGAAAGTATCCGGTAGAGGTGTAACTTTTATTTTGAACATTAAGCTTTTCAAATACCTGACTGTTGTATCAATGTTTCGAACCTGCTGGCAGCTATTTCTCTACATCTACGGGCGAAAGTATCCGGTAGAGATATAACTTTTATTTGGAACATTAAGCTTTTCAAGTACCTGACTGTTGTATCAATGTTTCGAGCCTGCAGGCAGCTATTTCTCTACATCTACGGGCGAAAGTATCCGGTAGAGATATAACTTTTATTTGGAACATTAAGCTTTTCAAATACCTGACTGTTGTATCAATGTTTCGAACCTGCAGGCAGCTATTTCTCTACATCTACGGGCGAAAGTATCCGGTAGAGATATAACTTTTATTTGGAACATTAAGCTTTTCAAATACCTGACTGTTGTATCAATGTTTCGAACCTGCAGGCAGCTATTTCTCTACATCTACGGTCGAAAGTATCCGGTAGAGATATAACTTTTATTTGGAACATTAAGCTTTTCAAATACCTGACTGTTGTATCAATGTTTCGAACCTGCTGGCAGCTATTTCTCTACATCTACGGGCGAAAGTATCCGGTAGAGATATAACTTTTATTTGGAACATTAAGCTTTTCAAGTACCTGACTGTTGTATCAATGTTTCGAGCCTGCAGGCAGCTATTTCTCTACATCTACGGGCGAAAGTATCCGGTAGAGATGTAACTTTTATTTGGAACATTAAGCTTTTCAAATACCTGACGTTTGTATCAATGTTTCAAACCTGCAGGCAGCTATTTCTCTACATCTACGTCTACATCTACGGGCGAAAGTATCCGGTAGAGATATAACTTTTATTTGGAACATTAAGCTTTTTAAGTACCTGACTGTTGTATCAATGTTTCGAGCCTGCAGGCAGCTATTTCTCTACATCTACGGGCGAAAGTATCCGGTAGAGATATAACTTTTATTTGGAACATTAAGCTTTTCAAATACCTGACTGCTGTATCAATGTTTCGAACCTGCAGGCAGCTATTTCTCTACATCTACGGGCGAAAGTATCCGGTAGAGATATAACTTTTATTTGGAACATTAAGCTTTTCAAATACCTGACTGTTGTATTAATGTATCGAACCTGCAGGCAGCTATTTCTCTACATCTACGGGCGAAAGTATCAGGTAGAGATGTAACTTTTATTTGGAACATTAAGCTTTTCAGATACCTGACTGTTGTAGCATTGTTTCGAACCTGCAGGCAGCTTATCCTCTACATCTATGGGCGAATGTATCCGGTAGAGATGTAACTTTTATTTGGAACATTAAGCTTTTCAAATACCTGACTGTTGTAGCATTGTTTCGAACCTGCAGGCAGCTATTTCTCTACATCTACGGGCGAAAGTATCCGGTAGAGATGTAACTTTTTTTAGAACATTAAGCTTTTCAAATACCTGACTGTTGTAGCATTGTTTCGAACCTGCAGGCAGCTATTTCTCTACATCTACGAGCGAAAGTATCCGGTAGAGATGTAACTTTTATTTGGAACATTAAGCTTTTCAAATACCTGACGTTTGTATCAATGTTTCAAACCTGCAGGCAGCTATTTCTCTACATCTACGGGCGAACGTATCCGGTAGAGATGTAACTTTTATTTGGAACATTAAGCTTTTCAAATACCTGACTGTTGTAGCATTGTTTCGAACCTGCAGGCAGCTATTTCTCTACATCTACGGGCGAAAGTATCAGGTAGAGATGTAACTTTTATTTGGAACATTAAGCTTTTCAAACACCTGACTGTTGTATCAATGTTTCGAACCTGCAGGCAGCTATTTCTCTACATCTACGGGCGAAAGCATCCGGTAGAGATGTAACTTTTATTTGGAACAAAAAGATTTTCAAATACCTGACTGTTGTAGCATTGTTTCGAACCTGCAGGCAGCTATTTCTCTACATCTACGGGCGAAAGTATCCGGTAGAGATGTAACTTTTATTTGGAACATTAAGCTTTTCAAATACCTGAATGTTGTAGCATTGTTTCGAACCTGCAGGCAGCTATTTCTCTACATCTACGGGCGAAAGTATCCGGTAGACATGTAACTTTCATTTGGAACATTAAGCTTTTCAAATACCTGACTGTTTTAGCATTGTTTCGAACCTGCAGGCAGCTATTTCTCTACATCTACGGGCGAAAGTATCCGGTAGAGGTGTAACTTTTATTTTGAACATTAAGCTTTTCAAATACCTCACTGTTGTATAAATGTTTCGAACCTGCAGGCAGCTATTTCTCTACATCTACGGGCGAAAGTATCCGGTAGAGATATAACTTTTATTTGGAACATTAAACTTTTGAAATACCTGACTGTTGTATCAATGTTTCGAACCTGCAGGCAGCTATTTCTCTACATCTACGGGCGAAAGTATCCGGTAGAGATGTAACTTTTATTTGGAACATTAAGCTTTTCAAATACCTGACTGTTGTATCAATGTTTCGAACCTGCAGGCAGCTTATCTCTACATCTACGGGCGAAAGTATCCGGTAGAGGTGTAACTTATATTTGGAACATTAAGCTTTTCAAATACCTGACTGTTGTATCAATGTTTCGAACCTGCAGGCAGCTATTTCTCTACATCTACGGGCGAAAGTATCCGGTAGAGATATAACTTTTATTTGGAACATTAAGCTTTTCAAATACCTGACTGTTTTATCAATGTTTCGAACCTGCAGGCAGCTATTTCTCTACATCTACGGGCGAAAGTATCCGGTAGAGATATAACTTTTATTTGGAACATTAAGCTTTTCAAATACCTGACTGTTGTATCAATGTTTCGAACCTGCAGGCAGCTATTTCTCTACATCTACGGGCGAAAGTATCCGGTAGAGATGTAACTTTTATTTGGAACATTAAGCTTTTCAGATACCTGACTGTTGTAGCATTGTTTCGAACCTGCAGGCAGCTATTTCTCTACATCTACGGGCGAAAGTATCAGGTAGAGATGTAACTTTTATTTGGAACATTAAGCTTTTCAGATACCTGACTGTTGTAGCATTGTTTCGAACCTGCAGGCAGCTTATCCTCTACACCTATGGGCGAATGTATCCGGTAGAGATGTAACTTTTATTTGGAACATTAAGCTTTTCAAATACCTGACTGTTGTAGCATCGTTTCGAACCTGCAGGCAGCTATTTCTCTACATCTACGGGCGAAAGTATCAGGTAGAGATGTAACTTTTATTTGGAACATTAGGCTTTTCAAACACCTGACTGTTGTATCAATGTTTCGAACCTGCAGGCAGCTATTTCTCTACATCTACGGGCGAAAGCATCCGGTAGAGATGTAACTTTTATTTGGAACAAAAAGCTTTTCAAATACCTGACTGTTGTAGCATTGTTTCGAATTTGCAGGCAGCTTATCTCTACATCTACGGGCGAAAGTATCCGGTAGAGATGTAACTTTTATTTGGAACATTAAGCTTTTCAAATACCTGACTGTTGTAGCATTGTTTCGAACCTGCAGGCAGCTATTTCTCTACATCTACGGGCGAAAGTATCCGGTAGAGATGTAACTTTCATTTGGAACATTAAGCTTTTCAAATACCTGACTGTTTTAGCATTGTTTCGAACCTGCAGGCAGCTATTTCTCTACATCTACGGGCGAAAGTATCCGGTAGAGGTGTAACTTTTATTTTGAACATTAAGCTTTTCAAATACCTGACTGTTGTATCAATGTTTCGAACCTGCTGGCAGCTATTTCTCTACATCTACGGGCGAAAGTATCCGGTAGAGATATAACTTTTATTTGGAACATTAAGCTTTTCAAGTACCTGACTGTTGTATCAATGTTTCGAGCCTGCAGGCAGCTATTTCTCTACATCTACGGGCGAAAGTATCCGGTAGAGATATAACTTTTATTTGGAACATTAAGCTTTTCAAATACCTGACTGTTGTATCAATGTTTCGAACCTGCAGGCAGCTATTTCTCTACATCTACGGGCGAAAGTATCCGGTAGAGATATAACTTTTATTTGGAACATTAAGCTTTTCAAATACCTGACTGTTGTATCAATGTTTCGAACCTGCAGGCAGCTATTTCTCTACATCTACGGTCGAAAGTATCCGGTAGAGATGTAACTTTTATTTGGAACATTAAGCTTTTCAAATACCTGACGTTTGTATCAATGTTTCAAACCTGCAGGCAGCTATTTCTCTACATCTACGTCTACATCTACGGGCGAAAGTATCCGGTAGAGATATAACTTTTATTTGGAACATTAAGCCTCCTCTTTCTCTCTTTCCACTTTCATTCCCACCTTCCTCCCTTCCCTTCGGCGCGGTTCGGGTGTCCACAGAGCAAGTGTGACAGTTACTGCGCCTTTCCCTTCCTGTGAACCAATTTATTATTAAGCTTTTCAAGTACCTGACTGTTGTATCAATGTTTCGAGCCTGCAGGCAGCTATTTCTCTACACATACGGGCGAAAGTATCCGGTAGAGATATAACTTTTATTTGGAACATTAAGCTTTTCAAATACCTGACTGTTGTATCAATGTTTCGAACCTGCAGGCAGCTATTTCTCTACATCTACGGGCGAAAGTATCAGGTAGAGATGTAACTTTTATTTGGAACATTAAGCTTTTCAAATACCTGACTGTTGTATCAATGTTTCGAACCTGCAGGCAGCTATTTCTCTACATCTACGGGCGAAAGCATCCGGTAGAGATGTAGCTTTTATTTGGAGCATTAAGCTTTTCAAATACCTGACTGTTGTATCAATGTTTCGAACCTGCAGGCAGCTATTTCTCTACATCTACGGGCGAAAGTATCCGGTAGAGATGTAACTTTTATTTGGAACATAAAGCTTTTCAGATACCTGACTGTTGTAGCATTGTTTCGAACCTGCAGGCAGCTATTTCTCTACATCTACGGGCGAAAGTATCAGGTAGAGATGTAACTTTTATTTGGAACATTAAGCTTTTCAGATACCTGACTGTTGTAGCATTGTTTCGAACCTGCAGGCAGCTATTTCTCTACATCTACGGGCGAAAGTATTCGGTAGAGACGTAACTTTTATTTGGAACATTAAGCTTTTCAAATACCTGACTGTTGTATCAATGTTTCGAACCTGCAGGCAGCTATTTCTCTACATCTACGGGCGAAAGTATCCGGTAGAGATATAACTTTTATTTGGAACATTAAGCTTTTCAAATACCTGACTGTTGTATCAATGTTTAGAACCTGCAGGCAGCTATTTCTCTACATCTACGGGCGAAAGCATCCGGTAGAGATGTAGCTTTTATTTGGAACATTAAGCTTTTCAAATACCTGACTGTTGTATCAATGTTTCGAACCTGCAGGCAGCTATTTCTCTACATCAACGGGCGAAAGTATCCGGTAGAGATGTAACTTTTATTTGGAACATTAAGCTTTTCAGATACCTGACTGTTGTAGCATTGTTTCGAACCTGCAGGCAGCTATTTCTCTACATCTACGGGCGAAAGTATCCGGTAGAGACGTAACTTTTATTTGGAACATTAAGCTTTTCAAATACCTGACTGTTGTAGCATTGTTTCGAACCTGCAGGCAGCTATTTCTCTACATCTACGGGCGAAAGTATCCGGTAGAGACGTAACTTTTATTTTGGAACATTAAGCTTTTCAAATACCTGACTGTTGTAGCATTGTTTCGAACCTGCAGGCAGCTATTTCTCTACATCTACGGGCGAAAGTATCCGGTAGAGATGTAACTTTTATTTGGAACATTAAGCTTTTCAAATACCTGACTGTTGTAGCATTGTTTCGAACCTGCAGGCAGCTATTTCTCTACATCTACGTGCGAAAGTATCCGGTAGAGATGTAACTTTCATTTGGAACATTAAGCTTTTCAAATACCTGAGTGTTTTAGCATTGTTTCGAACCTGCAGGCAGCTATTTCTCTACATCTACGGGCGAAAGTATCCGGTAGAGGTGTAACTTTTATTTTGAACATTAAGCTTTTCAAATACCTGACTGTTGTATAAATGTTTCGAACCTCCAGGCAGCTATTTCTCTACATCTACGGGCGAAAGTATCCGGTAGAGATATAACTTTTATTTGGAACATTAAACTTTTGAAATACCTGACTGTTGTATCAATGTTTCGAACCTGCAGGCAGCTATTTCTCTACATCTACGGGCGAAAGTATCCGGTAGAGATGTAACTTTTATTTGGAACATTAAGCTTTTCAAATACCTGACTGTTGTATCAATGTTTCGAACCTGCAGGCAGCTTATCTCTACATCTACGGGCGAAAGTATCCGGTAGAGGTGTAACTTATATTTGGAACATTAAGCTTTTCAAATACCTGACTGTTGTATCAATGTTTCGAACCTGCAGGCAGCTATTTCTCTACATCTACGGGCGAAAGTATCCGATAGAGATATAACTTTTATTTGGAACATTAAGCTTTTCAAATACCTGACTGTTGTATCAATGTTTCGAACCTGCAGGCAGCTATTTCTCTACATCTACGGTCGAAAGTATCCGGTAGAGATATAACTTTTATTTGGAACATTAAGCTTTTCAAATACCTGACTGTTGTATCAATGTTTCGAACCTGCTGGCAGCTATTTCTCTACATCTACGGGCGAAAGTACCCGGTAGAGATGTAACTTTTATTTGGAACATTAAGCTTTTCAAATACCTGACGTTTGTATCAATGTTTCGAACCTGCAGGCAGCTATTTCTCTACATCTACGGGCGAAAGCATCCGGTAGAGATGTAACTTTTATTTGGAACAAAAAGCTTTTCAAATACCTGACTGTTGTAGCATTGTTTCGAATTTGCAGGCAGCTTATCTCTACATCTACGGGCGAAAGTATCCGGTAGAGATATAACTTTTATTTGGAACATTAAGCTTTTCAAATACCTGACTGTTGTAGCATTGTTTCGAACCTGCAGGCAGCTATTTCTCTACATCTACGGGCGAAAGTATCCGGTAGAGATGTAACTTTCATTTGGAACATTAAGCTTTTCAAATACCTGACTGTTTTAGCATTGTTTCGAACCTGCAGGCAGCTATTTCTCTACATCTACGGGCGAAAGTATCCGGTAGAGGTGTAACTTTTATTTTGAACATTAAGCTTTTCAAATACCTGACTGTTGTATCAATGTTTCGAACCTGCTGGCAGCTATTTCTCTACATCTACGGGCGAAAGTATCCGGTAGAGATATAACTTTTATTTGGAACATTAAGCTTTTCAAGTACCTGACTGTTGTATCAATGTTTCGAGCCTGCAGGCAGCTATTTCTCTACATCTACGGGCGAAAGTATCCGGTAGAGATATAACTTTTATTTGGAACATTAAGCGTTTCAAATACCTGACTGTTGTATCAATGTTTCGAACCTGCAGGCAGCTATTTCTCTACATCTACGGGCGAAAGTATCAGGTAGAGATGTAACTTTTATTTGGAACATTAAGCTTTTCAGATACCTGACTGTTGTAGCATTGTTTCGAACCTGCAGGCAGCTATTTCTCTACATCTACGGGCGAAAGTATCCGGTAGAGACGTAACTTTTATTTGGAACATTAAGCTTTTCAAATACCTGACTGTTGTAGCATTGTTTCGAACCTGCAGGCAGCTATTTCTCTACATCTACGGGCGAAAGTATCCGGTAGAGACGTAACTTTTATTTTGGAACATTAAGCTTTTCAAATACCTGACTGTTGTAGCATTGTTTCGAACCTGCAGGCAGCTATTTCTCTACATCTACGGGCGAAAGTATCCGGTAGAGATGTAACTTTTATTTGGAACATTAAGCTTTTCAAATACCTGACTGTTGTAGCATTGTTTCGAACCTGCAGGCAGCTATTTCTCTACATCTACGGGCGAAAGTATCCGGTAGAGATGTAACTTTCATTTGGAACATTAAGCTTTTCAAATACCTGAGTGTTTTAGCATTGTTTCGAACCTGCAGGCAGCTATTTCTCTACATCTACGGGCGAAAGTATCCGGTAGAGGTGTAACTTTTATTTTGAACATTAAGCTTTTCAAATACCTGACTGTTGTATAAATGTTTCGAACCTCCAGGCAGCTATTTCTCTACATCTACGGGCGAAAGTATCCGGTAGAGATATAACTTTTATTTGGAACATTAAACTTTTGAAATACCTGACTGTTGTATCAATGTTTCGAACCTGCAGGCAGCTATTTCTCTACATCTACGGGCGAAAGTATCCGGTAGAGATGTAACTTTTATTTGGAACATTAAGCTTTTCAAATACCTGACTGTTGTATCAATGTTTCGAACCTGCAGGCAGCTTATCTCTACATCTACGGGCGAAAGTATCCGGTAGAGGTGTAACTTATATTTGGAACATTAAGCTTTTCAAATACCTGACTGTTGTATCAATGTTTCGAACCTGCAGGCAGCTATTTCTCTACATCTACGAGCGAAAGTATCCGATAGAGATATAACTTTTATTTGGAACATTAAGCTTTTCAAATACCTGACTGTTGTATCAATGTTTCGAACCTGCAGGCAGCTATTTCTCTACATCTACGGTCGAAAGTATCCGGTAGAGATATAACTTTTATTTGGAACATTAAGCTTTTCAAATACCTGACTGTTGTATCAATGTTTCGAACCTGCTGGCAGCTATTTCTCTACATCTACGGGCGAAAGTATCCGGTAGAGATATAACTTTTATTTGGAACATTAAGCTTTTCAAGTACCTGACTGTTGTATCAATGTTTCGAGCCTGCAGGCAGCTATTTCTCTACATCTACGGGCGAAAGTATCCGGTAGAGATGTAACTTTTATTTGGAACATTAAGCTTTTCAAATACCTGACGTTTGTATCAATGTTTCAAACCTGCAGGCAGCTATTTCTCTACATCTACGGGCGAACGTATCCGGTAGAGATGTAACTTTTATTTGGAACATTAAGCTTTTCAAATACCTGACTGTTGTAGCATCGTTTCGAACCTGCAGGCAGCTATTTCTCTACATCTACGGGCGAAAGTATCAGGTAGAGATGTAACTTTTATTTGGAACATTAAGCTTTTCAAACACCTGACTGTTGTATCAATGTTTCGAACCTGCAGGCAGCTATTTCTCTACATCTACGGGCGAAAGCATCCGGTAGAGATGTAACTTTTATTTGGAACAAAAAGCTTTTCAAATACCTGACTGTTGTAGCATTGTTTCGAATTTGCAAGCAGCTTATCTCTACATCTACGGGCGAAAGTATCCGGTAGAGATGTAACTTTTATTTGGAACATTAAGCTTTTCAAATACCTGACTGTTGTAGCATTGTTTCGAACCTGCAGGCAGCTATTTCTCTACATCTACGGGCGAAAGTATCCGGTAGAGATGTAACTTTCATTTGGAACATTAAGCTTTTCAAATACCTGACTGTTTTAGCATTGTTTCGAACCTGCAGGCAGCTATTTCTCTACATCTACGGGCGAAAGTATCCGGTAGAGGTGTAACTTTTATTTTGAACATTAAGCTTTTCAAATACCTGACTGTTGTATCAATGTTTCGAACCTGCTGGCAGCTATTTCTCTACATCTACGGGCGAAAGTATCCGGTAGAGATAAAACTTTTATTTGGAACATTAAGCTTTTCAAGTACCTGACTGTTGTATCAATGTTTCGAGCCTGCAGGCAGCTATTTCTCTACATCTACGGGCGAAAGTATCCGGTAGAGATATAACTTTTATTTGGAACATTAAGCGTTTCAAATACCTGACTGTTGTATCAATGTTTCGAACCTGCAGGCAGCTATTTCTCTACATCTACGGGCGAAAGTATCCGGTAGAGATATAACTTTTATTTGGAACATTAAGCTTTTCAAATACCTGACTGTTGTATCAATGTTTCGAACCTGCAGGCAGCTATTTCTCTACATCTACGGTCGAAAGTATCCGGTAGAGATATAACTTTTATTTGGAACATTAAGCTTTTCAAATACCTGACTGTTGTATCAATGTTTCGAACCTGCTGGCAGCTATTTCTCTACATCTACGGGCGAAAGTATCCGGTAGAGATATAACTTTTATTTGGAACATTAAGCTTTTCAAGTACCTGACTGTTGTATCAATGTTTCGAGCCTGCAGGCAGCTATTTCTCTACATCTACGGGCGAAAGTATCCGGTAGAGATGTAACTTTTATTTGGAACATTAAGCTTTTCAAATACCTGACGTTTGTATCAATGTTTCAAACCTGCAGGCAGCTATTTCTCTACATCTACGTCTACATCTACGGGCGAAAGTATCCGGTAGAGATATAACTTTTATTTGGAACATTAAGCTTTTCAAGTACCTGACTGTTGTATCAATGTTTCGAGCCTGCAGGCAGCTATTTCTCTACATCTACGGGCGAAAGTATCCGGTAGAGATATAACTTTTATTTGGAACATTAAGCTTTTCAAATACCTGACTGTTGTATCAATGTTTCGAACCTGCAGGCAGCTATTTCTCTACATCTACGGGCGAAAGTATCCGGTAGAGATATAACTTTTATTTGGAACATTAAGCTTTTCAAATACCTGACTGTTGTATTAATGTATCGAACCTGCAGGCAGCTATTTCTCTACATCTACGGGCGAAAGTATCCGGTAGAGATGTAACTTTTATTTGGAACATTAAGCTTTTCAGATACCTGACTGTTGTAGCATTGTTTCGAACCTGCAGGCAGCTATTTCTCTACATCTACGGGCGAAAGTATCAGGTAGAGATGTAACTTTTATTTGGAACATTAAGCTTTTCAGATACCTGACTGTTGTAGCATTGTTTCGAACCTGCAGGCAGCTTATCCTCTACATCTATGGGCGAATGTATCCGGTAGAGATGTAACTTTTATTTGGAACATTAAGCTTTTCAAATACCTGACTGTTGTAGCATTGTTTCGAACCTGCAGGCAGCTATTTCTCTACATCTACGGGCGAAAGTATCCGGTAGAGATGTAACTTTTTTTAGAACATTAAGCTTTTCAAATACCTGACTGTTGTAGCATTGTTTCGAACCTGCAGGCAGCTATTTCTCTACATCTACGAGAGAAAGTATCCGGTAGAGATGTAACTTTTATTTGGAACATTAAGCTTTTCAAATACCTGACGTTTGTATCAATGTTTCATACCTGCAGGCAGCTATTTCTCTACATCTACGGGCGAACGTATCCGGTAGAGATGTAACTTTTATTTGGAACATTAAGCTTTTCAAATACCTGACTGTTGTAGCATTGTTTCGAACCTGCAGGCAGCTATTTCTCTACATCTACGGGCGAAAGCATCCGGTAGAGATGTAACTTTTATTTGGAACAAAAAGATTTTCAAATACCTGACTGTTGTAGCATTGTTTCGAACCTGCAGGCAGCTATTTCTCTACATCTACGGGCGAAAGTATCCGGTAGAGATGTAACTTTTATTTGGAACATTAAGCTTTTCAAATACCTGACTGTTGTAGCATTGTTTCAAACCTGCAGGCAGCTATTTCTCTACATCTACGGGCGAAAGTATCCGGTAGAGATGTAACTTTCATTTGGAACATTAAGCTTTTCAAATACCTGACTGTTTTAGCATTGTTTCGAACCTGCAGGCAGCTATTTCTCTACATCTACGGGCGAAAGTATCCGGTAGAGGTGTAACTTTTATTTTGAACATTAAGCTTTTCAAATACCTCACTGTTGTATAAATGTTTCGAACCTGCAGGCAGCTATTTCTCTACATCTACGGGCGAAAGTATCCGGTAGAGATATAACTTTTATTTGGAACATTAAACTTTTGAAATACCTGACTGTTGTATCAATGTTTCGAACCTGCAGGCAGCTATTTCTCTACATCTACGGGCGAAAGTATCCGGTAGAGATGTAACTTTTATTTGGAACATTAAGCTTTTCAAATACCTGACTGTTGTATCAATGTTTCGAACCTGCAGGCAGCTTATCTCTACATCTACGGGCGAAAGTATCCGGTAGAGGTGTAACTTATATTTGGAACATTAAGCTTTTCAAATACCTGACTGTTGTATCAATGTTTCGAACCTGCAGGCAGCTATTTCTCTACATCTACGGGCGAAAGTATCCGGTAGAGATATAACTTTTATTTGGAACATTAAGCTTTTCAAATACCTGACTGTTTTATCAATGTTTCGAACCTGCAGGCAGCTATTTCTCTACATCTACGGGCGAAAGTATCCGGTAGAGATATAACTTTTATTTGGAACATTAAGCTTTTCAAATACCTGACTGTTGTATCAATGTTTCGAACCTGCAGGCAGCTATTTCTCTACATCTACGGGCGAAAGTATCTGGTAGAGATGTAACTTTTATTTGGAACATTAAGCTTCTCAGATACCTGACTGTTGTAGCATTGTTTCGAACCTGCAGGCAGCTATTTCTCTACATCTACGGGCGAAAGTATCAGGTAGAGATGTAACTTTTATTTGGAACATTAAGCTTTTCAGACACCTGACTGTTGTAGCATTGTTTCGAACCTGCAGGCAGCTTATCCTCTACATCTATGGGCGAATGTATCCGGTAGAGATGTAACTTTTATTTGGAACATTAAGCTTTTCAAATACCTGACTGTTGTAGCATCGTTTCGAACCTGCAGGCAGCTATTTCTCTACATCTACGGGCGAAAGTATCAGGTAGAGATGTAACTTTTATTTGGAACATTAAGCAAGCTTTTCAAACACCTGACTGTTGTATCAATGTTTCGAACCTGCAGGCAGCTATTTCTCTACATCTACGGGCGAAAGCATCCGGTAGAGATGTAACTTTTATTTGGAACAAAAAGCTTTTCAAATACCTGACTGTTGTAGCATTGTTTCGAATTTGCAGGCAGCTTATCTCTACATCTACGGGCGAAAGTATCCGGTAGAGATGTAACTTTCATTTGGAACATTAAGCTTTTCAAATACCTGACTGTTTTAGCATTGTTTCGAACCTGCAGGCAGCTATTTCTCTACATCTACGGGCGAAAGTATCCGGTAGAGGTGTAACTTTTATTTTGAACATTAAGCTTTTCAAATACCTGACTGTTGTATCAATGTTTCGAACCTGCTGGCAGCTATTTCTCTACATCTACGGGCGAAAGTATCCGGTAGAGATATAACTTTTATTTGGAACATTAAGCTTTTCAAATACCTGACTGTTGTATCAATGTTTCGAACCTGCTGGCAGCTATTTCTCTACATCTACGGGCGAAAGTATCCGGTAGAGATATAACTTTTATTTGGAACATTAAGCTTTTCAAGTACCTGACTGTTGTATCAATGTTTCGAGCCTGCAGGCAGCTATTTCTCTACATCTACGGGCGAAAGTATCCGGTAGAGATGTAACTTTTATTTGGAACATTAAGCTTTTCAAATACCTGACGTTTGTATCAATGTTTCAAACCTGCAGGCAGCTATTTCTCTACATCTACGTCTACATCTACGGGCGAAAGTATCCGGTAGAGATATAACTTTTATTTGGAACATTAAGCTTTTCAAGTACCTGACTGTTGTATCAATGTTTCGAGCCTGCAGGCAGCTATTTCTCTACATCTACGGGCGAAAGTATCCGGTAGAGATATAACTTTTATTTGGAACATTAAGCTTTTCAAATACCTGACTGTTGTATCAATGTTTCGAACCTGCAGGCAGCTATTTCTCTACATCTACGGGCGAAAGTATCCGGTAGAGATATAACTTTTATTTGGAACATTAAGCTTTTCAAATACCTGACTGTTGTATTAATGTATCGAACCTGCAGGCAGCTATTTCTCTACATCTACGGGCGAAAGTATCCGGTAGAGATGTAACTTTTATTTGGAACATTAAGCTTTTCAGATACCTGACTGTTGTAGCATTGTTTCGAACCTGCAGGCAGCTATTTCTCTACATCTACGGGCGAAAGTATCAGGTAGAGATGTAACTTTTATTTGGAACATTAAGCTTTTCAGATACCTGACTGTTGTAGCATTGTTTCGAACCTGCAGGCAGCTTATCCTCTACATCTATGGGCGAATGTATCCGGTAGAGATGTAACTTTTATTTGGAACATTAAGCTTTTCAAATACCTGACTGTTGTAGCATTGTTTCGAACCTGCAGGCAGCTATTTCTCTACATCTACGGGCGAAAGTATCCGGTAGAGATGTAACTTTTTTTAGAACATTAAGCTTTTCAAATACCTGACTGTTGTAGCATTGTTTCGAACCTGCAGGCAGCTATTTCTCTACATCTACGAGCGAAAGTATCCGGTAGAGATGTAACTTTTATTTGGAACATTAAGCTTTTCAAATACCTGACGTTTGTATCAATGTTTCAAACCTGCAGGCAGCTATTTCTCTACATCTACGGGCGAACGTATCCGGTAGAGATGTAACTTTTATTTGGAACATTAAGCTTTTCAAATACCTGACTGTTGTAGCATTGTTTCGAACCTGCAGGCAGCTATTTCTCTACATCTACGGGCGAAAGTATCAGGTAGAGATGTAACTTTTATTTGGAACATTAAGCTTTTCAAACACCTGACTGTTGTATCAATGTTTCGAACCTGCAGGCAGCTATTTCTCTACATCTACGGGCGAAAGCATCCGGTAGAGATGTAACTTTTATTTGGAACAAAAAGATTTTCAAATACCTGACTGTTGTAGCATTGTTTCGAACCTGCAGGCAGCTATTTCTCTACATCTACGGGCGAAAGTATCCGGTAGAGATGTAACTTTTATTTGGAACATTAAGCTTTTCAAATACCTGACTGTTGTAGCATTGTTTCAAACCTGCAGGCAGCTATTTCTCTACATCTACGGGCGAAAGTATCCGGTAGAGATGTAACTTTCATTTGGAACATTAAGCTTTTCAAATACCTGACTGTTTTAGCATTGTTTCGAACCTGCAGGCAGCTATTTCTCTACATCTACGGGCGAAAGTATCCGGTAGAGGTGTAACTTTTATTTTGAACATTAAGCTTTTCAAATACCTCACTGTTGTATAAATGTTTCGAACCTGCAGGCAGCTATTTCTCTACATCTACGGGCGAAAGTATCCGGTAGAGATATAACTTTTATTTGGAACATTAAACTTTTGAAATACCTGACTGTTGTATCAATGTTTCGAACCTGCAGGCAGCTATTTCTCTACATCTACGGGCGAAAGTATCCGGTAGAGATGTAACTTTTATTTGGAACATTAAGCTTTTCAAATACCTGACTGTTGTATCAATGTTTCGAACCTGCAGGCAGCTTATCTCTACATCTACGGGCGAAAGTATCCGGTAGAGGTGTAACTTATATTTGGAACATTAAGCTTTTCAAATACCTGACTGTTGTATCAATGTTTCGAACCTGCAGGCAGCTATCTCTCTACATCTACGGGCGAAAGTATCCGGTAGAGATATAACTTTTATTTGGAACATTAAGCTTTTCAAATACGTGACTGTTTTATCAATGTTTCGAACCTGCAGGCAGCTATTTCTCTACATCTACGGGCGAAAGTATCCGGTAGAGATATAACTTTTATTTGGAACATTAAGCTTTTTAAATACCTGACTGTGTTATCAATGTTTCGAACCTGCAGGCAGCTATTTCTCTACATCTACGGGCGAAAGTATCAGGTAGAGATGTAACTTTTATTTGGAACATTAAGCTTTTCAAACACCTGACTGTTGTATCAATGTTTCGAACCTGCAGGCAGCTATTTCTCTACATCTACGGGCGAAAGCATCCGGTAGAGATGTAACTTTTATTTGGAACAAAAAGCTTTTCAAATACCTGACTGTTGTAGCATTGTTTCGAATTTGCAGGCAGCTTATCTCTA
This sequence comes from Amblyomma maculatum, assembly GCF_055883805.1. Lineage (NCBI taxonomy): Eukaryota > Metazoa > Arthropoda > Arachnida > Ixodida > Ixodidae > Amblyomma > Amblyomma maculatum. The sequence continues at coordinate 152,103,001 of NC_139347.1, read as the reverse complement.
CATCTACGGGCGAAAGTATCCGGTAGAGATGTAACTTTTATTTGGAACATTAAGCTTTTCAAATACCTGACTGTTGTAGCATTGTTTCGAACCTGCAGGCAGCTATTTCTCTACATCTACGGGCGAAAGTATCCGGTAGAGATGTAACTTTCATTTGGAACATTAAGCTTTTCAAATACCTGACTGTTTTAGCATTGTTTCGAACCTGCAGGCAGCTATTTCTCTACATCTACGGGCGAAAGTATCCGGTAGAGGTGTAACTTTTATTTTGAACATTAAGCTTTTCAAATACCTGACTGTTGTATCAATGTTTCGAACCTGCTGGCAGCTATTTCTCTACATCTACGGGCGAAAGTATCCGGTAGAGATATAACTTTTATTTGGAACATTAAGCTTTTCAAGTACCTGACTGTTGTATCAATGTTTCGAGCCTGCAGGCAGCTATTTCTCTACATCTACGGGCGAAAGTATCCGGTAGAGATATAACTTTTATTTGGAACATTAAGCTTTTCAAATACCTGACTGTTGTATCAATGTTTCGAACCTGCAGGCAGCTATTTCTCTACATCTACGGGCGAAAGTATCCGGTAGAGATATAACTTTTATTTGGAACATTAAGCTTTTCAAATACCTGACTGTTGTATCAATGTTTCGAACCTGCAGGCAGCTATTTCTCTACATCTACGGTCGAAAGTATCCGGTAGAGATATAACTTTTATTTGGAACATTAAGCTTTTCAAATACCTGACTGTTGTATCAATGTTTCGAACCTGCTGGCAGCTATTTCTCTACATCTACGGGCGAAAGTATCCGGTAGAGATATAACTTTTATTTGGAACATTAAGCTTTTCAAGTACCTGACTGTTGTATCAATGTTTCGAGCCTGCAGGCAGCTATTTCTCTACATCTACGGGCGAAAGTATCCGGTAGAGATGTAAATTTTATTTGGAACATTATGCTTTTCAAATACCTGACGTTTGTATCAATGTTTCAAACCTGCAGGCAGCTATTTCTCTACATCTACGTCTACATCTACGGGCGAAAGTATCCGGTAGAGATATAACTTTTATTTGGAACATTAAGCTTTTCAAGTACCTGACTGTTGTATCAATGTTTCGAGCCTGCAGGCAGCTATTTCTCTACACCTACGGGCGAAAGTATCCGGTAGAGATATAACTTTTATTTGGAACATTAAGCTTTTCAAATACCTGACTGTTGTATCAATGTTTCGAACCTGCAGGCAGCTATTTCTCTACATCTACGGGCGAAAGTATCAGGTAGAGATGTAACTTTTATTTGGAACATTAAGCTTTTCAAATACCTGACTGTTGTATCAATGTTTCGAACCTGCAGGCAGCTATTTCTCTACATCTACGGGCGAAAGCATCCGGTAGAGATGTAGCTTTTATTTGGAGCATTAAGCTTTTCAAATACCTGACTGTTGTATCAATGTTTCGAACCTGCAGGCAGCTATTTCTCTACATCTACGGGCGAAAGTATCCGGTAGAGATGTAACTTTTATTTGGAACATAAAGCTTTTCAGATACCTGACTGTTGTAGCATTGTTTCGAACCTGCAGGCAGCTATTTCTCTACATCTACGGGCGAAAGTATCAGGTAGAGATGTAACTTTTATTTGGAACATTAAGCTTTTCAGATACCTGACTGTTGTAGCATTGTTTCGAACCTGCAGGCAGCTATTTCTCTACATCTACGGGCGAAAGTATTCGGTAGAGACGTAACTTTTATTTGGAACATTAAGCTTTTCAAATACCTGACTGTTGTATGAATGTTTCGAACCTGCAGGCAGCTATTTCTCTACATCTACGGGCGAAAGTATCCGGTAGAGATATAACTTTTATTTGGAACATTAAGCTTTTCAAATACCTGACTGTTGTATCAATGTTTAGAACCTGCAGGCAGCTATTTCTCTACATCTACGGGCGAAAGCATCCGGTAGAGATGTAGCTTTTATTTGGAACATTAAGCTTTTCAAATACCTGACTGTTGTATCAATGTTTCGAACCTGCAGGCAGCTATTTCTCTACATCAACGGGCGAAAGTATCCGGTAGAGATGTAACTTTTATTTGGAACATTAAGCTTTTCAGATACCTGACTGTTGTAGCATTGTTTCGAACCTGCAGGCAGCTATTTCTCTACATCTACGGGCGAAAGTATCAGGTAGAGATGTAACTTTTATTTGGAACATTAAGCTTTTCAGATACCTGACTGTTGTAGCATTGTTTCGAACCTGCAGGCAGCTATTTCTCTACATCTACGGGCGAAAGTATCCGGTAGAGACGTAACTTTTATTTGGAACATTAAGCTTTTCAAATACCTGACTGTTGTAGCATTGTTTCGAACCTGCAGGCAGCTATTTCTCTACATCTACGGGCGAAAGTATCCGGTAGAGACGTAACTTTTATTTGGAACATTAAGCTTTTCAAATACCTGACTGTTGTAGCATTGTTTCGAACCTGCAGGCAGCTATTTCTCTACATCTACGGGCGAAAGTATCCGGTAGAGATGTAACTTTTATTTGGAACATTAAGCTTTTCAAATACCTGACTGTTGTAGCATTGTTTCGAACCTGCAGGCAGCTATTTCTCTACATCTACGGGCGAAAGTATCCGGTAGAGATGTAACTTTCATTTGGAACATTAAGCTTTTCAAATACCTGAGTGTTTTAGCATTGTTTCGAACCTGCAGGCAGCTATTTCTCTACATCTACGGGCGAAAGTATCCGGTAGAGGTGTAACTTTTATTTTGAACATAAGCTTTTCAAATACCTGACTGTTGTATAAATGTTTCGAACCTCCAGGCAGCTATTTCTCTACATCTACGGGCGAAAGTATCCGGTAGAGATATAACTTTTATTTGGAACATTAAACTTTTGAAATACCTGACTGTTGTATCAATGTTTCGAACCTGCAGGCAGCTATTTCTCTACATCTACGGGCGAAAGTATCCGGTAGAGATGTAACTTTTATTTGGAACATTAAGCTTTTCAAATACCTGACTGTTGTATCAATGTTTCGAACCTGCAGGCAGCTTATCTCTACATCTACGGGCGAAAGTATCCGGTAGAGGTGTAACTTATATTTGGAACATTAAGCTTTTCAAATACCTGACTGTTGTATCAATGTTTCGAACCTGCAGGCAGCTATTTCTCTACATCTACGGGCGAAAGTATCCGATAGAGATATAACTTTTATTTGGAACATTAAGCTTTTCAAATACCTGACTGTTGTATCAATGTTTCGAACCTGCAGGCAGCTATTTCTCTACATCTACGGTCGAAAGTATCCGGTAGAGATATAACTTTTATTTGGAACATTAAGCTTTTCAAATACCTGACTGTTGTATCAATGTTTCGAACCTGCTGGCAGCTATTTCTCTACATCTACGGGCGAAAGTATCCGGTAGAGATATAACTTTTATTTGGAACATTAAGCTTTTCAAGTACCTGACTGTTGTATCAATGTTTCGAGCCTGCAGGCAGCTATTTCTCTACATCTACGGGCGAAAGTATCCGGTAGAGATGTAACTTTTATTTGGAACATTAAGCTTTTCAAATACCTGACGTTTGTATCAATGTTTCAAACCTGCAGGCAGCTATTTCTCTACATCTACGGGCGAACGTATCCGGTAGAGATGTAACTTTTATTTGGAACATTAAGCTTTTCAAATACCTGACTGTTGTAGCATCGTTTCGAACCTGCAGGCAGCTATTTCTCTACATCTACGGGCGAAAGTATCAGGTAGAGATGTAACTTTTATTTGGAACAAAAAGCTTTTCAAATACCTGACTGTTGTAGCATTGTTTCGAATTTGCAGGCAGCTTATCTCTACATCTACGGGCGAAAGTATCCGGTAGAGATGTAACTTTTATTTGGAACATTAATCTTTTCAAATACCTGACTGTTGTAGCATTGTTTCGAACCTGCAGGCAGCTATTTCTCTACATCTACGGGCGAAAGTATCCGGTAGAGATGTAACTTTCATTTGGAACATTAAGCTTTTCAAATACCTGACTGTTTTAGCATTGTTTCGAACCTGCAGGCAGCTATTTCTCTACATCTACGGGCGAAAGTATCCGGTAGAGGTGTAACTTTTATTTTGAACATTAAGCTTTTCAAATACCTGACTGTTGTATCAATGTTTCGAACCTGCTGGCAGCTATTTCTCTACACCTACGGGCGAAAGTATCCGGTAGAGATATAACTTTTATTTGGAACATTAAGCTTTTCAAGTACCTGACTGTTGTATCAATGTTTCGAGCCTGCAGGCAGCTATTTCTCTACATCTACGGGCGAAAGTATCCGGTAGAGATATAACTTTTATTTGGAACATTAAGCTTTTCAAATACCTGACTGTTGTATCAATGTTTCGAACCTGCAGGCAGCTATTTCTCTACATCTACGGGCGAAAGTATCCGGTAGAGATATAACTTTTATTTGGAACATTAAGCTTTTCAAATACCTGACTGTTGTATCAATGTTTCGAACCTGCAGGCAGCTATTTCTCTACATCTACGGTCGAAAGTATCCGGTAGAGATATAACTTTTATTTGGAACATTAAGCTTTTCAAATACCTGACTGTTGTATCAATGTTTCGAACCTGCTGGCAGCTATTTCTCTACATCTACGGGCGAAAGTATCCGGTAGAGATATAACTTTTATTTGGAACATTAAGCTTTTGAAGTACCTGACTGTTGTATCAATGTTTCGAGCCTGCAGGCAGCTATTTCTCTACATCTACGGGCGAAAGTATACGGTAGAGATGTAACTTTTATTTGGAACATTAAGCTTTTCAAATACCTGACGTTTGTATCAATGTTTGAAACCTGCAGGCAGCTATTTCTCTACATCTACGTCTACATCTACGGGCGAAAGTATCCGGTAGAGATATAACTTTTATTTGGAACATTAAGCTTTTCAAGTACCTGACTGTTGTATCAATGTTTCGAGCCTGCAGGCAGCTATTTCTCTACATCTACGGGCGAAAGTATCCGGTAGAGATATAACTTTTATTTGGAACATTAAGCTTTTCAAATACCTGACTGTTGTATCAATGTTTCGAACCTGCAGGCAGCTATTTCTCTACATCTACGGGCGAAAGTATCCGGTAGAGATATAACTTTTATTTGGAACATTAAGCTTTTCAAATACCTGACTGTTGTATTAATGTATCGAACCTGCAGGCAGCTATTTCTCTACATCTACGGGCGAAAGTATCCGGTAGAGATGTAACTTTTATTTTGAACATTAAGCTTTTCAAATACCTGACTGTTGTATAAATGTTTCGAACCTCCAGGCAGCTATTTCTCTACATCTACGAGCGAAAGTATCCGGTAGAGATGTAACTTTTATTTGGAACATTAAGCTTTTCAAATACCTGACGTTTGTATCAATGTTTCAAACCTGCAGGCAGCTATTTCTCTACATCTACGGGCGAACGTATCCGGTAGAGATGTAACTTTTATTTGGAACATTAAGCTTTTCAAATACCTGACTGTTGTAGCATTGTTTCGAACCTGCAGGCAGCTATTTCTCTACATCTACGGGCGAAAGTATCAGGTAGAGATGTAACTTTTATTTGGAACATTAAGCTTTTCAAACACCTGACTGTTGTATCAATGTTTCGAACCTGCAGGCAGCTATTTCTCTACATCTACGGGCGAAAGCATCCGGTAGAGATGTAACTTTTATTTGGAACAAAAAGATTTTCAAATACCTGACTGTTGTAGCATTGTTTCGAACCTGCAGGCAGCTATTTCTCTACATCTACGGGCGAAAGTATCCGGTAGAGATGTAACTTTTATTTGGAACATTAAGCTTTTCAAATACCTGACTGTTGTAGCATTGTTTCGAACCTGCAGGCAGCTATTTCTCTACATCTACGGGCGAAAGTATCCGGTAGAGATGTAACTTTCATTTGGAACATTAAGCTTTTCAAATACCTGACTGTTTTAGCATTGTTTCGAACCTGCAGGCAGCTATTTCTCTACATCTACGGGCGAAAGTATCCGGTAGAGGTGTAACTTTTATTTTGAACATTAAGCTTTTCAAATACCTCACTGTTGTATAAATGTTTCGAACCTGCAGGCAGCTATTTCTCTACATCTACGGGCGAAAGTATCCGGTAGAGATATAACTTTTATTTGGAACATTAAACTTTTGAAATACCTGACTGTTGTATCAGTGTTTCGAACCTGCAGGCAGCTATTTCTCTACATCTACGGGCGAAAGTATCCGGTAGAGATGTAACTTTTATTTGGAACATTAAGCTTTTCAAATACCTGACGTTTGTATCAATGTTTCAAACCTGCAGGCAGCTATTTCTCTACATCTACGGGCGAAAGTATCCGGTAGAGGTGTAACTTATATTTGGAACATTACGCTTTTCAAATACCTGACTGTTGTATCAATGTTTCGAACCTGCAGGCAGCTATTTCTCTACATCTACGGGCGAAAGTATCCGGTAGAGATATAACTTTTATTTGGAACATTAAGCTTTTCAAATACCTGACTGTTTTATCAATGTTTCGAACCTGCAGGCAGCTATTTCTCTACATCTACGGGCGAAAGTATCCGGTAGAGATATAACTTTTATTTGGAACATTAAGCTTTTCGAATACCTGACTGTTGTATCAATGTTTCGAACCTGCAGGCAGCTATTTCTCTACATCTACGGGCGAAAGTATCCGGTAGAGATGTAACTTTTATTTGGAACATTAAGCTTTTCAGATACCTGACTGTTGTAGCATTGTTTCGAACCTGCAGGCAGCTATTTCTCTACATCTACGGGCGAAAGTATCAGGTAGAGATGTAACTTTTATTTGGAACATTAAGCTTTTCAGATACCTGACTGTTGTAGCATTGTTTCGAACCTGCAGGCAGCTTATCCTCTACATCTATGGGCGAATGTATCCGGTAGAGATGTAACTTTTATTTGGAACATTAAGCTTTTCAAATACCTGACTCTTGTAGCATTGTTTCGAACCTGCAGGCAGCTATTTCTCTACATCTACGGGCGAAAGTATCCGGTAGAGATGTAACTTTTTTTAGAACATTAAGCTTTTCAAATACCTGACTGTTGTAGCATTGTTTCGAACCTGCAGGCAGCTATTTCTCTACATCTACGAGCGAAAGTATCCGGTAGAGATGTAACTTTTATTTGGAACATTAAGCTTTTCAAATACCTGACGTTTGTATCAATGTTTCAAACCTGCAGGCAGCTATTTCTTTACATCTACGGGCGAACGTATCCGGTAGAGATGTAACTTTTATTTGGAACATTAAGCTTTTCAGATACCTGACTGTTGTAGCATTGTTTTGAACCTGCAGGCAGCTATTTCTCTACATCTACGGGCGAAAGTATCAGGTAGAGATGTAGCTTTTATTTGGAACATTAAGCTTTTCAAATACCTGACTGTTGTATCAATGTTTCGAACCTGCAGGCAGCTATTTCTCTACATCTACGGGCGAAAGTATCCGGTAGAGATGTAACTTTTATTTGGAACATTAAGCTTTTCAGATACCTGACTGTTGTAGCATTGTTTCGAACCTGCAGGCAGCTATTTCTCTACATCTACGGGCGAAAGTATCAGGTAGAGATGTAACTTTTATTTGGAACATTAAGCTTTTCAGATACCTGACTGTTGTAGCATTGTTTCGAACCTGCAGGCAGCTATTTCTCTACATCTACGGGCGAAAGTATTCGGTAGAGACGTAACTTTTATTTGGAACATTAAGCGTTTCGAATACCTGACTGTTGTATCAATGTTTCGAAACTGCAGGCAGCTATTTCTCTACATCTACGGGCGAAAGTATCCGGTAGAGATATAACTTTTATTTGGAACATTAAGCTTTTCAAATACCTGACGTTTGTATCAATGTTTCAAACCTGCAGGCAGCTATTTCTCTACATCTACGGGCGAAAGTATCCGGTAGAGGTGTAACTTATATTTGGAACATTAAGCTTTTCAAATACCTGACTGTTGTATCAATGTTTCGAACCTGCAGGCAGCTATTTCTCTACATCTACGGGCGAAAGTATCCGGTAGAGATATAACTTTTATTTGGAACATTAAGCTTTTCAAATACCTGACTGTTTTATCAATGTTTCGAACCTGCAGGCAGCTATTTCTCTACATCTACGGGCGAAAGTATCCGGTAGAGATATAACTTTTATTTGGAACATTAAGCTTTTCGAATACCTGACTGTTGTATCAATGTTTCGAACCTGCAGGCAGCTATTTCTCTACATCTACGGGCGAAAGTATCCGGTAGAGATGTAACTTTTATTTGGAACATTAAGCTTTTCAGATACCTGACTGTTGTAGCATTGTTTCGAACCTGCAGGCAGCTATTTCTCTACATCTACGGGCGAAAGTATCAGGTAGAGATGTAACTTTTATTTGGAACATTAAGCTTTTCAGATACCTGACTGTTGTAGCATTGTTTCGAACCTGCAGGCAGCTTATCCTCTACATCTATGGGCGAATGTATCCGGTAGAGATGTAACTTTTATTTGGAACATTAAGCTTTTCAAATACCTGACTCTTGTAGCATTGTTTCGAACCTGCAGGCAGCTATTTCTCTACATCTACGGGCGAAAGTATCCGGTAGAGATGTAACTTTTTTTAGAACATTAAGCTTTTCAAATACCTGACTGTTGTAGCATTGTTTCGAACCTGCAGGCAGCTATTTCTCTACATCTACGAGCGAAAGTATCCGGTAGAGATGTAACTTTTATTTGGAACATTAAGCTTTTCAAATACCTGACGTTTGTATCAATGTTTCAAACCTGCAGGCAGCTATTTCTTTACATCTACGGGCGAACGTATCCGGTAGAGATGTAACTTTTATTTGGAACATTAAGCTTTTCAGATACCTGACTGTTGTAGCATTGTTTTGAACCTGCAGGCAGCTATTTCTCTACATCTACGGGCGAAAGTATCAGGTAGAGATGTAGCTTTTATTTGGAACATTAAGCTTTTCAAATACCTGACTGTTGTATCAATGTTTCGAACCTGCAGGCAGCTATTTCTCTACATCTACGGGCGAAAGTATCCGGTAGAGATGTAACTTTTATTTGGAACATTAAGCTTTTCAGATACCTGACTGTTGTAGCATTGTTTCGAACCTGCAGGCAGCTATTTCTCTACATCTACGGGCGAAAGTATCAGGTAGAGATGTAACTTTTATTTGGAACATTAAGCTTTTCAGATACCTGACTGTTGTAGCATTGTTTCGAACCTGCAGGCAGCTATTTCTCTACATCTACGGGCGAAAGTATTCGGTAGAGACGTAACTTTTATTTGGAACATTAAGCGTTTCGAATACCTGACTGTTGTATCAATGTTTCGAAACTGCAGGCAGCTATTTCTCTACATCTACGGGCGAAAGTATCCGGTAGAGATATAACTTTTATTTGGAACATTAAGCTTTTCAAATACCTGACTGTTGTATCAATGTTTAGAACCTGCAGGCAGCTATTTCTCTACATCTACGGGCGAAAGCATCCGGTAGAGATGTAGCTTTTATTTGGAACATTAAGCTTTTCAAATACCTGACTGTTGTATCAATGTTTCGAACCTGCAGGCAGCTATTTCTCTACATCAACGGGCGAAAGTATCCGGTAGAGATGTAACTTTTATTTGGAACATTTAGCTTTTCAGATACCTGACTGTTGTAGCATTGTTTCGAACCTGCAGGCAGCTATTTCTCTACATCTACGGGCGAAAGTATCAGGTAGAGATGTAACTTTTATTTGGAACATTAAGCTTTTCAGATACCTGACTGTTGTAGCATTGTTTCGAACCTGCAGGCAGCTATTTCTCTACATCTACGGGCGAAAGTATCCGGTAGAGACGTAACTTTTATTTGGAACATTAAGCTTTTCAAATACCTGACTGTTGTAGCATTGTTTCGAACCTGCAGGCAGCTATTTCTCTACATCTACGGGCGAAAGTATCCGGTAGAGATGTAACTTTCATTTGGAACATTAAGCTTTTCAAATACCTGACTGTTTTAGCATTGTTTCGAACCTGCAGGCAGCTATTTCTCTACATCTACTGGCGAAAGTATCCGGTAGAGGTGTAACTTTTATTTTGAACATTAAGCTTTTCAAATACCTGACTGTTGTATAAATGTTTCGAACCTGCAGGCAGCTATTTCTCTACATCTACGGGCGAAAGTATCCGGTAGAGATATAACTTTTATTTGGAACATTAAACTTTTGAAATACCTGACTGTTGTATCAATGTTTCGAACCTGCAGGCAGCTATTTCTCTGCATCTACTGGCGAAAGTATCCGGTAGAGATGTAACTTTTATTTGGAACATTAAGCTTTTCAAATACCCGACTGTTGTATCAATGTTTCGAACCTGCAGGCAGCTTATCTCTACATCTACGGGCGAAAGTATCCGGTAGAGGTGTAACTTATATTTGGAACATTAAGCTTTTCAAATACCTGACTGTTGTATCAATGTTTCGAACCTGCAGGCAGCTATTTCTCTACATCTACGGGCGAAAGTATCCGATAGAGATATAACTTTTATTTGGAACATTAAGCTTTTCAAATACCTGACTGTTGTATCAATGTTTCGAACCTGCAGGCAGCTATTTCTCTACATCTACGGGCGAAAGTATCCGGTAGAGGTGTAACTTATATTTGGAACATTAAGCTTTTCAAATACCTGACTGTTGTATCAATGTTTCAAACCTGCAGGCAGCTATTTCTTTACATCTACGGGCGAACGTATCCGGTAGAGATGTAACTTTTATTTGGAACATTAAGCTTTTCAGATACCTGACTGTTGTAGCATTGTTTTGAACCTGCAGGCAGCTATTTCTCTACATCTACGGGCGAAAGTATCAGGTAGAGATGTAGCTTTTATTTGGAACATTAAGCTTTTCAAATACCTGACTGTTGTATCAATGTTTCGAACCTGCAGGCAGCTATTTCTCTACATCTACGGGCGAAAGTATCCGGTAGAGATGTAACTTTTATTTGGAACATTAAGCTTTTCAGATACCTGACTGTTGTAGCATTGTTTCGAACCTGCAGGCAGCTATTTCTCTACATCTACGGGCGAAAGTATCAGGTAGAGATGTAACTTTTATTTGGAACATTAAGCTTTTCAGATACCTGACTGTTGTAGCATTGTTTCGAACCTGCAGGCAGCTATTTCTCTACATCTACGGGCGAAAGTATTCGGTAGAGACGTAACTTTTATTTGGAACATTAAGCGTTTCGAATACCTGACTGTTGTATCAATGTTTCGAAACTGCAGGCAGCTATTTCTCTACATCTACGGGCGAAAGTATCCGGTAGAGATATAACTTTTATTTGGAACATTAAGCTTTTCAAATACCTGACGTTTGTATCAATGTTTCAAACCTGCAGGCAGCTATTTCTCTACATCTACGGGCGAAAGTATCCGGTAGAGGTGTAACTTATATTTGGAACATTAAGCTTTTCAAATACCTGACTGTTGTATCAATGTTTCGAACCTGCAGGCAGCTATTTCTCTACATCTACGGGCGAAAGTATCCGGTAGAGATATAACTTTTATTTGGAACATTAAGCTTTTCAAATACCTGACTGTTTTATCAATGTTTCGAACCTGCAGGCAGCTATTTCTCTACATCTACGGGCGAAAGTATCCGGTAGAGATATAACTTTTATTTGGAACATTAAGCTTTTCGAATACCTGACTGTTGTATCAATGTTTCGAACCTGCAGGCAGCTATTTCTCTACATCTACGGGCGAAAGTATCCGGTAGAGATGTAACTTTTATTTGGAACATTAAGCTTTTCAGATACCTGACTGTTGTAGCATTGTTTCGAACCTGCAGGCAGCTATTTCTCTACATCTACGGGCGAAAGTATCAGGTAGAGATGTAACTTTTATTTGGAACATTAAGCTTTTCAGATACCTGACTGTTGTAGCATTGTTTCGAACCTGCAGGCAGCTTATCCTCTACATCTATGGGCGAATGTATCCGGTAGAGATGTAACTTTTATTTGGAACATTAAGCTTTTCAAATACCTGACTCTTGTAGCATTGTTTCGAACCTGCAGGCAGCTATTTCTCTACATCTACGGGCGAAAGTATCCGGTAGAGATGTAACTTTTTTTAGAACATTAAGCTTTTCAAATACCTGACTGTTGTAGCATTGTTTCGAACCTGCAGGCAGCTATTTCTCTACATCTACGAGCGAAAGTATCCGGTAGAGATGTAACTTTTATTTGGAACATTAAGCTTTTCAAATACCTGACGTTTGTATCAATGTTTCAAACCTGCAGGCAGCTATTTCTTTACATCTACGGGCGAACGTATCCGGTAGAGATGTAACTTTTATTTGGAACATTAAGCTTTTCAGATACCTGACTGTTGTAGCATTGTTTTGAACCTGCAGGCAGCTATTTCTCTACATCTACGGGCGAAAGTATCAGGTAGAGATGTAGCTTTTATTTGGAACATTAAGCTTTTCAAATACCTGACTGTTGTATCAATGTTTCGAACCTGCAGGCAGCTATTTCTCTACATCTACGGGCGAAAGTATCCGGTAGAGATGTAACTTTTATTTGGAACATTAAGCTTTTCAGATACCTGACTGTTGTAGCATTGTTTCGAACCTGCAGGCAGCTATTTCTCTACATCTACGGGCGAAAGTATCAGGTAGAGATGTAACTTTTATTTGGAACATTAAGCTTTTCAGATACCTGACTGTTGTAGCATTGTTTCGAACCTGCAGGCAGCTATTTCTCTACATCTACGGGCGAAAGTATTCGGTAGAGACGTAACTTTTATTTGGAACATTAAGCGTTTCGAATACCTGACTGTTGTATCAATGTTTCGAAACTGCAGGCAGCTATTTCTCTACATCTACGGGCGAAAGTATCCGGTAGAGATATAACTTTTATTTGGAACATTAAGCTTTTCAAATACCTGACTGTTGTATCAATGTTTAGAACCTGCAGGCAGCTATTTCTCTACATCTACGGGCGAAAGCATCCGGTAGAGATGTAGCTTTTATTTGGAACATTAAGCTTTTCAAATACCTGACTGTTGTATCAATGTTTCGAACCTGCAGGCAGCTATTTCTCTACATCAACGGGCGAAAGTATCCGGTAGAGATGTAACTTTTATTTGGAACATTTAGCTTTTCAGATACCTGACTGTTGTAGCATTGTTTCGAACCTGCAGGCAGCTATTTCTCTACATCTACGGGCGAAAGTATCAGGTAGAGATGTAACTTTTATTTGGAACATTAAGCTTTTCAGATACCTGACTGTTGTAGCATTGTTTCGAACCTGCAGGCAGCTATTTCTCTACATCTACGGGCGAAAGTATCCGGTAGAGACGTAACTTTTATTTGGAACATTAAGCTTTTCAAATACCTGACTGTTGTAGCATTGTTTCGAACCTGCAGGCAGCTATTTCTCTACATCTACGGGCGAAAGTATCCGGTAGAGATGTAACTTTCATTTGGAACATTAAGCTTTTCAAATACCTGACTGTTTTAGCATTGTTTCGAACCTGCAGGCAGCTATTTCTCTACATCTACTGGCGAAAGTATCCGGTAGAGGTGTAACTTTTATTTTGAACATTAAGCTTTTCAAATACCTGACTGTTGTATAAATGTTTCGAACCTGCAGGCAGCTATTTCTCTACATCTACGGGCGAAAGTATCCGGTAGAGATATAACTTTTATTTGGAACATTAAACTTTTGAAATACCTGACTGTTGTATCAATGTTTCGAACCTGCAGGCAGCTATTTCTCTGCATCTACTGGCGAAAGTATCCGGTAGAGATGTAACTTTTATTTGGAACATTAAGCTTTTCAAATACCCGACTGTTGTATCAATGTTTCGAACCTGCAGGCAGCTTATCTCTACATCTACGGGCGAAAGTATCCGGTAGAGGTGTAACTTATATTTGGAACATTAAGCTTTTCAAATACCTGACTGTTGTATCAATGTTTCGAACCTGCAGGCAGCTATTTCTCTACATCTACGGGCGAAAGTATCCGATAGAGATATAACTTTTATTTGGAACATTAAGCTTTTCAAATACCTGACTGTTGTATCAATGTTTCGAACCTGCAGGCAGCTATTTCTCTACATCTACGGTCGAAAGTATCCGGTAGAGATATAACTTTTATTTGGAACATTAAGCTTTTCAAATACCTGACTGCTGTATCAATGTTTCGAACCTGCTGGCAGCTATTTCTCTACATCTACGGGCGAAAGTATCCGGTAGAGATATAACTTTTATTTGGAACATTAAGCTTTTCAAGTACCTGACTGTTGTATCAATGTTTCGAGCCTGCAGACAGCTATTTCTCTACATCTACGGGCGAAAGTATCCGGTAGAGATATAACTTTTATTTGGAACATTAAGCTTTTCAAATACCTGACTGTTGTATCAATGTTTCGAACCTGCAGGCAGCTATTTCTCTACATCTACGGGCGAAAGTATCCGGTAGAGATATCTTTTATTTGGAACATTAAGCTTTTCAAATACCTGACTGTTGTATCAATGTTTCGAACCTGCAGGCAGCTATTTCTCTACATCTACGGGCGAAAGTATCCGGTAGAGATGTAACTTTTATTTGGAACATTAAGCTTTTCAAATACCTGACTGTTGTATCAATGTTTCGAACCTGCAGGCAGCTATTTCTCTACATCTACGGGCGAAAGTATCCGATAGAGATATAACTTTTATTTGGAACATTAAGCTTTTCAAATACCTGACTGTTGTATCAATGTTTCGAACCTGCAGGCAGCTATTTCTCTACATCTACGGGCGAAAGTATCGGGTAGAGGTGTAACTTTTATTTTGAACATTAAGCTTTTCAAATACCTGACTGTTGTATCAATGTTTCGAACCTGCTGGCAGCTATTTCTCTACATCTACGGGCGAAAGTATCCGGTAGAGATATAACTTTTATTTGGAACATTAAGCTTTTCAAGTACCTGACTGTTGTATCAATGTTTCGAGCCTGCAGGCAGCTATTTCTCTACATCTACGGGCGAAAGTATCCGGTAAAGATATAACTTTTATTTGGAACATTAAGCTTTTCAAATACCTGACTGTTGTATCAATGTTTCGAAACTGCAGGCAGCTATTTCTCTACATCTACGGGCGAAAGTATCCGGTAGAGATGTAACTTTTATTTGGAACATTAAGCTTTTCAAATACCTGACTGTTGTATCAATGTTTCGAACCTGCAGGCAGCTATTTCTCTACATCTACGGGCGAAAGTATCCGATAGAGATATAACTTTTATTTGGAACATTAAGCTTTTCAAATACCTGACTGTTGTATCAATGTTTCGAACCTGCAGGCAGCTATTTCTCTACATCTACGGTCGAAAGTATCCGGTAGAGATATAACTTTTATTTGGAACATTAAGCTTTTCAAATACCTGACTGTTGTATCAATGTTTCGAACCTGCTGGCAGGTATTTCTCTACATCTACGTCTACATCTACGGGCGAAAGTATCCGGTAGAGATATAACTTTTATTTGGAACATTAAGCTTTTCAAGTACCTGACTGTTGTATCAATGTTTCGAGCCTGCAGGCAGCTATTTCTCTACATCTACGGGCGAAAGTATCCGGTAGAGATATAACTTTTATTTGGAACATTAAGCTTTTCAAATACCTGACTTTTGTATCAATGTTTCGAACCTGCAGGCAGCTATTTCTCTACATCTACGGGCGAAAGTATCCGGTAGAGATGTAACTTTTATTTGGAACATTAAGCTTTTCAAATACCTGACTGTTGTAGCATTGTTTCGAACCTGCAGGCAGCTATTTCTCTACATCTACGGGCGAAAGTATCAGGTAGAGATGTAACTTTTATTTGGAACATTAAGCTTTTCAGATACCTGACTGTTGTAGCATTGTTTCGAACCTGCAGGCAGCTTATCCTCTACATCTATGGGCGAATGTATCCGGTAGAGATGTAACTTTTATTTGGAACATTAAGCTTTTCAAATACCTGACTGTTGTAGCATTGTTTCGAACCTGCAGGCAGCTATTTCTCTACATCTACGGGCGAAAGTATCCGGTAGAGATGTAACTTTTTTTAGAACATTAAGCTTTTCAAATACCTGACTGTTGTAGCATTGTTTCGAACCTGCAGGCAGCTATTTCTCTACATCTACGAGCGAAAGTATCCGGTAGAGATGTAACTTTTATTTGGAACATTAAGCTTTTCAAATACCTGACGTTCGTATCAATGTTTCAAACCTGCAGGCAGCTATTTCTCTACATCTACGGGCGAACGTATCCGGTAGAGATGTAACTTTTATTTGGAACATTAAGCTTTTCAAATACCTGACTGTTGTAGCATTGTTTCGAACCTGCAGGCAGCTATTTCTCTACATCTACGGGCGAAAGTATCAGGTAGAGATGTAACTTTTATTTGGAACATTAAGCTTTTCAAACACCTGACTGTTGTATCAATGTTTCGAACCTGCAGGCAGCTATTTCTCTACATCTACGGGCGAAAGCATCCGGTAGAGATGTAACTTTTATTTGGAACAAAAAGCTTTTCAAATACCTGACTGTTGTAGCATTGTTTCGAACCTGCAGGCAGCTATTTCTCTACATCTACGGGCGAAAGTATCCGGTAGAGATGTAACTTTTATTTGGAACATTAAGCTTTTCAAATACCTGACTGTTGTAGCATTGTTTCGAACCTGCAGGCAGCTATTTCTCTACATCTACGGGCGAAAGTATCCGGTAGAGATGTAACTTTCATTTGGAACATTAAGCTTTTCAAATACCTCACTGTTGTATAAATGTTTCGAACCTGCAGGCAGCTATTTCTCTACATCTACGGGCGAAAGTATCCGGTAGAGATATAACTTTTATTTGGAACATTAAACTTTTGAAATACCTGACTGTTGTATCAATGTTTCGAACCTGCAGGCAGCTATTTCTCTACATCTACGGGCGAAAGTATCCGGTAGACATGTAACTTTTATTTGGAACATTAAGCTTTTCAAATACCTGACTGTTGTATCAATGTTTCGAACCTGCAGGCAGCTATTTCTCTACATCTACGGGCGAAAGTATCCGGTAAAGATATAACTTTTATTTGGAACATTAAGCTTTTCAAATACCTGACTGTTGTATCAATGTTTCGAACCTGCAGGCAGCTATTTCTCTACATCTACGGGCGAAAGTATCCGGTAGAGATGTAACTTTTATTTGGAACATTAAGCTTTCCAAATACCTGACTGTTGTATCAATGTTTCGAACCTGCAGGCAGCTATTTCTCTACATCTACGGGCGAAAGTATCCGATAGAGATATAACTTTTATTTGGAACATTAAGCTTTTCAAATACCTGACTGTTGTATCAATGTTTCGAACCTGCAGGCAGCTATTTCTCTACATCTACGGTCGAAAGTATCCGGTAGAGATATAACTTTTATTTGGAACATTAAGCTTTTCAAATACCTGACTGTTGTATCAATGTTTCGAACCTGCTGGCAGGTATTTCTCTACATCTACGTCTACATCTACGGGCGAAAGTATCCGGTAGAGATATAACTTTTATTTGGAACATTAAGCTTTTCAAGTACCTGACTGTTGTATCAATGTTTCGAGCCTGCAGGCAGCTATTTCTCTACATCTACGGGCGAAAGTATCCGGTAGAGATATAACTTTTATTTGGAACATTAAGCTTTTCAAATACCTGACTGTTGTATCAATGTTTCGAACCTGCAGGCAGCTATTTCTCTACATCTACGGGCGAAAGTATCCGGTAGAGATATAACTTTTATTTGGAACATTAAGCTTTTCAAATACCTGACTTTTGTATCAATGTTTCGAACCTGCAGGCAGCTGTTTCTCTACATCTACGGGCGAAAGTATCCGGTAGAGATGTAACTTTTATTTGGAACATTAAGCTTTTCAGATACCTGACTGTTGTAGCATTGTTTCGAACCTGCAGGCAGCTATTTCTCTACATCTACGGGCGAAAGTATCAGGTAGAGATGTAACTTTTATTTGGAACATTAAGCTTTTCAGATACCTGACTGTTGTAGCATTGTTTCGAACCTGCAGGCAGCTTATCCTCTACATCTATGGGCGAATGTATCCGGTAGAGATGTAACTTTTATTTGGAACATTAAGCTTTTCAAATACCTGACTGTTGTAGCATTGTTTCGAACCTGCAGGCAGCTATTTCTCTACATCTACGGGCGAAAGTATCCGGTAGAGATGTAACTTTTATTTGGAACATTAAGTTTTTCAAATACCTGACGTTCGTATCAATGTTTCAAACCTGCAGGCAGCTATTTCTCTACATCTACGGGCGAACGTATCCGGTAGAGATGTAACTTTTATTTGGAACATTAAGCTTTTCAAATACCTGACTGTTGTAGCATTGTTTCGAACCTGCAGGCAGCTATTTCTCTACATCTACGGGCGAAAGTATCAGGTAGAGATGTAACTTTTATTTGGAACATTAAGCTTTTCAAACACCTGACTGTTGTATCAATGTTTCGAACCTGCAGGCAGCTATTTCTCTACATCTACGGGCGAAAGCATCCGGTAGAGATGTAACTTTTATTTGGAACAAAAAGCTTTTCAAATACCTGACTGTTGTAGCATTGTTTCGAACCTGCAGGCAGCTATTTCTCTACATCTACGGGCGAAAGTATCCGGTAGAGATGTAACTTTTATTTGGAACATTAAGCTTTTCAAATACCTGACTGTTGTAGCATTGTTTCGAACCTGCAGGCAGCTATTTCTCTACATCTACGGGCGAAAGTATCCGGTAGAGATGTAACTTTCATTTGGAACATTAAGCTTTTCAAATACCTGACTGTTTTAGCATTGTTTCGAACCTGCAGGCAGCTATTTCTCTACATCTACGGGCGAAAGTATCCGGTAGAGGTGTAACTTTTATTTTGAACATTAAGCTTTTCAAATACCTCACTGTTGTATAAATGTTTCGAACCTGCAGGCAGCTATTTCTCTACATCTACGGGCGAAAGTATCCGGTAGAGATATAACTTTTATTTGGAACATTAAACTTTTGAAATACCTGACTGTTGTATCAATGTTTCGAACCTGCAGGCAGCTATTTCTCTACATCTACGGGCGAAAGTATCCGGTAGACATGTAACTTTTATTTGGAACATTAAGCTTTTCAAATACCTGACTATTGTATCAATGTTTCGAACCTGCAGGCAGCTTATCTCTACATCTACGGGCGAAAGTATCCGGTAGAGGTGTAACTTATATTTGGAACATTAAGCTTTTCAAATACCTCACTGTTGTATCAATGTTTCGAACCTGCAGGCAGCTATTTCTCTACATCTACGGGCGAAAGTATCCGTTAGAGATATAACTTTTATTTGGAACATTAAGCTTTTCAAATACCTGACTGTTGTATCAATGTTTCGAACCTGCAGGCAGCTATTTCTCTACATCTACGGGCGAAAGTATCCGGTAGAGATATAACTTTTATTTGGAACATTAAGCTTTTCAAATACCTGACTGTTGTATCAATGTTTCGAACCTGCAGGCAGCTATTTCTCTACATCTACGGGCGAAAGTATCCGGTAGAGATATAACTTTTATTTGGAACATTAAGCTTTTCAAATACCTGACTGTTGTATCAATGTTTCGAACCTGCAGGCAGCTATTTCTCTACATCTACGGGCGAAAGTATCCGGTAGAGATGTAACTTTTATTTGGAACATTAAGCTTTTCAAATACCTGACTGTTGTATCAATGTTTCGAACCTGCAGGCAGCTATTTCTCTACATCTACGGGCGAAAGTATCCGATAGAGATATAACTTTTATTTGGAACATTAAGCTTTTCAAATACCTGACTGTTGTATCAATGTTTCGAACCTGCAGGCAGCTATTTCTCTACATCTACGGTCGAAAGTATCCGGTAGAGATATAACTTTTATTTGGAACATTAAGCTTTTCAAATACCTGACTGTTGTATCAATGTTTCGAACCTGCTGGCAGCTATTTCTCTACATCTACGTCTACATCTACGGGCGAAAGTATCCGGTAGAGATATAACTTTTATTTGGAACATTAAGCTTTTCAAGTACCTGACTGTTGTATCAATGTTTCGAGCCTGCAGGCAGCTATTTCTCTACATCTACGGGCGAAAGTATCCGGTAGAGATATAACTTTTATTTGGAACATTAAGCTTTTCAAATACCTGACTGTTGTATCAATGTTTCGAACCTGCAGGCAGCTATTTCTCTACATCTACGGGCGAAAGTATCCGGTAGAGATATAACTTTTATTTGGAACATTAAGCTTTTCAAATACCTGACTTTTGTATTAATGTATCGAACCTGCAGGCAGCTATTTCTCTACATCTACGGGCGAAAGTATCCGGTAGAGATGTAACTTTTATTTGGAACATTAAGCTTTTCAGATACCTGACTGTTGTAGCATTGTTTCGAACCTGCAGGCAGCTATTTCTCTACATCTACGGGCGAAAGTATCAGGTAGAGATGTAACTTTTATTTGGAACATTAAGCTTTTCAGATACCTGACTGTTGTAGCATTGTTTCGAACCTGCAGGCAGCTTATCCTCTACATCTATGGGCGAATGTATCCGGTAGAGATGTAACTTTTATTTGGAACATCAAGCTTTTCAAATACCTGACTGTTGTAGCATTGTTTCGAACCTGCAGGCAGCTATTTCTCTACATCTACGGGCGAAAGTATCCGGTAGAGATGTAACTTTTTTTAGAACATTAAGCTTTTCAAATACCTGACTGTTGTAGCATTGTTTCGAACCTGCAGGCAGCTATTTCTCTACATCTACGAGCGAAAGTATCCGGTAGAGATGAAACTTTTATTTGGAACATTAAGCTTTTCAAATACCTGACGTTTGTATCAATGTTTCAAACCTGCAGGCAGCTATTTCTCTACATCTACGGGCGAACGTATCCGGTAGAGATGTAACTTTTATTTGGAACATTAAGCTTTTCAAATACCTGACTGTTGTAGCATTGTTTCGAACCTGCAGGCAGCTATTTCTCTACATCTACGGGCGAAAGTATCAGGTAGAGATGTAACTTTTATTTAAAACATTAAGCTTTTCAAACACCTGAATGTTGTATCAATGTTTCGAACCTGCAGGCAGCTATTTCTCTACATCTACGGGCGAAAGCATCCGGTAGAGATGTAACTTTTATTTGGAACAAAAAGATTTTCAAATACCTGACTGTTGTAGCATTGTTTCGAACCTGCAGGCAGCTATTTCTCTACATCTACGGGCGAAAGTATCCGGTAGAGATGTAACTTTTATTTGGAACATTAAGCTTTTCAAATACCTGACTGTTGTAGCATTGTTTCGAACCTGCAGGCAGCTATTTCTCTACATCTACGGGCGAAAGTATCCGGTAGAGATGTAACTTTCATTTGGAACATTAAGCTTTTCAAATACCTGACTGTTTTAGCATTGTTTCGAACCTGCAGGCAGCTATTTCTCTACATCTACGGGCGAAAGTATCCGGTAGAGGTGTAACTTTTATTTTGAACATTAAGCTTTTCAAATACCTCACTGTTGTATAAATGTTTCGAACCTGCAGGCAGCTATTTCTCTACATCTACGGGCCAAAGTATCCGGTAGAGATATAACTTTTATTTGGAACATTAAACTTTTGAAATACCTGACTGTTGTATCAATGTTTCGAACCTGCAGGCAGCTATTTCTCTACATCTACGGGCGAAAGTATCCGGTAGAGATGTAACTTTTATTTGGAACATTAAGCTTTTCAAATACCTGACTGTTGTATCAATGTTTCGAACCTGCAGGCAGCTTATCTCTACATCTACGGGCGAAAGTATCCGGTAGAGGTGTAACTTATATTTGGAACATTAAGCTTTTCAAATACCTGACTGTTGTATCAATGTTTCGAACCTGCAGGCAGCTATTTCTCTACATCTGCGGGCGAAAGTATCCGGTAGAGATATAACTTTTATTTGGAACATTAAGCTTTTCAAATACCTGACTGTTTTATCAATGTTTCGAACCTGCAGGCAGCTATTTCTCTACATCTACGGGCGAAAGTATCCGGTAGAGATATAACTTTTATTTGGAACATTAAGCTTTTCAAATACCTGACTGTTGTATCAATGTTTCGAACCTGCAGGCAGCTATTTCTCTACATCTACGGGCGAAAGTATCCGGTAGAGATGTAACTTTTATTTGGAACATTAAGCTTTTCAGATACCTGACTGTTGTAGCATTGTTTCGAACCTGCAGGCAGCTATTTCTCTACATCTACGGGCGAAAGTATCAGGTAGAGATGTAACTTTTATTTGGAACATTAAGCTTTTCAGATACCTGACTGTTGTAGCATTGTTTCGAACCTGCAGGCAGCTTATCCTCTACATCTATGGGCGAATGTATCCGGTAGAGATGTAACTTTTATTTGGAACATTAAGCTTTTCAAATACCTGACTGTTGTAGCATTGTTTCGAACCTGCAGGCAGCTATTTCTCTACATCTACGGGCGAAAGTATCCGGTAGAGATGTAACTTTTTTTAGAACATTAAGCTTTTCAAATACCTGACTGTTGTAGCATTGTTTCGAACCTGCAGGCAGCTATTTCTCTACATCTACGAGCGAAAGTATCCGGTAGAGATGTAACTTTTATTTGGAACATTAAGCTTTTCAAATACCTGACGTTTGTATCAATGTTTCAAACCTGCAGGCAGCTATTTCTCTACATCTACGGGCGAACGTATCCGGTAGAGATGTAACTTTTATTTGGAACATTAAGCATTTCAGATACCTGACTGTTGTAGCATTGTTTCGAACCTGCAGGCAGCTATTTCTCTACATCTACGGGCGAAAGTATCAGGTAGAGATGTAGCTTTTATTTGGAACATTAAGCTTTTCAAATACCTGACTGTTGTATCAATGTTTCGAACCTGCAGGCAGCTATTTCTCTACATCTACGGGCGAAAGTATCCGGTAGAGATGTAACTTTTATTTGGAACATTAAGCTTTTCAGATACCTGACTGTTGTAGCATTGTTTCGAACCTGCAGGCAGCTATTTCTCTACATCTACGGGCGAAAGTATCAGGTAGAGATGTAACTTTTATTTGGAACATTAAGCTTTTCAGATACCTGACTGTTGTAGCATTGTTTCGAACCTGCAGGCAGCTATTTCTCTACATCTACGGGCGAAAGTATCAGGTAGAGATGTAACTTTTATTTGGAACATTAAGCTTTTCAGATACCTGACTGTTGTAGCATTGTTTCGAACCTGCAGGCAGCTATTTCTCTACATCTACGGGCGAAAGTATCCGGTAGAGACGTAACTTTTATTTGGAACATTAAGCTTTTCAAATACCTGACTGTTGTAGCATTGTTTCGAACCTGCAGGCAGCTATTTCTCTACATCTACGGGCGAAAGTATCCGGTAGAGATGTAACTTTTATTTGGAACATTAAGCTTTTCAAATACCTGACTGTTGTAGCATTGTTTCGAACCTGCAGGCAGCTATTTCTCTACATCTACGGGCGAAAGTATCCGGTAGAGATGTAACTTTCATTTGGAACATTAAGATTTTCAAATACCTGACTGTTTTAGCATTGTTTCGAACCTGCAGGCAGCTATTTCTCTACATCTACTGGCGAAAGTATCCGGTAGAGGTGTAACTTTTATTTTGAACATTAAGCTTTTCAAATACCTGACTGTTGTATACATGTTTCGAACCTGCAGGCAGCTATTTCTCTACATCTACGTGCGAAAGTATCCGGTAGAGGTGTAACTTTTATTTTGAACATTAAGCTTTTCAAATACCTGACTGTTGTATCAATGTTTCGAACCTGCTGGCAGCTATTTCTCTACACCTACGGGCGAAAGTATCCGGTAGAGATATAACTTTTATTTGGAACATTAAGCTTTTCAAGTACCTGACTGTTGTATCAATGTTTCGAGCCTGCAGGCAGCTATTTCTCTACATCTACGGGCGAAAGTATCCGGTAGAGATATAACTTTTATTTGGAACATTAAGCTTTTCAAATACCTGACTGTTGTATCAATGTTTCGAACCTGCAGGCAGCTATTTCTCTACATCTACGGGCGAAAGTATCCGGTAGAGATATAACTTTTATTTGGAACATTAAGCTTTTCAAATACCTGACTGTTGTATCAATGTTTCGAACCTGCAGGCAGCTATTTCTCTACATCTACGGTCGAAAGTATCCGGTAGAGATATAACTTTTATTTGGAACATTAAGCTTTTCAAATACCTGACTGTTGTATCAATGTTTCGAACCTGCTGGCAGCTATTTCTCTACATCTACGGGCGAAAGTATCCGGTAGAGATATAACTTTTATTTGGAACATTAAGCTTTTGAAGTACCTGACTGTTGTATCAATGTTTCGAGCCTGCAGGCAGCTATTTCTCTACATCTACGGGCGAAAGTATCCGGTAGAGATGTAACTTTTATTTGGAACATTAAGCTTTTCAAATACCTGACGTTTGTATCAATGTTTCAAACCTGCAGGCAGCTATTTCTCTACATCTACGTCTACATCTACGGGCGAAAGTATCCGGTAGAGATATAACTTTTATTTGGAACATTAAGCTTTTCAAGTACCTGACTGTTGTATCAATGTTTCGAGCCTGCAGGCAGCTATTTCTCTACATCTACGGGCGAAAGTATCCGGTAGAGATATAACTTTTATTTGGAACATTAAGCTTTTCAAATACCTGACTGTTGTATCAATGTTTCGAACCTGCAGGCAGCTATTTCTCTACATCTACGGGCGAAAGTATCCGGTAGAGATATAACTTTTATTTGGAACATTAAGCTTTTCAAATACCTGACTGTTGTATTAATGTATCGAACCTGCAGGCAGCTATTTCTCTACATCTACGGGCGAAAGTATCCGGTAGAGATGTAACTTTTATTTTGAACATTAAGCTTTTCAAATACCTGACTGTTGTATAAATGTTTCGAACCTCCAGGCAGCTATTTCTCTACATCTACGGGCGAAAGTATCCGGTAGAGATATAACTTTTATTTGGAACATTAAACTTTTGAAATACCTGACTGTTGTATCAATGTTTCGAACCTGCAGGCAGCTATTTCTCTACATCTACGGGCGAAAGTATCCGGTAGAGATGTAACTTTTATTTGGAACATTAAGCTTTTCAAATACCTGACTGTTGTATCAATGTTTCGAACCTGCAGGCAGCTTATCTCTACATCTACGGGCGAAAGTATCCGGTAGAGGTGTAACTTATATTTGGAACATTAAGCTTTTCAAATACCTGACTGTTGTATCAATGTTTCGAACCTGCAGGCAGCTATTTCTCTACATCTACGGGCGAAAGTATCCGATAGAGATATAACTTTTATTTGGAACATTAAGCTTTTCAAATACCTGACTGTTGTATCAATGTTTCGAACCTGCAGGCAGCTATTTCTCTACATCTACGGTCGAAAGTATCCGGTAGAGATATAACTTTTATTTGGAACATTAAGCTTTTCAAATACCTGACTGTTGTATCAATGTTTCGAACCTGCTGGCAGCTATTTCTCTACATCTACGGGCGAAAGTATCCGGTAGAGATGTAACTTTTATTTGGAACATTAAGCTTTTCAAATACCTGACGTTTGTATCAATGTTTCAAACCTGCAGGCAGCTATTTCTCTACATCTACGGGCGAACGTATCCGGTAGAGATGTAACTTTTATTTGGAACATTAAGCTTTTCAAATACCTGACTGTTGTAGCATCGTTTCGAACCTGCAGGCAGCTATTTCTCTACATCTACGGGCGAAAGTATCAGGTAGAGATGTAACTTTTATTTGGAACATTAAGCTTTTCAAACACCTGACTGTTGTATCAATGTTTCGAACCTGCAGGCAGCTATTTCTCTACATCTACGGGCGAAAGCATCCGGTAGAGATGTAACTTTTATTTGGAACAAAAAGCTTTTCAAATACCTGACTGTTGTAGCATTGTTTCGAATTTGCAGGCAGCTTATCTCTACATCTACGGGCGAAAGTATTCGGTAGAGATGTAACTTTTATTTGGAACATTAAGCTTTTCAAATACCTGACTGTTGTAGCATTGTTTCGAACCTGCAGGCAGCTATTTCTCTACATCTACGGGCGAAAGTATCCGGTAGAGGTGTAACTTTTATTTTGAACATTAAGCTTTTCAAATACCTGACTGTTGTATCAATGTTTCGAACCTGCTGGCAGCTATTTCTCTACACCTACGGGCGAAAGTATCCGGTAGAGATATAACTTTTATTTGGAACATTAAGCTTTTCAAGTACCTGACTGTTGTATCAATGTTTCGAGCCTGCAGGCAGCTATTTCTCTACATCTACGGGCGAAAGTATCCGGTAGAGATATAACTTTTATTTGGAACATTAAGCTTTTCAAATACCTGACTGTTGTATCAATGTTTCGAACCTGCAGGCAGCTATTTCTCTACATCTACGGGCGAAAGTATCCGGTAGAGATATAACTTTTATTTGGAACATTAAGCTTTTCAAATACCTGACTGTTGTATCAATGTTTCGAACCTGCAGGCAGCTATTT
The DNA here is from genome assembly GCF_055883805.1 of Amblyomma maculatum. Classification (NCBI taxonomy): domain Eukaryota; kingdom Metazoa; phylum Arthropoda; class Arachnida; order Ixodida; family Ixodidae; genus Amblyomma; species Amblyomma maculatum. Next base: position 152,076,396 of record NC_139347.1, on the reverse strand, counting down.
CTCTACATCTACGGTCGAAAGTATCCGGTAGAGATATAACTTTTATTTGGAACATTAAGCTTTTCAAATACCTGACTGTTGTATCAATGTTTCGAACCTGCTGGCAGCTATTTCTCTACATCTACGGGCGAAAGTATCCGGTAGAGATATAACTTTTATTTGGAACATTAAGCTTTTGAAGTACCTGACTGTTGTATCAATGTTTCGAGCCTGCAGGCAGCTATTTCTCTACATCTACGGGCGAAAGTATCCGGTAGAGATGTAACTTTTATTTGGAACATTAAGCTTTTCAAATACCTGACGTTTGTATCAATGTTTCAAACCTGCAGGCAGCTATTTCTCTACATCTACGTCTACATCTACGGGCGAAAGTATCCGGTAGAGATATAACTTTTATTTGGAACATTAAGCTTTTCAAGTACCTGACTGTTGTATCAATGTTTCGAGCCTGCAGGCAGCTATTTCTCTACATCTACGGGCGAAAGTATCCGGTAGAGATATAACTTTTATTTGGAACATTAAGCTTTTCAAATACCTGACTGTTGTATCAATGTTTCGAACCTGCAGGCAGCTATTTCTCTACATCTACGGGCGAAAGTATCCGGTAGAGATATAACTTTTATTTGGAACATTAAGCTTTTCAAATACCTGACTGTTGTATTAATGTATCGAACCTGCAGGCAGCTATTTCTCTACATCTACGGGCGAAAGTATCCGGTAGAGATGTAACTTTTATTTTGAACATTAAGCTTTTCAAATACCTGACTGTTGTATAAATGTTTCGAACCTCCAGGCAGCTATTTCTCTACATCTACAGGCGAAAGTATCCGGTAGAGATATAACTTTTATTTGGAACATTAAACTTTTGAAATACCTGACTGTTGTATCAATGTTTCGAACCTGCAGGCAGCTATTTCTCTACATCTACGGGCGAAAGTATCCGGTAGAGATGTAACTTTTATTTGGAACATTAAGCTTTTCAAATACCTGACTGTTGTATCAATGTTTTGAACCTGCAGGCAGCTTATCTCTACATCTACGGGCGAAAGTATCCGGTAGAGGTGTAACTTATATTTGGAACATTAAGCTTTTCAAATACCTGACTGTTGTATCAATGTTTCGAACCTGCAGGCAGCTATTTCTCTACATCTACGGGCGAAAGTATCCGATAGAGATATAACTTTTATTTGGAACATTAAGCTTTTCAAATACCTGACTGTTGTATCAATGTTTCGAACCTGCAGGCAGCTATTTCTCTACATCTACGGTCGAAAGTATCCGGTAGAGATATAACTTTTATTTGGAACATTAAGCTTTTCAAATACCTGACTGTTGTATCAATGTTTCGAACCTGCTGGCAGCTATTTCTCTACATCTACGGGCGAAAGTATCCGGTAGAGATATAACTTTTATTTGGAACATTAAGCTTTTCAAGTACCTGACTGTTGTATCAATGTTTCGAGCCTGCAGGCAGCTATTTCTCTACATCTACGGGCGAAAGTATCCGGTAGAGATGTAACTTTTATTTGGAACATTAAGCTTTTCAAATACCTGACGTTTGTATCAATGTTTCAAACCTGCAGGCAGCTATTTCTCTACATCTACGGGCGAACGTATCCGGTAGAGATGTAACTTTTATTTGGAACATTAAGCTTTTCAAATACCTGACTGTTGTAGCATCGTTTCGAACCTGCAGGCAGCTATTTCTCTACATCTACGGGCGAAAGTATCAGGTAGAGATGTAACTTTTATTTGGAACATTAAGCTTTTCAAACACCTGACTGTTGTATCAATGTTTCGAACCTGCAGGCAGCTATTTCTCTACATCTACGGGCGAAAGCATCCGGTAGAGATGTAACTTTTATTTGGAACAAAAAGCTTTTCAAATACCTGACTGTTGTAGCATTGTTTCGAATTTGCAGGCAGCTTATCTCTACATCTACGGGCGAAAGTATCCGGTAGAGATGTAACTTTTATTTGGAACATTAAGCTTTTCAAATACCTGACTGTTGTAGCATTGTTTCGAACCTGCAGGCAGCTATTTCTCTACATCTACGGGCGAAAGTATCCGGTAGAGATGTAACTTTCATTTGGAACATTAAGCTTTTCAAATACCTGACTGTTTTAGCATTGTTTCGAACCTGCAGGCAGCTATTTCTCTACATCTACGGGCGAAAGTATCCGGTAGAGGTGTAACTTTTATTTTGAACATTAAGCTTTTCAAATACCTGACTGTTGTATCAATGTTTCGAACCTGCTGGCAGCTATTTCTCTACACCTACGGGCGAAAGTATCCGGTAGAGATATAACTTTTATTTGGAACATTAAGCTTTTCAAGTACCTGACTGTTGTATCAATGTTTCGAGCCTGCAGGCAGCTATTTCTCTACATCTACGGGCGAAAGTATCCGGTAGAGATATAACTTTTATTTGGAACATTAAGCTTTTCAAATACCTGACTGTTGTATCAATGTTTCGAACCTGCAGGCAGCTATTTCTCTACATCTACGGGCGAAAGTATCCGGTAGAGATATAACTTTTATTTGGAACATTAAGCTTTTCAAATACCTGACTGTTGTATCAATGTTTCGAACCTGCTGGCAGCTATTTCTCTACATCTACGGGCGAAAGTATCCGGTAGAGATATAACTTTTATTTGGAACATTAAGCTTTTGAAGTACCTGACTGTTGTATCAATGTTTCGAGCCTGCAGGCAGCTATTTCTCTACATCTACGGGCGAAAGTATCCGGTAGAGATGTAACTTTTATTTGGAACATTAAGCTTTTCAAATACCTGACGTTTGTATCAATGTTTCAAACCTGCAGGCAGCTATTTCTCTACATCTACGTCTACATCTACGGGCGAAAGTATCCGGTAGAGATATAACTTTTATTTGGAACATTAAGCTTTTCAAGTACCTGACTGTTGTATCAATGTTTCGAGCCTGCAGGCAGCTATTTCTCTACATCTACGGGCGAAAGTATCCGGTAGAGATATAACTTTTATTTGGAACATTAAGCTTTTCAAATACCTGACTGTTGTATCAATGTTTCGAACCTGCAGGCAGCTATTTCTCTACATCTACGGGCGAAAGTATCCGGTAGAGATATAACTTTTATTTGGAACATTAAGCTTTTCAAATACCTGACTGTTGTATTAATGTATCGAACCTGCAGGCAGCTATTTCTCTACATCTACGGGCGAAAGTATCCGGTAGAGATGTAACTTTTATTTGGAACATTAAGCTTTTCAGATACCTGACGTTTGTATCAATGTTTCAAACCTGCAGGCAGCTATTTCTCTACATCTACGGGCGAACGTATCCGGTAGAGATGTAACTTTTATTTGGAACATTAAGCTTTTCAAATACCTGACTGTTGTAGCATTGTTTCGAACCTGCAGGCAGCTATTTCTCTACATCTACGGGCGAAAGTATCAGGTAGAGATGTAACTTTTATTTGGAACATTAAGCTTTTCAAACACCTGACTGTTGTATCAATGTTTCGAACCTGCAGGCAGCTATTTCTCTACATCTACGGGCGAAAGCATCCGGTAGAGATGTAACTTTTATTTGGAACAAAAAGATTTTCAAATACCTGACTGTTGTAGCATTGTTTCGAACCTGCAGGCAGCTATTTCTCTACATCTACGGGCGAAAGTATCCGGTAGAGATGTAACTTTTATTTGGAACATTAAGCTTTTCAAATACCTGACTGTTGTAGCATTGTTTCGAACCTGCAGGCAGCTATTTCTCTACATCTACGGGCGAAAGTATCCGGTAGAGATGTAACTTTCATTTGGAACATTAAGCTTTTCAAATACCTGACTGTTTTAGCATTGTTTCGAACCTGCAGGCAGCTATTTCTCTACATCTACGGGCGAAAGTATCCGGTAGAGGTGTAACTTTTATTTTGAACATTAAGCTTTTCAAATACCTCACTGTTGTATAAATGTTTCGAACCTGCAGGCAGCTATTTCTCTACATCTACGGGCGAAAGTATCCGGTAGAGATATAACTTTTATTTGGAACATTAAACTTTTGAAATACCTGACTGTTGTATCAGTGTTTCGAACCTGCAGGCAGCTATTTCTCTACATCTACGGGCGAAAGTATCCGGTAGAGATGTAACTTTTATTTGGAACATTAAGCTTTTCAAATACCTGACTGTTGTATCAATGTTTCGAACCTGCAGGCAGCTTATCTCTACATCTACGGGCGAAAGTATCCGGTAGAGGTGTAACTTATATTTGGAACATTAAGCTTTTCAAATACCTGACTGTTGTATCAATGTTTCGAACCTGCAGGCAGCTATTTCTCTACATCTACGGGCGAAAGTATCCGGTAGAGATATAACTTTTATTTGGAACATTAAGCTTTTCAAATACCTGACTATTTTATCAATGTTTCGAACCTGCAGGCAGCTATTTCTCTACATCTACGGGCGAAAGTATCCGGTAGAGATATAACTTTTATTTGGAACATTAAGCTTTTCAAATACCTGACTGTTGTATCAATGTTTCGAACCTGCAGGCAGCTATTTCTCTACATCTACGGGCGAAAGTATCCGGTAGAGATGTAACTTTTATTTGGAACATTAAGCTTTTCAGATACCTGACTGTTGTAGCATTGTTTCGAACCTGCAGGCAGCTATTTCTCTACATCTACGGGCGAAAGTATCAGGTAGAGATGTAACTTTTATTTGGAACATTAAGCTTTTCAGATACCTGACTGTTGTAGCATTGTTTCGAACCTGCAGGCAGCTTATCCTCTACATCTATGGGCGAATGTATCCGGTAGAGATGTAACTTTTATTTGGAACATTAAGCTTTTCAAATACCTGACTCTTGTAGCATTGTTTCGAACCTGCAGGCAGCTATTTCTCTACATCTACGGGCGAAAGTATCCGGTAGAGATGTAACTTTTTTTAGAACATTAAGCTTTTCAAATACCTGACTGTTGTAGCATTGTTTCGAACCTGCAGGCAGCTATTTCTCTACATCTACGAGCGAAAGTATCCGGTAGAGATGTAACTTTTATTTGGAACATTAAGCTTTTCAAATACCTGACGTTTGTATCAATGTTTCAAACCTGCAGGCAGCTATTTCTTTACATCTACGGGCGAACGTATCCGGTAGAGATGTAACTTTTATTTGGAACATTAAGCTTTTCAGATACCTGACTGTTGTAGCATTGTTTCGAACCTGCAGGCAGCTATTTCTCTACATCTACGGGCGAAAGTATCAGGTAGAGATGTAGCTTTTATTTGGAACATTAAGCTTTTCAAATACCTGACTGTTGTATCAATGTTTCGAACCTGCAGGCAGCTATTTCTCTACATCTACGGGCGAAAGTATCCGGTAGAGATGTAACTTTTATTTGGAACATTAAGCTTTTCAGATACCTGACTGTTGTAGCATTGTTTCGAACCTGCAGGCAGCTATTTCTCTACATCTACGGGCGAAAGTATCAGGTAGAGATGTAACTTTTATTTGGAACATTAAGCTTTTCAGATACCTGACTGTTGTAGCATTGTTTCGAACCTGCAGGCAGCTATTTCTCTACATCTACGGGCGAAAGTATTCGGTAGAGACGTAACTTTTATTTGGAACATTAAGCTTTTCGAATACCTGACTGTTGTATCAATGTTTCGAAACTGCAGGCAGCTATTTCTCTACATCTACGGGCGAAAGTATCCGGTAGAGATATAACTTTTATTTGGAACATTAAGCTTTTCAAATACCTGACTGTTGTATCAATGTTTAGAACCTGCAGGCAGCTATTTCTCTACATCTACGGGCGAAAGCATCCGGTAGAGATGTAGCTTTTATTTGGAACATTAAGCTTTTCAAATACCTGACTGTTGTATCAATGTTTCGAACCTGCAGGCAGCTATTTCTCTACATCAACGGGCGAAAGTATCCGGTAGAGATGTAACTTTTATTTGGAACATTTAGCTTTTCAGATACCTGACTGTTGTAGCATTGTTTCGAACCTGCAGGCAGCTATTTCTCTACATCTACGGGCGAAAGTATCAGGTAGAGATGTAACTTTTATTTGGAACATTAAGCTTTTCAGATACCTGACTGTTGTAGCATTGTTTCGAACCTGCAGGCAGCTATTTCTCTACATCTACGGGCGAAAGTATCCGGTAGAGACGTAACTTTTATTTGGAACATTAAGCTTTTCAAATACCTGACTGTTGTAGCATTGTTTCGAACCTGCAGGCAGCTATTTCTCTACATCTACGGGCGAAAGTATCCGGTAGAGATGTAACTTTCATTTGGAACATTAAGCTTTTCAAATACCTGACTGTTTTAGCATTGTTTCGAACCTGCAGGCAGCTATTTCTCTACATCTACTGGCGAAAGTATCCGGTAGAGGTGTAACTTTTATTTTGAACATTAAGCTTTTCAAATACCTGACTGTTGTATAAATGTTTCGAACCTGCAGGCAGCTATTTCTCTACATCTACGGGCGAAAGTATCCGGTAGAGATATAACTTTTATTTGGAACATTAAACTTTTGAAATACCTGACTGTTGTATCAATGTTTCGAACCTGCAGGCAGCTATTTCTCTGCATCTACTGGCGAAAGTATCCGGTAGAGATGTAACTTTTATTTGGAACATTAAGCTTTTCAAATACCCGACTGTTGTATCAATGTTTCGAACCTGCAGGCAGCTTATCTCTACATCTACGGGCGAAAGTATCCGGTAGAGGTGTAACTTATATTTGGAACATTAAGCTTTTCAAATACCTGACTGTTGTATCAATGTTTCGAACCTGCAGGCAGCTATTTCTCTACATCTACGGGCGAAAGTATCCGATAGAGATATAACTTTTATTTGGAACATTAAGCTTTTCAAATACCTGACTGTTGTATCAATGTTTCGAACCTGCAGGCAGCTATTTCTCTACATCTACGGTCGAAAGTATCCGGTAGAGATATAACTTTTATTTGGAACATTAAGCTTTTCAAATACCTGACTGCTGTATCAATGTTTCGAACCTGCTGGCAGCTATTTCTCTACATCTACGGGCGAAAGTATCCGGTAGAGATATAACTTTTATTTGGAACATTAAGCTTTTCAAGTACCTGACTGTTGTATCAATGTTTCGAGCCTGCAGACAGCTATTTCTCTACATCTACGGGCGAAAGTATCCGGTAGAGATATAACTTTTATTTGGAACATTAAGCTTTTCAAATACCTGACTGTTGTATCAATGTTTCGAACCTGCAGGCAGCTATTTCTCTACATCTACGGGCGAAAGTATCCGGTAGAGATATAACTTTTATTTGGAACATTAAGCTTTTCAAATACCTGACTGTTGTATCAATGTTTCGAACCTGCAGGCAGCTATTTCTCTACATCTACGGGCGAAAGTATCCGGTAGAGATGTAACTTTTATTTGGAACATTAAGCTTTTCAAATACCTGACTGTTGTATCAATGTTTCGAACCTGCAGGCAGCTATTTCTCTACATCTACGGGCGAAAGTATCCGATAGAGATATAACTTTTATTTGGAACATTAAGCTTTTCAAATACCTGACTGTTGTATCAATGTTTCGAACCTGCAGGCAGCTATTTCTCTACATCTACGGGCGAAAGTATCCGGTAGAGGTGTAACTTTTATTTTGAACATTAAGCTTTTCAAATACCTGACTGTTGTATCAATGTTTCGAACCTGCTGGCAGCTATTTCTCTACATCTACGGGCGAAAGTATCCGGTAGAGATATAACTTTTATTTGGAACATTAAGCTTTTCAAGTACCTGACTGTTGTATCAATGTTTCGAGCCTGCAGGCAGCTATTTCTCTACATCTACGGGCGAAAGTATCCGGTAGAGATATAACTTTTATTTGGAACATTAAGCTTTTCAAATACCTGACTGTTGTATCAATGTTTCGAACCTGCAGGTAGCTATTTCTCTACATCTACGGGCGAAAGTATCCGGTAAAGATATAACTTTTATTTGGAACATTAAGCTTTTCAAATACCTGACTGTTGTATCAATGTTTCGAAACTGCAGGCAGCTATTTCTCTACATCTACGGGCGAAAGTATTCGGTAGAGATGTAACTTTTATTTGGAACATTAAGCTTTTCAAATACCTGACTGTTGTATCAATGTTTCGAACCTGCAGGCAGCTATTTCTCTACATCTACGGGCGAAAGTATCCGATAGAGATATAACTTTTATTTGGAACATTAAGCTTTTCAAATACCTGACTGTTGTATCAATGTTTCGAACCTGCAGGCAGCTATTTCTCTACATCTACGGTCGAAAGTATCCGGTAGAGATATAACTTTTATTTGGAACATTAAGCTTTTCAAATACCTGACTGTTGTATCAATGTTTCGAACCTGCTGGCAGGTATTTCTCTACATCTACGTCTACATCTACGGGCGAAAGTATCCGGTAGAGATATAACTTTTATTTGGAAAATTAAGCTTTTCAAGTACCTGACTGTTGTATCAATGTTTCGAGCCTGCAGGCAGCTATTTCTCTACATCTACGGGCGAAAGTATCCGGTAGAGATATAACTTTTATTTGGAACATTAAGCTTTTCAAATACCTGACTGTTGTATCAATGTTTTGAACCTGCAGGCAGCTATTTCTCTACATCTACGGGCGAAAGTATCCGGTAGAGATATAACTTTTATTTGGAACATTAAGCTTTTCAAATACCTGACTTTTGTATCAATGTTTCGAACCTGCAGGCAGCTATTTCTCTACATCTACGGGCGAAAGTATCCGGTAGAGATGTAACTTTTATTTGGAACATTAAGCTTTTCAGATACCTGACTGTTGTAGCATTGTTTCGAACCTGCAGGCAGCTATTTCTCTACATCTACGGGCGAAAGTATCAGGTAGAGATGTAACTTTTATTTGGAACATTAAGCTTTTCAGATACCTGACTGTTGTAGCATTGTTTCGAACCTGCAGGCAGCTTATCCTCTACATCTATGGGCGAATGTATCCGGTAGAGATGTAACTTTTATTTGGAACATTAAGCTTTTCAAATACCTGACTGTTGTAGCATTGTTTCGAACCTGCAGGCAGCTATTTCTCTACATCTACGGGCGAAAGTATCAGGTAGAGATGTAACTTTTATTTGGAACATTAAGCTTTTCAAACACCTGACTGTTGTATCAATGTTTCGAACCTGCAGGCAGCTATTTCTCTACATCTACGGGCGAAAGCATCCGGTAGAGATGTATCTTTTATTTGGAACAAAAAGCTTTTCAAATACCTGACTGTTGTAGCATTGTTTCGAACCTGCAGGCAGCTATTTCTCTACATCTACGGGCGAAAGTATCCGGTAGAGATGTAACTTTTATTTGGAACATTAAGCTTTTCAAATACCTGACTGTTGTAGCATTGTTTCGAACCTGCAGGCAGCTATTTCTCTACATCTACGGGCGAAAGTATCCGGTAGAGATGTAACTTTCATTTGGAACATTAAGCTTTTCAAATACCTCACTGTTGTATAAATGTTTCGAACCTGCAGGCAGCTATTTCTCTACATCTACGGGCGAAAGTATCCGGTAGAGATATAACTTTTATTTGGAACATTAAACTTTTGAAATACCTGACTGTTGTATCAATGTTTCGAACCTGCAGGCAACTATTTCTCTACATCTACGGGCGAAAGTATCCGGTAGACATGTAACTTTTATTTGGAACATTAAGCTTTTCAAATACCTGACTGTTGTATCAATGTTTCGAACCTGCAGGCAGCTATTTCTCTACATCTACGGGCGAAAGTATCCGGTAAAGATATAACTTTTATTTGGAACATTAAGCTTTTCAAATACCTGACTGTTGTATCAATGTTTCGAACCTGCAGGCAGCTATTTCTCTACATCTACGGGCGAAAGTATCCGGTAGAGATGTAACTTTTATTTGGAACATTAAGCTTTTCAAATACCTGACTGTTGTATCAATGTTTCGAACCTGCAGGCAGCTATTTCTCTACATCTACGGGCGAAAGTATCCGATAGAGATATAACTTTTATTTGGAACATTAAGCTTTTCAAATACCTGACTGTTGTATCAATGTTTCGAACCTGCAGGCAGCTATTTCTCTACATCTACGGGCGAAAGTATCCGGTAGAGGTGTAACTTATATTTGGAACATTAAGCTTTTCAAATACCTGACTGTTGTATCAATGTTTCGAACCTGCAGGCAGCTATTTCTCTACATCTACGGGCGAAAGTATCCGATAGAGATATAACTTTTATTTGGAACATTAAGCTTTTCAAATACCTGACTGTTGTATCAATGTTTCGAACCTGCAGGCAGCTATTTCTCTACATCTACGGTCGAAAGTATCCGGTAGAGATATAACTTTTATTTGGAACATTAAGCTTTTCAAATACCTGACTGCTGTATCAATGTTTCGAACCTGCTGGCAGCTATTTCTCTACATCTACGGGCGAAAGTATCCGGTAGAGATATAACTTTTATTTGGAACATTAAGCTTTTCAAGTACCTGACTGTTGTATCAATGTTTCGAGCCTGCAGACAGCTATTTCTCTACATCTACGGGCGAAAGTATCCGGTAGAGATATAACTTTTATTTGGAACATTAAGCTTTTCAAATACCTGACTGTTGTATCAATGTTTCGAACCTGCAGGCAGCTATTTCTCTACATCTACGGGCGAAAGTATCCGGTAGAGATATAACTTTTATTTGGAACATTAAGCTTTTCAAATACCTGACTGTTGTATCAATGTTTCGAACCTGCAGGCAGCTATTTCTCTACATCTACGGGCGAAAGTATCCGGTAGAGATGTAACTTTTATTTGGAACATTAAGCTTTTCAAATACCTGACTGTTGTATCAATGTTTCGAACCTGCAGGCAGCTATTTCTCTACATCTACGGGCGAAAGTATCCGATAGAGATATAACTTTTATTTGGAACATTAAGCTTTTCAAATACCTGACTGTTGTATCAATGTTTCGAACCTGCAGGCAGCTATTTCTCTACATCTACGGGCGAAAGTATCCGGTAGAGGTGTAACTTTTATTTTGAACATTAAGCTTTTCAAATACCTGACTGTTGTATCAATGTTTCGAACCTGCTGGCAGCTATTTCTCTACATCTACGGGCGAAAGTATCCGGTAGAGATATAACTTTTATTTGGAACATTAAGCTTTTCAAGTACCTGACTGTTGTATCAATGTTTCGAGCCTGCAGGCAGCTATTTCTCTACATCTACGGGCGAAAGTATCCGGTAGAGATATAACTTTTATTTGGAACATTAAGCTTTTCAAATACCTGACTGTTGTATCAATGTTTCGAACCTGCAGGTAGCTATTTCTCTACATCTACGGGCGAAAGTATCCGGTAAAGATATAACTTTTATTTGGAACATTAAGCTTTTCAAATACCTGACTGTTGTATCAATGTTTCGAAACTGCAGGCAGCTATTTCTCTACATCTACGGGCGAAAGTATTCGGTAGAGATGTAACTTTTATTTGGAACATTAAGCTTTTCAAATACCTGACTGTTGTATCAATGTTTCGAACCTGCAGGCAGCTATTTCTCTACATCTACGGGCGAAAGTATCCGATAGAGATATAACTTTTATTTGGAACATTAAGCTTTTCAAATACCTGACTGTTGTATCAATGTTTCGAACCTGCAGGCAGCTATTTCTCTACATCTACGGTCGAAAGTATCCGGTAGAGATATAACTTTTATTTGGAACATTAAGCTTTTCAAATACCTGACTGTTGTATCAATGTTTCGAACCTGCTGGCAGGTATTTCTCTACATCTACGTCTACATCTACGGGCGAAAGTATCCGGTAGAGATATAACTTTTATTTGGAAAATTAAGCTTTTCAAGTACCTGACTGTTGTATCAATGTTTCGAGCCTGCAGGCAGCTATTTCTCTACATCTACGGGCGAAAGTATCCGGTAGAGATATAACTTTTATTTGGAACATTAAGCTTTTCAAATACCTGACTGTTGTATCAATGTTTTGAACCTGCAGGCAGCTATTTCTCTACATCTACGGGCGAAAGTATCCGGTAGAGATATAACTTTTATTTGGAACATTAAGCTTTTCAAATACCTGACTTTTGTATCAATGTTTCGAACCTGCAGGCAGCTATTTCTCTACATCTACGGGCGAAAGTATCCGGTAGAGATGTAACTTTTATTTGGAACATTAAGCTTTTCAGATACCTGACTGTTGTAGCATTGTTTCGAACCTGCAGGCAGCTATTTCTCTACATCTACGGGCGAAAGTATCAGGTAGAGATGTAACTTTTATTTGGAACATTAAGCTTTTCAGATACCTGACTGTTGTAGCATTGTTTCGAACCTGCAGGCAGCTTATCCTCTACATCTATGGGCGAATGTATCCGGTAGAGATGTAACTTTTATTTGGAACATTAAGCTTTTCAAATACCTGACTGTTGTAGCATTGTTTCGAACCTGCAGGCAGCTATTTCTCTACATCTACGGGCGAAAGTATCAGGTAGAGATGTAACTTTTATTTGGAACATTAAGCTTTTCAAACACCTGACTGTTGTATCAATGTTTCGAACCTGCAGGCAGCTATTTCTCTACATCTACGGGCGAAAGCATCCGGTAGAGATGTATCTTTTATTTGGAACAAAAAGCTTTTCAAATACCTGACTGTTGTAGCATTGTTTCGAACCTGCAGGCAGCTATTTCTCTACATCTACGGGCGAAAGTATCCGGTAGAGATGTAACTTTTATTTGGAACATTAAGCTTTTCAAATACCTGACTGTTGTAGCATTGTTTCGAACCTGCAGGCAGCTATTTCTCTACATCTACGGGCGAAAGTATCCGGTAGAGATGTAACTTTCATTTGGAACATTAAGCTTTTCAAATACCTCACTGTTGTATAAATGTTTCGAACCTGCAGGCAGCTATTTCTCTACATCTACGGGCGAAAGTATCCGGTAGAGATATAACTTTTATTTGGAACATTAAACTTTTGAAATACCTGACTGTTGTATCAATGTTTCGAACCTGCAGGCAACTATTTCTCTACATCTACGGGCGAAAGTATCCGGTAGACATGTAACTTTTATTTGGAACATTAAGCTTTTCAAATACCTGACTGTTGTATCAATGTTTCGAACCTGCAGGCAGCTATTTCTCTACATCTACGGGCGAAAGTATCCGGTAAAGATATAACTTTTATTTGGAACATTAAGCTTTTCAAATACCTGACTGTTGTATCAATGTTTCGAACCTGCAGGCAGCTATTTCTCTACATCTACGGGCGAAAGTATCCGGTAGAGATGTAACTTTTATTTGGAACATTAAGCTTTTCAAATACCTGACTGTTGTATCAATGTTTCGAACCTGCAGGCAGCTATTTCTCTACATCTACGGGCGAAAGTATCCGATAGAGATATAACTTTTATTTGGAACATTAAGCTTTTCAAATACCTGACTGTTGTATCAATGTTTCGAACCTGCAGGCAGCTATTTCTCTACATCTACGGTCGAAAGTATCCGGTAGAGATATAACTTTTATTTGGAACATTAAGCTTTTCAAATACCTGACTGTTGTATCAATGTTTCGAACCTGCTGGCAGGTATTTCTCTACATCTACGTCTACATCTACGGGCGAAAGTATCCGGTAGAGATATAACTTTTATTTGGAACATTAAGCTTTTCAAGTACCTGACTGTTGTATCAATGTTTCGAGCCTGCAGGCAGCTATTTCTCTACATCTACGGGCGAAAGTATCCGGTAGAGATATAACTTTTATTTGGAACATTAAGCTTTTCAAATACCTGACTGTTGTATCAATGTTTCGAACCTGCAGGCAGCTATTTCTCTACATCTACGGGCGAAAGTATCCGGTAGAGATATAACTTTTATTTGGAACATTAAGCTTTTCAAATACCTGACTTTTGTATCATTGTTTCGAACCTGCAGGCAGCTATTTCTCTACATCTACGGGCGAAAGTATCAGGTAGAGATGTAACTTTTATTTGGAACATTAAGCTTTTCAGATACCTGACTGTTGTAGCATTGTTTCGAACCTGCAGGCAGCTATTTCTCTACATCTACGGGCGAAAGTATCCGGTAGAGACGTAACTTTTATTTGGAACATTAAGCTTTTCAAATACCTGACTGTTGTAGCATTGTTTCGAACCTGCAGGCAGCTATTTCTCTACATCTACGGGCGAAAGTATCCGGTAGAGATGTAACTTTCATTTGGAACATTAAGCTTTTCAAATACCTGACTGTTTTAGCATTGTTTCGAACCTGCAGGCAGCTATTTCTCTACATCTACGGGCGAAAGCATCCGGTAGAGATGTAGCTTTTATTTGGAACATTAAGCTTTTCAAATACCTGACTGTTGTATCAATGTTTCGAACCTGCAGGCAGCTATTTCTCTACATCAACGGGCGAAAGTATCCGGTAGAGATGTAACTTTTATTTGGAACATTTAGCTTTTCAGATACCTGACTGTTGTAGCATTGTTTCGAACCTGCAGGCAGCTATTTCTCTACATCTACGGGCGAAAGTATCAGGTAGAGATGTAACTTTTATTTGGAACATTAAGCTTTTCAGATACCTGACTGTTGTAGCATTGTTTCGAACCTGCAGGCAGCTATTTCTCTACATCTACGGGCGAAAGTATCCGGTAGAGACGTAACTTTTATTTGGAACATTAAGCTTTTCAAATACCTGACTGTTGTAGCATTGTTTCGAACCTGCAGGCAGCTATTTCTCTACATCTACGGGCGAAAGTATCCGGTAGAGATGTAACTTTCATTTGGAACATTAAGCTTTTCAAATACCTGACTGTTTTAGCATTGTTTCGAACCTGCAGGCAGCTATTTCTCTACATCTACTGGCGAAAGTATCCGGTAGAGGTGTAACTTTTATTTTGAACATTAAGCTTTTCAAATACCTGACTGTTGTATAAATGTTTCGAACCTGCAGGCAGCTATTTCTCTACATCTACGGGCGAAAGTATCCGGTAGAGATATAACTTTTATTTGGAACATTAAACTTTTGAAATACCTGACTGTTGTATCAATGTTTCGAACCTGCAGGCAGCTATTTCTCTGCATCTACTGGCGAAAGTATCCGGTAGAGATGTAACTTTTATTTGGAACATTAAGCTTTTCAAATACCCGACTGTTGTATCAATGTTTCGAACCTGCAGGCAGCTTATCTCTACATCTACGGGCGAAAGTATCCGGTAGAGGTGTAACTTATATTTGGAACATTAAGCTTTTCAAATACCTGACTGTTGTATCAATGTTTCGAACCTGCAGGCAGCTATTTCTCTACATCTACGGGCGAAAGTATCCGATAGAGATATAACTTTTATTTGGAACATTAAGCTTTTCAAATACCTGACTGTTGTATCAATGTTTCGAACCTGCAGGCAGCTATTTCTCTACATCTACGGTCGAAAGTATCCGGTAGAGATATAACTTTTATTTGGAACATTAAGCTTTTCAAATACCTGACTGCTGTATCAATGTTTCGAACCTGCTGGCAGCTATTTCTCTACATCTACGGGCGAAAGTATCCGGTAGAGATATAACTTTTATTTGGAACATTAAGCTTTTCAAGTACCTGACTGTTGTATCAATGTTTCGAGCCTGCAGACAGCTATTTCTCTACATCTACGGGCGAAAGTATCCGGTAGAGATATAACTTTTATTTGGAACATTAAGCTTTTCAAATACCTGACTGTTGTATCAATGTTTCGAACCTGCAGGCAGCTATTTCTCTACATCTACGGGCGAAAGTATCCGGTAGAGATATAACTTTTATTTGGAACATTAAGCTTTTCAAATACCTGACTGTTGTATCAATGTTTCGAACCTGCAGGCAGCTATTTCTCTACATCTACGGGCGAAAGTATCCGGTAGAGATGTAACTTTTATTTGGAACATTAAGCTTTTCAGATACCTGACTGTTGTAGCATTGTTTCGAACCTGCAGGCAGCTATTTCTCTACATCTACGGGCGAAAGTATCAGGTAGAGATGTAACTTTTATTTGGAACATTAAGCTTTTCAGATACCTGACTGTTGTAGCATTGTTTCGAACCTGCAGGCAGCTTATCCTCTACATCTATGGGCGAATGTATCCGGTAGAGATGTAACTTTTATTTGGAACATTAAGCTTTTCAAATACCTGACTCTTGTAGCATTGTTTCGAACCTGCAGGCAGCTATTTCTCTACATCTACGGGCGAAAGTATCCGGTAGAGATGTAACTTTTTTTAGAACATTAAGCTTTTCAAATACCTGACTGTTGTAGCATTGTTTCGAACCTGCAGGCAGCTATTTCTCTACATCTACGAGCGAAAGTATCCGGTAGAGATGTAACTTTTATTTGGAACATTAAGCTTTTCAAATACCTGACGTTTGTATCAATGTTTCAAACCTGCAGGCAGCTATTTCTTTACATCTACGGGCGAACGTATCCGGTAGAGATGTAACTTTTATTTGGAACATTAAGCTTTTCAGATACCTGACTGTTGTAGCATTGTTTCGAACCTGCAGGCAGCTATTTCTCTACATCTACGGGCGAAAGTATCAGGTAGAGATGTAGCTTTTATTTGGAACATTAAGCTTTTCAAATACCTGACTGTTGTATCAATGTTTCGAACCTGCAGGCAGCTATTTCTCTACATCTACGGGCGAAAGTATCCGGTAGAGATGTAACTTTTATTTGGAACATTAAGCTTTTCAGATACCTGACTGTTGTAGCATTGTTTCGAACCTGCAGGCAGCTATTTCTCTACATCTACGGGCGAAAGTATCAGGTAGAGATGTAACTTTTATTTGGAACATTAAGCTTTTCAGATACCTGACTGTTGTAGCATTGTTTCGAACCTGCAGGCAGCTATTTCTCTACATCTACGGGCGAAAGTATTCGGTAGAGACGTAACTTTTATTTGGAACATTAAGCTTTTCGAATACCTGACTGTTGTATCAATGTTTCGAAACTGCAGGCAGCTATTTCTCTACATCTACGGGCGAAAGTATCCGGTAGAGATATAACTTTTATTTGGAACATTAAGCTTTTCAAATACCTGACTGTTGTATCAATGTTTAGAACCTGCAGGCAGCTATTTCTCTACATCTACGGGCGAAAGCATCCGGTAGAGATGTAGCTTTTATTTGGAACATTAAGCTTTTCAAATACCTGACTGTTGTATCAATGTTTCGAACCTGCAGGCAGCTATTTCTCTACATCAACGGGCGAAAGTATCCGGTAGAGATGTAACTTTTATTTGGAACATTTAGCTTTTCAGATACCTGACTGTTGTAGCATTGTTTCGAACCTGCAGGCAGCTATTTCTCTACATCTACGGGCGAAAGTATCAGGTAGAGATGTAACTTTTATTTGGAACATTAAGCTTTTCAGATACCTGACTGTTGTAGCATTGTTTCGAACCTGCAGGCAGCTATTTCTCTACATCTACGGGCGAAAGTATCCGGTAGAGACGTAACTTTTATTTGGAACATTAAGCTTTTCAAATACCTGACTGTTGTAGCATTGTTTCGAACCTGCAGGCAGCTATTTCTCTACATCTACGGGCGAAAGTATCCGGTAGAGATGTAACTTTCATTTGGAACATTAAGCTTTTCAAATACCTGACTGTTTTAGCATTGTTTCGAACCTGCAGGCAGCTATTTCTCTACATCTACTGGCGAAAGTATCCGGTAGAGGTGTAACTTTTATTTTGAACATTAAGCTTTTCAAATACCTGACTGTTGTATAAATGTTTCGAACCTGCAGGCAGCTATTTCTCTACATCTACGGGCGAAAGTATCCGGTAGAGATATAACTTTTATTTGGAACATTAAACTTTTGAAATACCTGACTGTTGTATCAATGTTTCGAACCTGCAGGCAGCTATTTCTCTGCATCTACTGGCGAAAGTATCCGGTAGAGATGTAACTTTTATTTGGAACATTAAGCTTTTCAAATACCCGACTGTTGTATCAATGTTTCGAACCTGCAGGCAGCTTATCTCTACATCTACGGGCGAAAGTATCCGGTAGAGGTGTAACTTATATTTGGAACATTAAGCTTTTCAAATACCTGACTGTTGTATCAATGTTTCGAACCTGCAGGCAGCTATTTCTCTACATCTACGGGCGAAAGTATCCGATAGAGATATAACTTTTATTTGGAACATTAAGCTTTTCAAATACCTGACTGTTGTATCAATGTTTCGAACCTGCAGGCAGCTATTTCTCTACATCTACGGTCGAAAGTATCCGGTAGAGATATAACTTTTATTTGGAACATTAAGCTTTTCAAATACCTGACTGCTGTATCAATGTTTCGAACCTGCTGGCAGCTATTTCTCTACATCTACGGGCGAAAGTATCCGGTAGAGATATAACTTTTATTTGGAACATTAAGCTTTTCAAGTACCTGACTGTTGTATCAATGTTTCGAGCCTGCAGACAGCTATTTCTCTACATCTACGGGCGAAAGTATCCGGTAGAGATATAACTTTTATTTGGAACATTAAGCTTTTCAAATACCTGACTGTTGTATCAATGTTTCGAACCTGCAGGCAGCTATTTCTCTACATCTACGGGCGAAAGTATCCGGTAGAGATATAACTTTTATTTGGAACATTAAGCTTTTCAAATACCTGACTGTTGTATCAATGTTTCGAACCTGCAGGCAGCTATTTCTCTACATCTACGGGCGAAAGTATCCGGTAGAGATGTAACTTTTATTTGGAACATTAAGCTTTTCAAATACCTGACTGTTGTATCAATGTTTCGAACCTGCAGGCAGCTATTTCTCTACATCTACGGGCGAAAGTATCCGATAGAGATATAACTTTTATTTGGAACATTAAGCTTTTCAAATACCTGACTGTTGTATCAATGTTTCGAACCTGCAGGCAGCTATTTCTCTACATCTACGGGCGAAAGTATCCGGTAGAGGTGTAACTTTTATTTTGAACATTAAGCTTTTCAAATACCTGACTGTTGTATCAATGTTTCGAACCTGCTGGCAGCTATTTCTCTACATCTACGGGCGAAAGTATCCGGTAGAGATATAACTTTTATTTGGAACATTAAGCTTTTCAAGTACCTGACTGTTGTATCAATGTTTCGAGCCTGCAGGCAGCTATTTCTCTACATCTACGGGCGAAAGTATCCGGTAGAGATATAACTTTTATTTGGAACATTAAGCTTTTCAAATACCTGACTGTTGTATCAATGTTTCGAACCTGCAGGTAGCTATTTCTCTACATCTACGGGCGAAAGTATCCGGTAAAGATATAACTTTTATTTGGAACATTAAGCTTTTCAAATACCTGACTGTTGTATCAATGTTTCGAAACTGCAGGCAGCTATTTCTCTACATCTACGGGCGAAAGTATTCGGTAGAGATGTAACTTTTATTTGGAACATTAAGCTTTTCAAATACCTGACTGTTGTATCAATGTTTCGAACCTGCAGGCAGCTATTTCTCTACATCTACGGGCGAAAGTATCCGATAGAGATATAACTTTTATTTGGAACATTAAGCTTTTCAAATACCTGACTGTTGTATCAATGTTTCGAACCTGCAGGCAGCTATTTCTCTACATCTACGGTCGAAAGTATCCGGTAGAGATATAACTTTTATTTGGAACATTAAGCTTTTCAAATACCTGACTGTTGTATCAATGTTTCGAACCTGCTGGCAGGTATTTCTCTACATCTACGTCTACATCTACGGGCGAAAGTATCCGGTAGAGATATAACTTTTATTTGGAAAATTAAGCTTTTCAAGTACCTGACTGTTGTATCAATGTTTCGAGCCTGCAGGCAGCTATTTCTCTACATCTACGGGCGAAAGTATCCGGTAGAGATATAACTTTTATTTGGAACATTAAGCTTTTCAAATACCTGACTGTTGTATCAATGTTTTGAACCTGCAGGCAGCTATTTCTCTACATCTACGGGCGAAAGTATCCGGTAGAGATATAACTTTTATTTGGAACATTAAGCTTTTCAAATACCTGACTTTTGTATCAATGTTTCGAACCTGCAGGCAGCTATTTCTCTACATCTACGGGCGAAAGTATCCGGTAGAGATGTAACTTTTATTTGGAACATTAAGCTTTTCAGATACCTGACTGTTGTAGCATTGTTTCGAACCTGCAGGCAGCTATTTCTCTACATCTACGGGCGAAAGTATCAGGTAGAGATGTAACTTTTATTTGGAACATTAAGCTTTTCAGATACCTGACTGTTGTAGCATTGTTTCGAACCTGCAGGCAGCTTATCCTCTACATCTATGGGCGAATGTATCCGGTAGAGATGTAACTTTTATTTGGAACATTAAGCTTTTCAAATACCTGACTGTTGTAGCATTGTTTCGAACCTGCAGGCAGCTATTTCTCTACATCTACGGGCGAAAGTATCAGGTAGAGATGTAACTTTTATTTGGAACATTAAGCTTTTCAAACACCTGACTGTTGTATCAATGTTTCGAACCTGCAGGCAGCTATTTCTCTACATCTACGGGCGAAAGCATCCGGTAGAGATGTATCTTTTATTTGGAACAAAAAGCTTTTCAAATACCTGACTGTTGTAGCATTGTTTCGAACCTGCAGGCAGCTATTTCTCTACATCTACGGGCGAAAGTATCCGGTAGAGATGTAACTTTTATTTGGAACATTAAGCTTTTCAAATACCTGACTGTTGTAGCATTGTTTCGAACCTGCAGGCAGCTATTTCTCTACATCTACGGGCGAAAGTATCCGGTAGAGATGTAACTTTCATTTGGAACATTAAGCTTTTCAAATACCTCACTGTTGTATAAATGTTTCGAACCTGCAGGCAGCTATTTCTCTACATCTACGGGCGAAAGTATCCGGTAGAGATATAACTTTTATTTGGAACATTAAACTTTTGAAATACCTGACTGTTGTATCAATGTTTCGAACCTGCAGGCAACTATTTCTCTACATCTACGGGCGAAAGTATCCGGTAGACATGTAACTTTTATTTGGAACATTAAGCTTTTCAAATACCTGACTGTTGTATCAATGTTTCGAACCTGCAGGCAGCTATTTCTCTACATCTACGGGCGAAAGTATCCGGTAAAGATATAACTTTTATTTGGAACATTAAGCTTTTCAAATACCTGACTGTTGTATCAATGTTTCGAACCTGCAGGCAGCTATTTCTCTACATCTACGGGCGAAAGTATCCGGTAGAGATGTAACTTTTATTTGGAACATTAAGCTTTTCAAATACCTGACTGTTGTATCAATGTTTCGAACCTGCAGGCAGCTATTTCTCTACATCTACGGGCGAAAGTATCCGATAGAGATATAACTTTTATTTGGAACATTAAGCTTTTCAAATACCTGACTGTTGTATCAATGTTTCGAACCTGCAGGCAGCTATTTCTCTACATCTACGGGCGAAAGTATCCGGTAGAGGTGTAACTTATATTTGGAACATTAAGCTTTTCAAATACCTGACTGTTGTATCAATGTTTCGAACCTGCAGGCAGCTATTTCTCTACATCTACGGGCGAAAGTATCCGATAGAGATATAACTTTTATTTGGAACATTAAGCTTTTCAAATACCTGACTGTTGTATCAATGTTTCGAACCTGCAGGCAGCTATTTCTCTACATCTACGGTCGAAAGTATCCGGTAGAGATATAACTTTTATTTGGAACATTAAGCTTTTCAAATACCTGACTGCTGTATCAATGTTTCGAACCTGCTGGCAGCTATTTCTCTACATCTACGGGCGAAAGTATCCGGTAGAGATATAACTTTTATTTGGAACATTAAGCTTTTCAAGTACCTGACTGTTGTATCAATGTTTCGAGCCTGCAGACAGCTATTTCTCTACATCTACGGGCGAAAGTATCCGGTAGAGATATAACTTTTATTTGGAACATTAAGCTTTTCAAATACCTGACTGTTGTATCAATGTTTCGAACCTGCAGGCAGCTATTTCTCTACATCTACGGGCGAAAGTATCCGGTAGAGATATAACTTTTATTTGGAACATTAAGCTTTTCAAATACCTGACTGTTGTATCAATGTTTCGAACCTGCAGGCAGCTATTTCTCTACATCTACGGGCGAAAGTATCCGGTAGAGATGTAACTTTTATTTGGAACATTAAGCTTTTCAAATACCTGACTGTTGTATCAATGTTTCGAACCTGCAGGCAGCTATTTCTCTACATCTACGGGCGAAAGTATCCGATAGAGATATAACTTTTATTTGGAACATTAAGCTTTTCAAATACCTGACTGTTGTATCAATGTTTCGAACCTGCAGGCAGCTATTTCTCTACATCTACGGGCGAAAGTATCCGGTAGAGGTGTAACTTTTATTTTGAACATTAAGCTTTTCAAATACCTGACTGTTGTATCAATGTTTCGAACCTGCTGGCAGCTATTTCTCTACATCTACGGGCGAAAGTATCCGGTAGAGATATAACTTTTATTTGGAACATTAAGCTTTTCAAGTACCTGACTGTTGTATCAATGTTTCGAGCCTGCAGGCAGCTATTTCTCTACATCTACGGGCGAAAGTATCCGGTAGAGATATAACTTTTATTTGGAACATTAAGCTTTTCAAATACCTGACTGTTGTATCAATGTTTCGAACCTGCAGGTAGCTATTTCTCTACATCTACGGGCGAAAGTATCCGGTAAAGATATAACTTTTATTTGGAACATTAAGCTTTTCAAATACCTGACTGTTGTATCAATGTTTCGAAACTGCAGGCAGCTATTTCTCTACATCTACGGGCGAAAGTATTCGGTAGAGATGTAACTTTTATTTGGAACATTAAGCTTTTCAAATACCTGACTGTTGTATCAATGTTTCGAACCTGCAGGCAGCTATTTCTCTACATCTACGGGCGAAAGTATCCGATAGAGATATAACTTTTATTTGGAACATTAAGCTTTTCAAATACCTGACTGTTGTATCAATGTTTCGAACCTGCAGGCAGCTATTTCTCTACATCTACGGTCGAAAGTATCCGGTAGAGATATAACTTTTATTTGGAACATTAAGCTTTTCAAATACCTGACTGTTGTATCAATGTTTCGAACCTGCTGGCAGGTATTTCTCTACATCTACGTCTACATCTACGGGCGAAAGTATCCGGTAGAGATATAACTTTTATTTGGAAAATTAAGCTTTTCAAGTACCTGACTGTTGTATCAATGTTTCGAGCCTGCAGGCAGCTATTTCTCTACATCTACGGGCGAAAGTATCCGGTAGAGATATAACTTTTATTTGGAACATTAAGCTTTTCAAATACCTGACTGTTGTATCAATGTTTTGAACCTGCAGGCAGCTATTTCTCTACATCTACGGGCGAAAGTATCCGGTAGAGATATAACTTTTATTTGGAACATTAAGCTTTTCAAATACCTGACTTTTGTATCAATGTTTCGAACCTGCAGGCAGCTATTTCTCTACATCTACGGGCGAAAGTATCCGGTAGAGATGTAACTTTTATTTGGAACATTAAGCTTTTCAGATACCTGACTGTTGTAGCATTGTTTCGAACCTGCAGGCAGCTATTTCTCTACATCTACGGGCGAAAGTATCAGGTAGAGATGTAACTTTTATTTGGAACATTAAGCTTTTCAGATACCTGACTGTTGTAGCATTGTTTCGAACCTGCAGGCAGCTTATCCTCTACATCTATGGGCGAATGTATCCGGTAGAGATGTAACTTTTATTTGGAACATTAAGCTTTTCAAATACCTGACTGTTGTAGCATTGTTTCGAACCTGCAGGCAGCTATTTCTCTACATCTACGGGCGAAAGTATCAGGTAGAGATGTAACTTTTATTTGGAACATTAAGCTTTTCAAACACCTGACTGTTGTATCAATGTTTCGAACCTGCAGGCAGCTATTTCTCTACATCTACGGGCGAAAGCATCCGGTAGAGATGTATCTTTTATTTGGAACAAAAAGCTTTTCAAATACCTGACTGTTGTAGCATTGTTTCGAACCTGCAGGCAGCTATTTCTCTACATCTACGGGCGAAAGTATCCGGTAGAGATGTAACTTTTATTTGGAACATTAAGCTTTTCAAATACCTGACTGTTGTAGCATTGTTTCGAACCTGCAGGCAGCTATTTCTCTACATCTACGGGCGAAAGTATCCGGTAGAGATGTAACTTTCATTTGGAACATTAAGCTTTTCAAATACCTCACTGTTGTATAAATGTTTCGAACCTGCAGGCAGCTATTTCTCTACATCTACGGGCGAAAGTATCCGGTAGAGATATAACTTTTATTTGGAACATTAAACTTTTGAAATACCTGACTGTTGTATCAATGTTTCGAACCTGCAGGCAACTATTTCTCTACATCTACGGGCGAAAGTATCCGGTAGACATGTAACTTTTATTTGGAACATTAAGCTTTTCAAATACCTGACTGTTGTATCAATGTTTCGAACCTGCAGGCAGCTATTTCTCTACATCTACGGGCGAAAGTATCCGGTAGAGATGTAACTTTTATTTGGAACATTAAGCTTTTCAAATACCTGACTGTTGTATCAATGTTTCGAACCTGCAGGCAGCTATTTCTCTACATCTACGGGCGAAAGTATCCGATAGAGATATAACTTTTATTTGGAACATTAAGCTTTTCAAATACCTGACTGTTGTATCAATGTTTCGAACCTGCAGGCAGCTATTTCTCTACATCTACGGTCGAAAGTATCCGGTAGAGATATAACTTTTATTTGGAACATTAAGCTTTTCAAATACCTGACTGTTGTATCAATGTTTCGAACCTGCTGGCAGGTATTTCTCTACATCTACGTCTACATCTACGGGCGAAAGTATCCGGTAGAGATATAACTTTTATTTGGAACATTAAGCTTTTCAAGTACCTGACTGTTGTATCAATGTTTCGAGCCTGCAGGCAGCTATTTCTCTACATCTACGGGCGAAAGTATCCGGTAGAGATATAACTTTTATTTGGAACATTAAGCTTTTCAAATACCTGACTGTTGTATCAATGTTTCGAACCTGCAGGCAGCTATTTCTCTACATCTACGGGCGAAAGTATCCGGTAGAGATATAACTTTTATTTGGAACATTAAGCTTTTCAAATACCTGACTTTTGTATCAATGTTTCGAACCTGCAGGCAGCTGTTTCTCTACATCTACGGGCGAAAGTATCCGGTAGAGATGTAACTTTTATTTGGAACATTAAGCTTTTCAGATACCTGACTGTTGTAGCATTGTTTCGAACCTGCAGGCAGCTATTTCTCTACATCTACGGGCGAAAGTATCAGGTAGAGATGTAACTTTTATTTGGAACATTAAGCTTTTCAGATACCTGACTGTTGTAGCATTGTTTCGAACCTGCAGGCAGCTTATCCTCTACATCTATGGGCGAATGTATCCGGTAGAGATGTAACTTTTATTTGGAACATTAAGCTTTTCAAATACCTGACTGTTGTATCAATGTTTCGAACCTGCAGGCAGCTATTTCTCTACATCTACGGGCGAAAGTATCCGATAGAGATATAACTTTTATTTGGAACATTAAGCTTTTCAAATACCTGACTGTTGTATCAATGTTTCGAACCTGCAGGCAGCTATTTCTCTACATCTACGGGCGAAAGTATCCGGTAGAGGTGTAACTTTTATTTTGAACATTAAGCTTTTCAAATACCTGACTGTTGTATCAATGTTTCGAACCTGCTGGCAGCTATTTCTCTACATCTACGGGCGAAAGTATCCGGTAGAGATATAACTTTTATTTGGAACATTAAGCTTTTCAAGTACCTGACTGTTGTATCAATGTTTCGAGCCTGCAGGCAGCTATTTCTCTACATCTACGGGCGAAAGTATCCGGTAGAGATATAACTTTTATTTGGAACATTAAGCTTTTCAAATACCTGACTGTTGTATCAATGTTTCGAACCTGCAGGTAGCTATTTCTCTACATCTACGGGCGAAAGTATCCGGTAAAGATATAACTTTTATTTGGAACATTAAGCTTTTCAAATACCTGACTGTTGTATCAATGTTTCGAAACTGCAGGCAGCTATTTCTCTACATCTACGGGCGAAAGTATTCGGTAGAGATGTAACTTTTATTTGGAACATTAAGCTTTTCAAATACCTGACTGTTGTATCAATGTTTCGAACCTGCAGGCAGCTATTTCTCTACATCTACGGGCGAAAGTATCCGATAGAGATATAACTTTTATTTGGAACATTAAGCTTTTCAAATACCTGACTGTTGTATCAATGTTTCGAACCTGCAGGCAGCTATTTCTCTACATCTACGGTCGAAAGTATCCGGTAGAGATATAACTTTTATTTGGAACATTAAGCTTTTCAAATACCTGACTGTTGTATCAATGTTTCGAACCTGCTGGCAGGTATTTCTCTACATCTACGTCTACATCTACGGGCGAAAGTATCCGGTAGAGATATAACTTTTATTTGGAAAATTAAGCTTTTCAAGTACCTGACTGTTGTATCAATGTTTCGAGCCTGCAGGCAGCTATTTCTCTACATCTACGGGCGAAAGTATCCGGTAGAGATATAACTTTTATTTGGAACATTAAGCTTTTCAAATACCTGACTGTTGTATCAATGTTTTGAACCTGCAGGCAGCTATTTCTCTACATCTACGGGCGAAAGTATCCGGTAGAGATATAACTTTTATTTGGAACATTAAGCTTTTCAAATACCTGACTTTTGTATCAATGTTTCGAACCTGCAGGCAGCTATTTCTCTACATCTACGGGCGAAAGTATCCGGTAGAGATGTAACTTTTATTTGGAACATTAAGCTTTTCAGATACCTGACTGTTGTAGCATTGTTTCGAACCTGCAGGCAGCTATTTCTCTACATCTACGGGCGAAAGTATCAGGTAGAGATGTAACTTTTATTTGGAACATTAAGCTTTTCAGATACCTGACTGTTGTAGCATTGTTTCGAACCTGCAGGCAGCTTATCCTCTACATCTATGGGCGAATGTATCCGGTAGAGATGTAACTTTTATTTGGAACATTAAGCTTTTCAAATACCTGACTGTTGTAGCATTGTTTCGAACCTGCAGGCAGCTATTTCTCTACATCTACGGGCGAAAGTATCAGGTAGAGATGTAACTTTTATTTGGAACATTAAGCTTTTCAAACACCTGACTGTTGTATCAATGTTTCGAACCTGCAGGCAGCTATTTCTCTACATCTACGGGCGAAAGCATCCGGTAGAGATGTATCTTTTATTTGGAACAAAAAGCTTTTCAAATACCTGACTGTTGTAGCATTGTTTCGAACCTGCAGGCAGCTATTTCTCTACATCTACGGGCGAAAGTATCCGGTAGAGATGTAACTTTTATTTGGAACATTAAGCTTTTCAAATACCTGACTGTTGTAGCATTGTTTCGAACCTGCAGGCAGCTATTTCTCTACATCTACGGGCGAAAGTATCCGGTAGAGATGTAACTTTCATTTGGAACATTAAGCTTTTCAAATACCTCACTGTTGTATAAATGTTTCGAACCTGCAGGCAGCTATTTCTCTACATCTACGGGCGAAAGTATCCGGTAGAGATATAACTTTTATTTGGAACATTAAACTTTTGAAATACCTGACTGTTGTATCAATGTTTCGAACCTGCAGGCAACTATTTCTCTACATCTACGGGCGAAAGTATCCGGTAGACATGTAACTTTTATTTGGAACATTAAGCTTTTCAAATACCTGACTGTTGTATCAATGTTTCGAACCTGCAGGCAGCTATTTCTCTACATCTACGGGCGAAAGTATCCGGTAAAGATATAACTTTTATTTGGAACATTAAGCTTTTCAAATACCTGACTGTTGTATCAATGTTTCGAACCTGCAGGCAGCTATTTCTCTACATCTACGGGCGAAAGTATCCGGTAGAGATGTAACTTTTATTTGGAACATTAAGCTTTTCAAATACCTGACTGTTGTATCAATGTTTCGAACCTGCAGGCAGCTATTTCTCTACATCTACGGGCGAAAGTATCCGATAGAGATATAACTTTTATTTGGAACATTAAGCTTTTCAAATACCTGACTGTTGTATCAATGTTTCGAACCTGCAGGCAGCTATTTCTCTACATCTACGGTCGAAAGTATCCGGTAGAGATATAACTTTTATTTGGAACATTAAGCTTTTCAAATACCTGACTGTTGTATCAATGTTTCGAACCTGCTGGCAGGTATTTCTCTACATCTACGTCTACATCTACGGGCGAAAGTATCCGGTAGAGATATAACTTTTATTTGGAACATTAAGCTTTTCAAGTACCTGACTGTTGTATCAATGTTTCGAGCCTGCAGGCAGCTATTTCTCTACATCTACGGGCGAAAGTATCCGGTAGAGATATAACTTTTATTTGGAACATTAAGCTTTTCAAATACCTGACTGTTGTATCAATGTTTCGAACCTGCAGGCAGCTATTTCTCTACATCTACGGGCGAAAGTATCCGGTAGAGATATAACTTTTATTTGGAACATTAAGCTTTTCAAATACCTGACTTTTGTATCAATGTTTCGAACCTGCAGGCAGCTGTTTCTCTACATCTACGGGCGAAAGTATCCGGTAGAGATGTAACTTTTATTTGGAACATTAAGCTTTTCAGATACCTGACTGTTGTAGCATTGTTTCGAACCTGCAGGCAGCTATTTCTCTACATCTACGGGCGAAAGTATCAGGTAGAGATGTAACTTTTATTTGGAACATTAAGCTTTTCAGATACCTGACTGTTGTAGCATTGTTTCGAACCTGCAGGCAGCTTATCCTCTACATCTATGGGCGAATGTATCCGGTAGAGATGTAACTTTTATTTGGAACATTAAGCTTTTCAAATACCTGACTGTTGTAGCATTGTTTCGAACCTGCAGGCAGCTATTTCTCTACATCTACGGGCGAAAGTATCCGGTAGAGATGTAACTTTTATTTGGAACATTAAGTTTTTCAAATACCTGACGTTCGTATCAATGTTTCAAACCTGCAGGCAGCTATTTCTCTACATCTACGGGCGAACGTATCCGGTAGAGATGTAACTTTTATTTGGAACATTAAGCTTTTCAAATACCTGACTGTTGTAGCATTGTTTCGAACCTGCAGGCAGCTATTTCTCTACATCTACGGGCGAAAGTATCAGGTAGAGATGTAACTTTTATTTGGAACATTAAGCTTTTCAAACACCTGACTGTTGTATCAATGTTTCGAACCTGCAGGCAGCTATTTCTCTACATCTACGGGCGAAAGCATCCGGTAGAGATGTAACTTTTATTTGGAACAAAAAGCTTTTCAAATACCTGACTGTTGTAGCATTGTTTCGAACCTGCAGGCAGCTATTTCTCTACATCTACGGGCGAAAGTATCCGGTAGAGATGTAACTTTTATTTGGAACATTAAGCTTTTCAAATACCTGACTGTTGTAGCATTGTTTCGAACCTGCAGGCAGCTATTTCTCTACATCTACGGGCGAAAGTATCCGGTAGAGATGTAACTTTCATTTGGAACATTAAGCTTTTCAAATACCTGACTGTTTTAGCATTGTTTCGAACCTGCAGGCAGCTATTTCTCTACATCTACGGGCGAAAGTATCCGGTAGAGGTGTAACTTTTATTTTGAACATTAAGCTTTTCAAATACCTCACTGTTGTATAAATGTTTCGAACCTGCAGGCAGCTATTTCTCTACATCTACGGGCGAAAGTATCCGGTAGAGATATAACTTTTATTTGGAACATTAAACTTTTGAAATACCTGACTGTTGTATCAATGTTTCGAACCTGCAGGCAGCTATTTCTCTACATCTACGGGCGAAAGTATCCGGTAGACATGTAACTTTTATTTGGAACATTAAGCTTTTCAAATACCTGACTGTTGTATCAATGTTTCGAACCTGCAGGCAGCTTATCTCTACATCTACGGGCGAAAGTATCCGGTAGAGGTGTAACTTATATTTGGAACATTAAGCTTTTCAAATACCTCACTGTTGTATCAATGTTTCGAACCTGCAGGCAGCTATTTCTCTACATCTACGGGCGAAAGTATCCGTTAGAGATATAACTTTTATTTGGAACATTAAGCTTTTCAAATACCTGACTGTTGTATCAATGTTTCGAACCTGCAGGCAGCTATTTCTCTACATCTACGGGCGAAAGTATCCGGTAGAGATATAACTTTTATTTGGAACATTAAGCTTTTCAAATACCTGACTGTTGTATCAATGTTTCGAACCTGCAG
Organism: Amblyomma maculatum; assembly: GCF_055883805.1. Classification (NCBI taxonomy): domain Eukaryota; kingdom Metazoa; phylum Arthropoda; class Arachnida; order Ixodida; family Ixodidae; genus Amblyomma; species Amblyomma maculatum. The sequence continues at coordinate 152,046,124 of NC_139347.1, read as the reverse complement.
GCAGCTATTTCTCTACATCTACGGGCGAAAGTATCCGGTAGAGATATAACTTTTATTTGGAACATTAAGCTTTTCAAATACCTGACTGTTGTATCAATGTTTCGAACCTGCAGGCAGCTATTTCTCTACATCTACGGGCGAAAGTATCCGGTAGAGATGTAACTTTTATTTGGAACATTAAGCTTTTCAAATACCTGACTGTTGTATCAATGTTTCGAACCTGCAGGCAGCTATTTCTCTACATCTACGGGCGAAAGTATCCGGTAGAGATATAACTTTTATTTGGAACATTAAGCTTTTCAAATACCTGACTTTTGTATCAATGTTTCGAACCTGCAGGCAGCTGTTTCTCTACATCTACGGGCGAAAGTATCCGGTAGAGATGTAACTTTTATTTGGAACATTAAGCTTTTCAGATACCTGACTGTTGTAGCATTGTTTCGAACCTGCAGGCAGCTATTTCTCTACATCTACGGGCGAAAGTATCAGGTAGAGATGTAACTTTTATTTGGAACATTAAGCTTTTCAGATACCTGACTGTTGTAGCATTGTTTCGAACCTGCAGGCAGCTTATCCTCTACATCTATGGGCGAATGTATCCGGTAGAGATGTAACTTTTATTTGGAACATTAAGCTTTTCAAATACCTGACTGTTGTATCAATGTTTCGAACCTGCAGGCAGCTATTTCTCTACATCTACGGGCGAAAGTATCCGATAGAGATATAACTTTTATTTGGAACATTAAGCTTTTCAAATACCTGACTGTTGTATCAATGTTTCGAACCTGCAGGCAGCTATTTCTCTACATCTACGGGCGAAAGTATCCGGTAGAGGTGTAACTTTTATTTTGAACATTAAGCTTTTCAAATACCTGACTGTTGTATCAATGTTTCGAACCTGCTGGCAGCTATTTCTCTACATCTACGGGCGAAAGTATCCGGTAGAGATATAACTTTTATTTGGAACATTAAGCTTTTCAAGTACCTGACTGTTGTATCAATGTTTCGAGCCTGCAGGCAGCTATTTCTCTACATCTACGGGCGAAAGTATCCGGTAGAGATATAACTTTTATTTGGAACATTAAGCTTTTCAAATACCTGACTGTTGTATCAATGTTTCGAACCTGCAGGTAGCTATTTCTCTACATCTACGGGCGAAAGTATCCGGTAAAGATATAACTTTTATTTGGAACATTAAGCTTTTCAAATACCTGACTGTTGTATCAATGTTTCGAAACTGCAGGCAGCTATTTCTCTACATCTACGGGCGAAAGTATTCGGTAGAGATGTAACTTTTATTTGGAACATTAAGCTTTTCAAATACCTGACTGTTGTATCAATGTTTCGAACCTGCAGGCAGCTATTTCTCTACATCTACGGGCGAAAGTATCCGATAGAGATATAACTTTTATTTGGAACATTAAGCTTTTCAAATACCTGACTGTTGTATCAATGTTTCGAACCTGCAGGCAGCTATTTCTCTACATCTACGGTCGAAAGTATCCGGTAGAGATATAACTTTTATTTGGAACATTAAGCTTTTCAAATACCTGACTGTTGTATCAATGTTTCGAACCTGCTGGCAGGTATTTCTCTACATCTACGTCTACATCTACGGGCGAAAGTATCCGGTAGAGATATAACTTTTATTTGGAAAATTAAGCTTTTCAAGTACCTGACTGTTGTATCAATGTTTCGAGCCTGCAGGCAGCTATTTCTCTACATCTACGGGCGAAAGTATCCGGTAGAGATATAACTTTTATTTGGAACATTAAGCTTTTCAAATACCTGACTGTTGTATCAATGTTTTGAACCTGCAGGCAGCTATTTCTCTACATCTACGGGCGAAAGTATCCGGTAGAGATATAACTTTTATTTGGAACATTAAGCTTTTCAAATACCTGACTTTTGTATCAATGTTTCGAACCTGCAGGCAGCTATTTCTCTACATCTACGGGCGAAAGTATCCGGTAGAGATGTAACTTTTATTTGGAACATTAAGCTTTTCAGATACCTGACTGTTGTAGCATTGTTTCGAACCTGCAGGCAGCTATTTCTCTACATCTACGGGCGAAAGTATCAGGTAGAGATGTAACTTTTATTTGGAACATTAAGCTTTTCAGATACCTGACTGTTGTAGCATTGTTTCGAACCTGCAGGCAGCTTATCCTCTACATCTATGGGCGAATGTATCCGGTAGAGATGTAACTTTTATTTGGAACATTAAGCTTTTCAAATACCTGACTGTTGTAGCATTGTTTCGAACCTGCAGGCAGCTATTTCTCTACATCTACGGGCGAAAGTATCAGGTAGAGATGTAACTTTTATTTGGAACATTAAGCTTTTCAAACACCTGACTGTTGTATCAATGTTTCGAACCTGCAGGCAGCTATTTCTCTACATCTACGGGCGAAAGCATCCGGTAGAGATGTATCTTTTATTTGGAACAAAAAGCTTTTCAAATACCTGACTGTTGTAGCATTGTTTCGAACCTGCAGGCAGCTATTTCTCTACATCTACGGGCGAAAGTATCCGGTAGAGATGTAACTTTTATTTGGAACATTAAGCTTTTCAAATACCTGACTGTTGTAGCATTGTTTCGAACCTGCAGGCAGCTATTTCTCTACATCTACGGGCGAAAGTATCCGGTAGAGATGTAACTTTCATTTGGAACATTAAGCTTTTCAAATACCTCACTGTTGTATAAATGTTTCGAACCTGCAGGCAGCTATTTCTCTACATCTACGGGCGAAAGTATCCGGTAGAGATATAACTTTTATTTGGAACATTAAACTTTTGAAATACCTGACTGTTGTATCAATGTTTCGAACCTGCAGGCAACTATTTCTCTACATCTACGGGCGAAAGTATCCGGTAGACATGTAACTTTTATTTGGAACATTAAGCTTTTCAAATACCTGACTGTTGTATCAATGTTTCGAACCTGCAGGCAGCTATTTCTCTACATCTACGGGCGAAAGTATCCGGTAAAGATATAACTTTTATTTGGAACATTAAGCTTTTCAAATACCTGACTGTTGTATCAATGTTTCGAACCTGCAGGCAGCTATTTCTCTACATCTACGGGCGAAAGTATCCGGTAGAGATGTAACTTTTATTTGGAACATTAAGCTTTTCAAATACCTGACTGTTGTATCAATGTTTCGAACCTGCAGGCAGCTATTTCTCTACATCTACGGGCGAAAGTATCCGATAGAGATATAACTTTTATTTGGAACATTAAGCTTTTCAAATACCTGACTGTTGTATCAATGTTTCGAACCTGCAGGCAGCTATTTCTCTACATCTACGGTCGAAAGTATCCGGTAGAGATATAACTTTTATTTGGAACATTAAGCTTTTCAAATACCTGACTGTTGTATCAATGTTTCGAACCTGCTGGCAGGTATTTCTCTACATCTACGTCTACATCTACGGGCGAAAGTATCCGGTAGAGATATAACTTTTATTTGGAACATTAAGCTTTTCAAGTACCTGACTGTTGTATCAATGTTTCGAGCCTGCAGGCAGCTATTTCTCTACATCTACGGGCGAAAGTATCCGGTAGAGATATAACTTTTATTTGGAACATTAAGCTTTTCAAATACCTGACTGTTGTATCAATGTTTCGAACCTGCAGGCAGCTATTTCTCTACATCTACGGGCGAAAGTATCCGGTAGAGATATAACTTTTATTTGGAACATTAAGCTTTTCAAATACCTGACTTTTGTATCAATGTTTCGAACCTGCAGGCAGCTGTTTCTCTACATCTACGGGCGAAAGTATCCGGTAGAGATGTAACTTTTATTTGGAACATTAAGCTTTTCAGATACCTGACTGTTGTAGCATTGTTTCGAACCTGCAGGCAGCTATTTCTCTACATCTACGGGCGAAAGTATCAGGTAGAGATGTAACTTTTATTTGGAACATTAAGCTTTTCAGATACCTGACTGTTGTAGCATTGTTTCGAACCTGCAGGCAGCTTATCCTCTACATCTATGGGCGAATGTATCCGGTAGAGATGTAACTTTTATTTGGAACATTAAGCTTTTCAAATACCTGACTGTTGTAGCATTGTTTCGAACCTGCAGGCAGCTATTTCTCTACATCTACGGGCGAAAGTATCCGGTAGAGATGTAACTTTTATTTGGAACATTAAGTTTTTCAAATACCTGACGTTCGTATCAATGTTTCAAACCTGCAGGCAGCTATTTCTCTACATCTACGGGCGAACGTATCCGGTAGAGATGTAACTTTTATTTGGAACATTAAGCTTTTCAAATACCTGACTGTTGTAGCATTGTTTCGAACCTGCAGGCAGCTATTTCTCTACATCTACGGGCGAAAGTATCAGGTAGAGATGTAACTTTTATTTGGAACATTAAGCTTTTCAAACACCTGACTGTTGTATCAATGTTTCGAACCTGCAGGCAGCTATTTCTCTACATCTACGGGCGAAAGCATCCGGTAGAGATGTAACTTTTATTTGGAACAAAAAGCTTTTCAAATACCTGACTGTTGTAGCATTGTTTCGAACCTGCAGGCAGCTATTTCTCTACATCTACGGGCGAAAGTATCCGGTAGAGATGTAACTTTTATTTGGAACATTAAGCTTTTCAAATACCTGACTGTTGTAGCATTGTTTCGAACCTGCAGGCAGCTATTTCTCTACATCTACGGGCGAAAGTATCCGGTAGAGATGTAACTTTCATTTGGAACATTAAGCTTTTCAAATACCTGACTGTTTTAGCATTGTTTCGAACCTGCAGGCAGCTATTTCTCTACATCTACGGGCGAAAGTATCCGGTAGAGGTGTAACTTTTATTTTGAACATTAAGCTTTTCAAATACCTCACTGTTGTATAAATGTTTCGAACCTGCAGGCAGCTATTTCTCTACATCTACGGGCGAAAGTATCCGGTAGAGATATAACTTTTATTTGGAACATTAAACTTTTGAAATACCTGACTGTTGTATCAATGTTTCGAACCTGCAGGCAGCTATTTCTCTACATCTACGGGCGAAAGTATCCGGTAGACATGTAACTTTTATTTGGAACATTAAGCTTTTCAAATACCTGACTGTTGTATCAATGTTTCGAACCTGCAGGCAGCTTATCTCTACATCTACGGGCGAAAGTATCCGGTAGAGGTGTAACTTATATTTGGAACATTAAGCTTTTCAAATACCTCACTGTTGTATCAATGTTTCGAACCTGCAGGCAGCTATTTCTCTACATCTACGGGCGAAAGTATCCGGTAGAGATATAACTTTTATTTGGAACATTAAGCTTTTCAAATACCTGACTGTTGTATCAATGTTTCGAACCTGCAGGCAGCTATTTCTCTACATCTACGGGCGAAAGTATCCGGTAGAGATGTAACTTTTATTTGGAACATTAAGCTTTTCAAATACCTGACTGTTGTATCAATGTTTCGAACCTGCAGGCAGCTATTTCTCTACATCTACGGGCGAAAGTATCCGATAGAGATATAACTTTTATTTGGAACATTAAGCTTTTCAAATACCTGACTGTTGTATCAATGTTTCGAACCTGCAGGCAGCTATTTCTCTACATCTACGGTCGAAAGTATCCGGTAGAGATATAACTTTTATTTGGAACATTAAGCTTTTCAAATACCTGACTGTTGTATCAATGTTTCGAACCTGCTGGCAGCTATTTCTCTACATCTACGTCTACATCTACGGGCGAAAGTATCCGGTAGAGATATAACTTTTATTTGGAACATTAAGCTTTTCAAGTACCTGACTGTTGTATCAATGTTTCGAGCCTGCAGGCAGCTATTTCTCTACATCTACGGGCGAAAGTATCCGGTAGAGATATAACTTTTATTTGGAACATTAAGCTTTTCAAATACCTGACTGTTGTATCAATGTTTCGAACCTGCAGGCAGCTATTTCTCTACATCTACGGGCGAAAGTATCCGGTAGAGATATAACTTTTATTTGGAACATTAAGCTTTTCAAATACCTGACTTTTGTATTAATGTATCGAACCTGCAGGCAGCTATTTCTCTACATCTACGGGCGAAAGTATCCGGTAGAGATGTAACTTTTATTTGGAACATTAAGCTTTTCAGATACCTGACTGTTGTAGCATTGTTTCGAACCTGCAGGCAGCTTATCCTCTACATCTATGGGCGAATGTATCCGGTAGAGATGTAACTTTTATTTGGAACATCAAGCTTTTCAAATACCTGACTGTTGTAGCATTGTTTCGAACCTGCAGGCAGCTATTTCTCTACATCTACGGGCGAAAGTATCCGGTAGAGATGTAACTTTTTTTAGAACATTAAGCTTTTCAAATACCTGACTGTTGTAGCATTGTTTCGAACCTGCAGGCAGCTATTTCTCTACATCTACGAGCGAAAGTATCCGGTAGAGATGTAACTTTTATTTGGAACATTAAGCTTTTCAAATACCTGACGTTTGTATCAATGTTTCAAACCTGCAGGCAGCTATTTCTCTACATCTACGGGCGAACGTATCCGGTAGAGATGTAACTTTTATTTGGAACATTAAGCTTTTCAAATACCTGACTGTTGTAGCATTGTTTCGAACCTGCAGGCAGCTATTTCTCTACATCTACGGGCGAAAGTATCAGGTAGAGATGTAACTTTTATTTAAAACATTAAGCTTTTCAAACACCTGAATGTTGTATCAATGTTTCGAACCTGCAGGCAGCTATTTCTCTACATCTACGGGCGAAAGCATCCGGTAGAGATGTAACTTTTATTTGGAACAAAAAGATTTTCAAATACCTGACTGTTGTAGCATTGTTTCGAACCTGCAGGCAGCTATTTCTCTACATCTACGGGCGAAAGTATCCGGTAGAGATGTAACTTTTATTTGGAACATTAAGCTTTTCAAATACCTGACTGTTGTAGCATTGTTTCGAACCTGCAGGCAGCTATTTCTCTACATCTACGGGCGAAAGTATCCGGTAGAGATGTAACTTTCATTTGGAACATTAAGCTTTTCAAATACCTGACTGTTTTAGCATTGTTTCGAACCTGCAGGCAGCTATTTCTCTACATCTACGGGCGAAAGTATCCGGTAGAGGTGTAACTTTTATTTTGAACATTAAGCTTTTCAAATACCTCACTGTTGTATAAATGTTTCGAACCTGCAGGCAGCTATTTCTCTACATCTACGGGCCAAAGTATCCGGTAGAGATATAACTTTTATTTGGAACATTAAACTTTTGAAAGACCTGACTGTTGTATCAATGTTTCGAACCTGCAGGCAGCTATTTCTCTACATCTACGGGCGAAAGTATCCGGTAGAGATGTAACTTTTATTTGGAACATTAAGCTTTTCAAATACCTGACTGTTGTATCAATGTTTCGAACCTGCAGGCAGCTATTTCTCTACATCTGCGGGCGAAAGTATCCGGTAGAGATATAACTTTTATTTGGAACATTAGGCTTTTCAAATACCTGACTGTTTTATCAATGTTTCGAACCTGCAGGCAGCTATTTCTCTACATCTACGGGCGAAAGTATCCGGTAGAGATATAACTTTTATTTGGAACATTAAGCTTTTCAAATACCTGACTGTTGTATCAATGTTTCGAACCTGCAGGCAGCTATTTCTCTACATCTGCGGGCGAAAGTATCCGGTAGAGATATAACTTTTATTTGGAACATTAGGCTTTTCAAATACCTGACTGTTTTATCAATGTTTCGAACCTGCAGGCAGCTATTTCTCTACATCTACGGGCGAAAGTATCCGGTAGAGATATAACTTTTATTTGGAACATTAAGCTTTTCAAATACCTGACTGTTGTATCAATGTTTCGAACCTGCAGGCAGCTATTTCTCTACATCTACGGGCGAAAGTATCCGCTAGAGATGTAACTTTTATTTGGAACATTAAGCTTTTCAGATACCTGACTGTTGTAGCATTGTTTCGAACCTGCAGGCAGCTATTTCTCTACATCTACGGGCGAAAGTATCAGGTATAGATGTAACTTTTATTTGGAACATTAAGCTTTTCAGATACCTGACTGTTGTAGCATTGTTTCGAACCTGCAGGCAGCTTATCCTCTACATCTATGGGCGAATGTATCCGGTAGAGATGTAACTTTTATTTGGAACATTAAGCTTTTCAAATACCTGACTGTTGTAGCATTGTTTCGAACCTGCAGGCAGCTATTTCTCTACATCTACGGGCGAAAGTATCCGGTAGAGATGTAACTTTTTTTAGAACATTAAGCTTTTCAAATACCTGACTGTTGTAGCATTGTTTCGAACCTGCAGGCAGCTATTTCTCTACATCTACGAGCAAAAGTATCCGGTAGAGATGTAACTTTTATTTGGAACATTAAGCTTTTCAAATACCTGACGTTTGTATCAATGTTTCAAACCTGCAGGCAGCTATTTCTCTACATCTACGGGCGAACGTATCCGGTAGAGATGTAACTTTTATTTGGAACATTAAGCTTTTCAGATACCTGACTGTTGTAGCATTGTTTCGAACCTGCAGGCAGCTATTTCTCTACATCTACGGGCGAAAGTATCAGTTAGAGATGTAACTTTTATTTGGAACATTAAGCTTTTCAGATACCTGACTGTTGTAGCATTGTTTCGAACCTGCAGGCAGCTATTTCTCTACATCTACGGGCGAAAGTATCAGGTAGAGATGTAACTTTTATTTGGAACATTAAGCTTTTCAGATACCTGACTGTTGTAGCATTGTTTCGAACCTGCAGGCAGCTATTTCTCTACATCTACGGGCGAAAGTATCCGGTAGAGACGTAACTTTTATTTGGAACATTAAGCTTTTCAAATACCTGACTGTTGTAGCATTGTTTCGAACCTGCAGGCAGCTATTTTTCTACATCTACGGGCGAAAGTATCCGGTAGAGATGTAACTTTTATTTGGAACATTAAGCTTTTCAAATACCTGACTGTTGTAGCATTGTTTCGAACCTGCAGGCAGCTATTTCTCTACATCTACGGGCGAAAGTATCCGGTAGAGATGTAACTTTCATTTGGAACATTAAGATTTTCAAATACCTGACTGTTTTAGCATTGGTTCGAACCTGCAGGCAGCTATTTCTCTACATCTACTGGCGAAAGTATCCGGTAGAGGTGTAACTTTTATTTTGAACATTAAGCTTTTCAAATACCTGACTGTTGTATAAATGTTTCGAACCTGCAGGCAGCTATTTCTCTACATCTACGGGCGAAAGTATCCGGTAGAGATATAACTTTTATTTGGAACATTAAACTTTTGAAATACCTGAATGTTGTATCAATGTTTCGAACCTGCAGGCAGCTATTTCTCTGCATCTACTGGCGAAAGTATCCGGTAGAGATGTAACTTTTATTTGGAACATTAAGCTTTTCAAATACCTGACTGTTGTATCAATGTTTCGAACCTGCAGGCAGCTTATCTCTACATCTACGGGCGAAAGTATCCGGTAGAGGTGTAACTTATATTTGGAACATTAAGCTTTTCAAATACCTGACTGTTGTATCAATGTTTCGAACCTGCAGGCAGCTATTTCTCTACATCTACGGGCGAAAGTATCCGATAGAGATATAACTTTTATTTGGAACATTAAGCTTTTCAAATACCTGACTGTTGTATCAATGTTTCGAGCCTGCAGGCAGCTATTTCTCTACATCTACGGTCGAAAGTATCCGGTAGAGATATAACTTTTATTTGGAACATTAAGCTTTTCAAATACCTGACTGTTGTATCAATGTTTCGAACCTGCTGGCAGCTATTTCTCTACATCTACGGGCGAAAGTATCCGGTAGAGATATAACTTTTATTTGGAACATTAAGCTTTTCAAGTACCTGACTGTTGTATCAATGTTTCGAGCCTGCAGGCAGCTATTTCTCTACATCTACGGGCGAAAGTATCCGGTAGAGATATAACTTTTATTTGGAACATTAAGCTTTTCAAATACCTGACTGTTGTATCAATGTTTCGAACCTGCAGGCAGCTATTTCTCTACATCTACGGGCGAAAGTATCCGGTAGAGATATAACTTTTATTTGGAACATTAAGCTTTTCAAATACCTGACTGTTGTATCAATGTTTCGAACCTGCAGGCAGCTATTTCTCTACATCTACGGGCGAAAGTATCCGGTAGAGATGTAACTTTTATTTGGAACATTAAGCTTTTCAAATACCTGACTGTTGTATCAATGTTTCGAACCTGCAGGCAGCTATTTCTCTACATCTACGGGCGAAAGTATCCGATAGAGATATAACTTTTATTTGGAACATTAAGCTTTTCAAATACCTGACTGTTGTATCAATGTTTCGAACCTGCAGGCAGCTATTTCTCTACATCTACGGGCGAAAGTATCCGGTAGAGGTGTAACTTTTATTTTGAACATTAAGCTTTTCAAATACCTGACTGTTGTATCAATGTTTCGAACCTGCTGGCAGCTATTTCTCTACATCTACGGGCGAAAGTATCCGGTAGAGATATAACTTTTATTTGGAACATTAAGCTTTTCAAGTACCTGACTGTTGTATCAATGTTTCGAGCCTGCAGGCAGCTATTTCTCTACATCTACGGGCGAAAGTATCCGGTAGAGATATAACTTTTATTTGGAACATTAAGCTTTTCAAATACCTGACTGTTGTATCAATGTTTCGAACCTGCAGGCAGCTATTTCTCTACATCTACGGGCGAAAGTATCCGGTAAAGATATAGTGAAAGGGGGTTTTTACTGTGCTTTAACAGGGATAATAGCCCTGTCGAAGTTTCACGGCGAACCACACAAGAACACAGCCAGTCTCAGTCTCCACAAGCGAGCACGAGCAGCGCAGCGGCACTTCGTCGTCCTTATCCTCGTCTTCGTGATATTCTCGTGTAGCTCACTACAATTTCCCCCGGAGCGAGGAGGAGCCATCCTGGCGACCTATGGTGAGGGCAAGAGGAGCGGATCGTAGTAGGTTTTGAGGCGGCTCACGTGCACAGTTTCGCGGCCGCGATGACGCATGTCCGAAGAGGTAGTGAGTGGCTCCACGATGTAATTCACAGGGGAGGTTTGACGGACAATGCGGTAGGGGCCGTGATACTCGGTTCGAAATTTTGATGACAATCCCGGTGGGGTGCCGGGAACCCAAAGCCAAACAAGGGATCCTGCAGGAAAAACGTGTGGCGTCTGGTCTTTGTCGCGGTGATGCTTTTGGCGGCCTTGAGATTCCGATGTAAAACACCGGGCCAACTGGCGACATTCCTCCGCATGTTTGGCAACGTCTGAAAGGAGAGTACACTCGGAGGAGTCGGGACGATATGGTAAAATAGTGTCCATCGTGGACGACGCCTCACGCCCATAAAGGAGGAAGAAAGGGCTAAATCCAGTAGTTGACTGCGTGGCGGTGTTATAAGCGTATGTCACAAAAGGAAGGACAGCGTCCCAGTTAGTCTGATCGGCGGCAACGTACATCGTCAGCATATTTCCGAGAGTGCGATTGAAGCGCTCAGTCAACCCGTTTGTTTGAGGGTGGTAGGCTGTTGTGGTCCGGTGTATGATGCGACATTCGGCTAGTAGAGATTCAACGACGTTGGAAAGGAAGACGCGTCCTCGGTCACTCAGCAGCTCTCGCGGCGCGCCGTGGCGAAGAACAAAATAATGTAGCAAGAACAGGGCAACTTCACGGGCAGTAGCGGCGGGTAAAGCGGCGGTCTCGGCATACCGGGTGAGGTGGTCGATGCCGACGATAATCCACCGGTTCCCAGAAACCGTGCAGGGAAGTGGCCCGTAAAGGTCAACGCCAATGCGGTCAAAAGGGCGGGCCGGGCATGGAAGTGGTTGTAAGGGGCCAGAAGCACGAGGTGTGGATGACTTTCGGCGCTGACAGGCGATGCAGGAGCGGACGTATTTGCGAATATACCCGTACATGCCGCGCCAATAGTAGCGTTGAGAGATCCTTTGAAACGTCTTCACTACACCAGGATGGGCACACTGAGGGTCGGCATGGAAAGAGGTGCAAATTTCATGTCGTAAATGGCGGGGAATGACGAGAAGCCACCGTCGACCATCAGTCATATAATTGCGGCGGTAGAGAAGACCGTCTCGTAGGGCAAAGTGTGGTGCTTGACGGCGTAAAGCCCGAGAAGGCGCAGCAGCGTTAGGAGAAGCGGACACGATCTCGATAAGAGATGCGAGCCACGGGTCTTTTCGCTGCTCCGCAGGCATGTCAGCGATGGTTAGAGAGGAGAGGACGGGATCAGCCGCCGTAGAGCAAGCAGGTTCGTTGGAGACGGGAGAACGAGATAGTGCGTCGGCGTCCATGTGTTTACGGCCAGAGCGATATATAACGCGGATGTCAAATTCCTGTAGGCGGAGAGCCCATCGTGCGAGGCGGCCGGACGGGTCTTTAAGAGAGGACAGCCAACATAACGCGTGGTGGTCCGTGACGACGTCAAACTGGCGACCGTAAAGGTAGGGTCGGAATTTTGTTAATGCCCACACAATTGCCAAACACTCCTTTTCTGTAACTGAGTAGTTGCGTTCAGCTTTAGAGAGGATACGACTCGCGTACGCGACGACGTATTCGTGAAAACCGTTTTTCCGTTGTGCCAAGACAGCTCCGAGGCCAACGCCACTCGCATCAGTATGGACCTCAGTGGGTGCTGTCGGGTCGTAGTGGCGAAGGATTGGTGGCGAAGTCAAAAGACGGCGCAATGCGTTGAACGCTTCGTCGCACTCGACCGACCACGCAGTTAAGTCACTGTTTCCTCCGAGTAGTTTCGTCAGGGGTGCAATTATCGAAGCAAAATTCTGCACGAAGCGCCGAAAATAGGAGCATAGACCTATGAAGCTTCGAAGTTGCTTCAGAGAAACCGGCTTAGGAAACTCCGCCACTGCGCGCAGCTTGGCCGGATCAGGGCGAACACCTTCCTTAGAGACGATGTGCCCCAAAATAGTCAACTCCCTGGCACCGAAGTGACACTTCTTGAGATTCAGCTGCAGGCCGGCGTCAGTAAGGCAAACCAAAACTTGCCGCAAGCGCTCTAGGTGCGTAGCGAAGTCGGTGGAAAAGACAACAATGTCGTCCAAGTAGCAGAGGCAGATGTGCCACTTGAACTTCCGCAAGATGTTATCCATCATCCTCTCGAATGTGGCGGGCGCATTGCACAGACCGAAGGGCATCACATTAAATTCATAGAGGCCATCCGGCGTCACAAATGCGGTCTTCTCTCTGTCACAGGCGGCCATTGGTACTTGCCAGTAACCTGAACGTAAATCAAGAGATGAAAAGTACTCGGCACCTTGGAGGCAATCAAGAGCGTCGTCTATACGCGGAAGGGGGTAATTGTCCTTGTGGGTAATTTTGTTGAGGCGCCGGTAATCAATACAAAAGCGAAACGAGCCATCTTTCTTTTTCACTAGCACCACTGGTGAGGACCAGGGGCTTTGTGATGGACGAATTACACCACGTTGTAGCATGTCCTCAACTTGTTCATTGATCACGCGACGCTCTGCCGCTGACACACGATAGGGGCGCTGTCGAAAAGGCGAGTTAGAGCCGGTCTGAATGTAATGCGCGACTGTTGAAGTGCGGCCGAGAGGTGTGTGGGCGGCGTCGAAAGCAAAGCGAAATGTCTGTAAAAGGGCCACGAGCTGAGTCCGGTAGGTGGAAGGAAGAGCGTCATCGATGGCGGTTCGGAAGAAGTCGTCTGGCAACGAATCAGGCGTCGGATCGGACTGCAGAGCATCAATGTAGTTACTGCGGTAGGTCTCGGAGGCATCCAGGTCAGAGAGAAGGTGGGCTGGTTGAATGGAACCGGGAGATTCCCCACGTAGCAGAGTAATCGGGCGTGGAGACGGATTGTAGATGAGTAGCTTCGTGAAGCCACCGTGAACATCGAGAACAGCAGATGGCAGCGGCAGGTGCTTGCGGTGGATGAAGGATGCAGACGGTGTAAATAAAACACTAACGTCTGACGCGGCAGGACACGAAAGAGGCACAAGGGAACAAGCCTCTGGTGCTACGTCGACATCTTCAGCGATGGTCAGCTTTTGAGGACACACTGAACGGTTGTCGTCGGGCAGTGCGTCGCACAGTGCAGAAAATTCTACTTCAGCTCGGGCGCAATCGATCACGGCGTTATTTTTAGACAAGAAGTCCCATCCGAGGATCACGTCGTGAGAACAAGATGACAAAACTACGAACTCGACACTGTACAAAATACCTTCAATGACGACACGCGCTGTACATGCTGCTAAAGGTGCAATCCTCTCTTCACTGGCAGTGCGGAGCGACAAACCGTTAAATGACGTCGTAACTTTTCGTAATCGTCGGCAGAGTTGCTCATGAATCACTGACACTGCAGCACCCGTATCGACCAGCGCATATACGGACAGACCATCGATAGAAATCATTATAATGTTCGTGGGTGGAATATGAGGCCTTGAGCTTTTCGCAGAGTACGCAGTTCTTGCCTCAGGAACCGCGGAGCTTAGTTTCCCTCGTCAGCAGGTGGTGGTCGCCGGCGCATTGGTGACAGTGACCGGCGACGCGGAGAAGGAGAACGACGCGTTGTATATGAACGCTGTTCTGGGGCATACGCAGGCGGAGAGTGGGCAGAACGAAGCAGCGGTGGCGAGTAATCAGAAGACGCAGGCTCGGCCATGCGACGACGACATCGGCGGGCCACATGTCCAGCGAAACCACAGTAGTAGCAAATAGGACGATTGTCCGAAGTACGCCAAGGGTTGTAATAGCGCGCAGTGGGCGGATGAAGCGGGGCCGTTTGAGAAAGCGGTGCAGGGCGTAGAACAGGCTGCATGGGTTGTGACGGCTCAGGCGGTGGCCGCGCAGCCACAGCCGCGTAGGTCAAAGGGGCTGGAACAGCAGGTTGACTATACTGGACTGGTGCTTCGACGTATGTCAAAGGAGCAACGGAAGGAGCTTCAGGAAGCGTGGGGAGTGCTTCCGCAACTTGTTGGCGGATGACTTGCTGCAGCTTTGGCACTAAAGGAGTGGGAGCGTCAAGACGTTGGCGAACGAGGGATAGTTGACGGGCAACTTCTTCTCGAACGAACTGCTGTATTTGTGGCAGCAAGGTGGACTGGTCTGCTTCAGGTGTTAAAGCTGCAAGCGGCGCGGGGTTTGAGAGCGAAGAGCGAGTGATGTTACGGCGCTTGCGTAATTCATCAAAGTTGTGGCATGCGTTGATAACGTCGACGACGGTGGCTGGATTTTTAGCCAGAAGCATCTGGAACGCGTCATCATCAATGCCTTGCATAATGTGATCTATCTTGGTGCTCTCTGACATTGAAGCGTCCACGCGCTTGCAGAGGTCTACGACATCTTCAATATAGCTGGTAAAATTCTCACCAGGAAGCTGTGCACGGCCGCGCAGGCGTTGCTCAGCGCGCAATTTGCGCACTGCAGGCCGGCCGAAAATATCGGCAAAACTAGCTTTGAAAGTAGACCAAGATGTGATATCGGCCTCGTGGTTGCGGAACCATAGGTTTGCAACGTCCGTTAGGTAGAAAATGACGTTATTGAGTTTTTGGTTGTCGTCCCAGTGGTTGTGAATACTGACCCGCTCATATGAGGCCAGCCAGTCTTCCACGTCATGGTCGCCGGTTCCGCTGAAGATTGGAGGATCACGCTGGCGCAAAGCTCCAGCGCAGAACACCGCGGATGAGGGGCCGGTTGGACTGGGGGTAGTAGCGTCGGTCATTGCTTGTGTCGGGAGTGTGCGGCTGCGGAGCTCCAGGGCGGCAGGAAATGCTCACCTCCACCAAGTGAAAGGGGGTTTTTACTGTGCTTTAACAGGGATAATAGCCCTGTCGAAGTTTCACGGCGAACCACACAAGAACACAGCCAGTCTCAGTCTCCACAAGCGAGCACGAGCAGCGCAGCGGCACTTCGTCGTCCTTATCCTCGTCTTCGTGATATTCTCGTGTAGCTCACTACAATAGCTTTTATTTGGAACATTAAGCTTTTCAAATACCTGACTGTTGTATCAATGTTTCGAACCTGCAGGCAGCTATTTCTCTACATCTACGGGCGAAAGTATCCGGTAGAGATGTAACTTTTATTTGGAACATTAAGCTTTTCAAATACCTGACTGTTGTATCAATGTTTCGAACCTGCAGGCAGCTATTTCTCTACATCTACGGGCGAAAGTATCCGATAGAGATATAACTTTTATTTGGAACATTAAGCTTTTCAAATACCTGACTGTTGTATCAATGTTTCGAACCTGCAGGCAGCTATTTCTCTACATCTACGGTCGAAAGTATCCGGTAGAGATATAACTTTTATTTGGAACATTAAGCTTTTCAAATACCTGACTGTTGTATCAATGTTTCGAACCTGCTGGCAGCTATTTCTCTACATCTACGTCTACATCTACGGGCGAAAGTATCCGGTAGAGATATAACTTTTATTTGGAACATTAAGCTTTTCAAGTACCTGACTGTTGTATCAATGTTTCGAGCCTGCAGGCAGCTATTTCTCTACATCTACGGGCGAAAGTATCCGGTAGAGATATAACTTTTATTTGGAACATTAAGCTTTTCAAATACCTGACTGTTGTATCAATGTTTCGAACCTGCAGGCAGCTATTTCTCTACATCTACGGGCGAAAGTATCCGGTAGAGATATAACTTTTATTTGGAACATTAAGCTTTTCAAATACCTGACTTTTGTATCAATGTTTCGAACCTGCAGGCAGCTATTTCTCTACATCTACGGGCGAAAGTATCCGGTAGAGATGTAACTTTTATTTGGAACATTAAGCTTTTCAGATACCTGACTGTTGTAGCATTGTTTCGAACCTGCAGGCAGCTATTTCTCTACATCTACGGGCGAAAGTATCAGGTAGAGATGTAACTTTTATTTGGAACATTAAGCTTTTCAGATACCTGACTGTTGTAGCATTGTTTCGAACCTGCAGGCAGCTTATCCTCTACATCTATGGGCGAATGTATCCGGTAGAGATGTAACTTTTATTTGGAACATTAAGCTTTTCAAATACCTGACTGTTGTAGCATTGTTTCGAACCTGCAGGCAGCTATTTCTCTACATCTACGGGCGAAAGTATCCGGTAGAGATGTAACTTTTTTTAGAACATTAAGCTTTTCAAATACCCGACTGTTGTAGCATTGTTTCGAACCTGCAGGCAGCTATTTCTCTACATCTACGAGCGAAAGTATCCGGTAGAGATGTAACTTTTATTTGGAACATTAAGCTTTTCAAATACCTGACGTTCGTATCAATGTTTCAAACCTGCAGGCAGCTATTTCTCTACATCTACGGGCGAACGTATCCGGTAGAGATGTAATTTTTATTTGGAACATTAAGCTTTTCAAATACCTGACTGTTGTAGCATTGTTTCGAACCTGCAGGCAGCTATTTCTTTACATCTACGGGCGAAAGTATCAGGTAGAGATGTAACTTTTATTTGGAACATTAAGCTTTTCAAACACCTGACTGTTGTATCAATGTTTCGAACCTGCAGGCAGCTATTTCTCTACATCTACGGGCGAAAGCATCCGGTAGAGATGTAACTTTTATTTGGAACAAAAAGCTTTTCAAATACCTGACTGTTGTAGCATTGTTTCGAACCTGCAGGCAGCTATTTCTCTACATCTACGGGCGAAAGTATCCGGTAGAGATGTAACTTTTATTTGGAACATTAAGCTTTTCAAATACCTGACTGTTTTAGCATTGTTTCGAACCTGCAGGCAGCTATTTCTCTACATCTACGGGCGAAAGTATCCGGTAGAGGTGTAACTTTTATTTTGAACATTAAGCTTTTCAAATACCTCACTGTTGTATAAATGTTTCGAACCTGCAGGCAGCTATTTCTCTACATCTACGGGCGAAAGTATCCGGTAGAGATATAACTTTTATTTGGAACATTAAACTTTTGAAATACCTGACTGTTGTATCAATGTTTCGAACCTGCAGGCAGCTATTTCTCTACATCTACGGGCGAAAGTATCCGGTAGACATGTAACTTTTATTTGGAACATTAAGCTTTTCAAATACCTGACTGTTGTATCAATGTTTCGAACCTGCAGGCAGCTTATCTCTACATCTACGGGCGAAAGTATCCGGTAGAGATATAACTTTTATTTGGAACATTAAGCTTTTCAAATACCTGACTGTTGTATCAATGTTTCGAACCTGCAGGCAGCTATTTCTCTACATCTACGGGCGAAAGTATCCGGTAGAGATATAACTTTTATTTGGAACATTAAGCTTTTCAAATACCTGACTGTTGTATCAATGTTTCGAACCTGCAGGCAGCTATTTCTCTACATCTACGGGCGAAAGTATCCGGTAGAGATATAACTTTTATTTGGAACATTAAGCTTTTCAAATACCTGACTGTTGTATCAATGTTTCGAACCTGCAGGCAGCTATTTCTCTACATCTACGGGCGAAAGTATCCGGTAGAGATATAACTTTTATTTGGAACATTAAGCTTTTCAAATACCTGACTGTTGTATCAATGTTTCGAACCTGCAGGCAGCTATTTCTCTACATCTACGGGCGAAAGTATCCGGTAGAGATGTAACTTTTATTTGGAACATTAAGCTTTTCAAATACCTGACTGTTGTATCAATGTTTCGAACCTGCAGGCAGCTATTTCTCTACATCTACGGGCGAAAGTATCCGATAGAGATATAACTTTTATTTGGAACATTAAGCTTTTCAAATACCTGACTGTTGTATCAATGTTTCGAACCTGCAGGCAGCTATTTCTCTACATCTACGGGCGAAAGTATCCGGTAGAGGTGTAACTTTTATTTTGAACATTAAGCTTTTCAAATACCTGACTGTTGTATCAATGTTTCGAACCTGCTGGCAGCTATTTCTCTACATCTACGGGCGAAAGTATCCGGTAGAGATATAACTTTTATTTGGAACATTAAGCTTTTCAAGTACCTGACTGTTGTATCAATGTTTCGAGCCTGCAGGCAGCTATTTCTCTACATCTACGGGCGAAAGTATCCGGTAGAGATATAACTTTTATTTGGAACATTAAGCTTTTCAAATACCTGACTGTTGTATCAATGTTTCGAACCTGCAGGCAGCTATTTCTCTACATCTACGGGCGAAAGTATCCGGTAAAGATATAACTTTTTTTTGGAACATTAAGCTTTTCAAATACCTGACTGTTGTATCAATGTTTCGAAACTGCAGGCAGCTATTTCTCTACATCTACGGGCGAAAGTATCCGGTAGAGATGTAACTTTTATTTGGAACATTAAGCTTTTCAAATACCTGACTGTTGTATCAATGTTTCGAACCTGCAGGCAGCTATTTCTCTACATCTACGGGCGAAAGTATCCGGTAAAGATATAACTTTTATTTGGAACATTAAGCTTTTCAAATACCTGACTGTTGTATCAATGTTTCGAAACTGCAGGCAGCTATTTCTCTACATCTACGGGCGAAAGTATCCGGTAGAGATGTAACTTTTATTTGGAACATTAAGCTTTTCAAATACCTGACTGTTGTATCAATGTTTCGAAACTGCAGGCAGCTATTTCTCTACATCTACGGGCGAAAGTATCCGGTAGAGATGTAACTTTCATTTGGAACATTAAGCTTTTCAAATACCTGACTGTTGTATCAATGTTTCGAACCTGCAGGCAGCTATTTCTCTACATCTACGGTCGAAAGTATCCGGTAGAGATATAACTTTTATTTGGAACATTAAGCTTTTCAAATACCTGACTGTTGTATCAATGTTTCGAACCTGCTGGCAGGTATTTCTCTACATCTACGTCTACATCTACGGGCGAAAGTATCCGGTAGAGATATAACTTTTATTTGGAACATTAAGCTTTTCAAGTACCTGACTGTTGTATCAATGTTTCGAGCCTGCAGGCAGCTATTTCTCTACATCTACGGGCGAAAGTATCCGGTAGAGATATAACTTTTATTTGGAACATTAAGCTTTTCAAATACCTGACTGTTGTATCAATGTTTTGAACCTGCAGGCAGCTATTTCTCTACATCTACGGGCGAAAGTATCCGGTAGAGATATAACTTTTATTTGGAACATTAAGCTTTTCAAATACCTGACTTTTGTATCAATGTTTCGAACCTGCAGGCAGCTATTTCTCTACATCTACGGGCGAAAGTATCCGGCAGAGATGTAACTTTTATTTGGAACATTAAGCTTTTCAGATACCTGACTGTTGTAGCATTGTTTCGAACCTGCAGGCAGCTATTTCTCTACATCTACGGGCGAAAGTATCAGGTAGAGATGTAACTTTTATTTGGAACATTAAGCTTTTCAGATACCTGACTGTTGTAGCATTGTTTCGAACCTGCAGGCAGCTTATCCTCTACATCTATGGGCGAATGTATCCGGTAGAGATGTAACTTTTATTTGGAACATTAAGCTTTTCAAATACCTGACTGTTGTAGCATTGTTTCGAACCTGCAGGCAGCTATTTCTCTACATCTACGGGCGAAAGTATCCGGTAGAGATGTAACTTTTTTTTAGAACATTAAGCTTTTCAAATACCTGACTGTTGTAGCATTGTTTCGAACCTGCAGGCAGCTATTTCTCTACATCTACGAGCGAAAGTATCCGGTAGAGATGTAACTTTTATTTGGAACATTAAGCTTTTCAAATACCTGACGTTCGTATCAATGTTTCAAACCTGCAGGCAGCTATTTCTCTACATCTACAGGCGAACGTATCCGGTAGAGATGTAACTTTTATTTGGAACATTAAGCTTTTCAAATACCTGACTGTTGTAGCATTGTTTCGAACCTGCAGGCAGCTATTTCTCTACATCTACGGGCGAAAGTATCAGGTAGAGATGTAACTTTTATTTGGAACATTAAGCTTTTCAAACACCTGACTGTTGTATCAATGTTTCGAACCTGCAGGCAGCTATTTCTCTACATCTACGGGCGAAAGCATCCGGTAGAGATGTAACTTTTATTTGGAACAAAAAGCTTTTCAAATACATGACTGTTGTAGCATTGTTTCGAACCTGCAGGCAGCTATTTCTCTACATCTACGGGCGAAAGTATCCGGTAGAGATGTAACTTTTATTTGGAACATTAAGCTTTTCAAATACCTGACTGTTGTAGCATTGTTTCGAACCTGCAGGCAGCTATTTCTCTACATCTACGGGCGAAAGTATCCGGTAGAGATGTAACTTTCATTTGGAACATTAAGCTTTTCAAATACCTCACTGTTGTATAAATGTTTCGAACCTGCAGGCAGCTATTTCTCTACATCTACGGGCGAAAGTATCCGGTAGAGATATAACTTTTATTTGGAACATTAAACTTTTGAAATACCTGACTGTTGTATCAATGTTTCGAACCTGCAGGCAGCTATTTCTCTACATCTACGGGCGAAAGTATCCGGTAGACATGTAACTTTTATTTGGAACATTAAGCTTTTCAAATACCTGACTGTTGTATCAATGTTTCGAACCTGCAGGCAGCTATTTCTCTACATCTACGGGCGAAAGTATCCGGTAAAGATATAACTTTTATTTGGAACATTAAGCTTTTCAAATACCTGACTGTTGTATCAATGTTTCGAACCTGCAGGCAGCTATTTCTCTACATCTACGGGCGAAAGTATCCGGTAGAGATGTAACTTTTATTTGGAACATTAAGCTTTTCAAATACCTGACTGTTGTATCAATGTTTCGAACCTGCAGGCAGCTATTTCTCTACATCTACGGGCGAAAGTATCCGATAGAGATATAACTTTTATTTGGAACATTAAGCTTTTCAAATACCTGACTGTTGTATCAATGTTTCGAACCTGCAGGCAGCTATTTCTCTACATCTACGGTCGAAAGTATCCGGTAGAGATATAACTTTTATTTGGAACATTAAGCTTTTCAAATACCTGACTGTTGTATCAATGTTTCGAACCTGCTGGCAGGTATTTCTCTACATCTACGTCTACATCTACGGGCGAAAGTATCCGGTAGAGATATAACTTTTATTTGGAACATTAAGCTTTTCAAGTACCTGACTGTTGTATCAATGTTTCGAGCCTGCAGGCAGCTATTTCTCTACATCTACGGGCGAAAGTATCCGGTAGAGATATAACTTTTATTTGGAACATTAAGCTTTTCAAATACCTGACTGTTGTATCAATGTTTCGAACCTGCAGGCAGCTATTTCTCTACATCTACGGGCGAAAGTATCCGGTAGAGATATAACTTTTATTTGGAACATTAAGCTTTTCAAATACCTGACTTTTGTATCAATGTTTCGAACCTGCAGGCAGCTGTTTCACTACATCTACGGGCGAAAGTATCCGGTAGAGATGTAACTTTTATTTGGAACATTAAGCTTTTCAGATACCTGACTGTTGTAGCATTGTTTCGAACCTGCAGGCAGCTATTTCTCTACATCTACGGGCGAAAGTATCAGGTAGAGATGTAACTTTTATTTGGAACATTAAGCTTTTCAGATACCTGACTGTTGTAGCATTGTTTCGAACCTGCAGGCAGCTTATCCTCTACATCTATGGGCGAATGTATCCGGTAGAGATGTAACTTTTATTTGGAACATTAAGCTTTTCAAATACCTGACTGTTGTAGCATTGTTTCGAACCTGCAGGCAGCTATTTCTCTACATCTACGGGCGAAAGTATCCGGTAGAGATGTAACTTTTATTTGGAACATTAAGTTTTTCAAATACCTGACGTTCGTATCAATGTTTCAAACCTGCAGGCAGCTATTTCTCTACATCTACGGGCGAACGTATCCGGTAGAGATGTAACTTTTATTTGGAACATTAAGCTTTTCAAATACCTGACTGTTGTAGCATTGTTTCGAACCTGCAGGCAGCTATTTCTCTACATCTACGGGCGAAAGTATCAGGTAGAGATGTAACTTTTATTTGGAACATTAAGCTTTTCAAACACCTGACTGTTGTATCAATGTTTCGAACCTGCAGGCAGCTATTTCTCTACATCTACGGGCGAAAGCATCCGGTAGAGATGTAACTTTTATTTGGAACAAAAAGCTTTTCAAATACCTGACTGTTGTAGCATTGTTTCGAACCTGCAGGCAGCTATTTCTCTACATCTACGGGCGAAAGTATCCGGTAGAGATGTAACTTTTATTTGGAACATTAAGCTTTTCAAATACCTGACTGTTGTAGCATTGTTTCGAACCTGCAGGCAGCTATTTCTCTACATCTACGGGCGAAAGTATCCGGTAGAGATGTAACTTTCATTTGGAACATTAAGCTTTTCAAATACCTGACTGTTTTAGCATTGTTTCGAACCTGCAGGCAGCTATTTCTCTACATCTACGGGCGAAAGTATCCGGTAGAGGTGTAACTTTTATTTTGAACATTAAGCTTTTCAAATACCTCACTGTTGTATAAATGTTTCGAACCTGCAGGCAGCTATTTCTCTACATCTACGGGCGAAAGTATCCGGTAGAGATATAACTTTTATTTGGAACATTAAACTTTTGAAATACCTGACTGTTGTATCAATGTTTCGAACCTGCAGGCAGCTATTTCTCTACATCTACGGGCGAAAGTATCCGGTAGACATGTAACTTTTATTTGGAACATTAAGCTTTTCAAATACCTGACTGTTGTATCAATGTTTCGAACCTGCAGGCAGCTTATCTCTACATCTACGGGCGAAAGTATCCGGTAGAGGTGTAACTTATATTTGGAACATTAAGCTTTTCAAATACCTCACTGCTGTATCAATGTTTCGAACCTGCAGGCAGCTATTTCTCTACATCTACGGGCGAAAGTATCCGGTAGAGATATAACTTTTATTTGGAACATTAAGCTTTTCAAATACCTGACTGTTGTATCAATGTTTCGAACCTGCAGGCAGCTATTTCTCTACATCTACGGGCGAAAGTATCCGGTAGAGATGTAACTTTTATTTGGAACATTAAGCTTTTCAAATACCTGACTGTTGTATCAATGTTTCGAACCTGCAGGCAGCTATTTCTCTACATCTACGGGCGAAAGTATCCGATAGAGATATAACTTTTATTTGGAACATTAAGCTTTTCAAATACCTGACTGTTGTATCAATGTTTCGAACCTGCAGGCAGCTATTTCTCTACATCTACGGTCGAAAGTATCCGGTAGAGATATAACTTTTATTTGGAACATTAAGCTTTTCAAATACCTGACTGTTGTATCAATGTTTCGAACCTGCTGGCAGCTATTTCTCTACATCTACGTCTACATCTACGGGCGAAAGTATCCGGTAGAGATATAACTTTTATTTGGAACATTAAGCTTTTCAAGTACCTGACTGTTGTATCAATGTTTCGAGCCTGCAGGCAGCTATTTCTCTACATCTACGGGCGAAAGTATCCGGTAGAGATATAACTTTTATTTGGAACATTAAGCTTTTCAAATACCTGACTGTTGTATCAATGTTTCGAACCTGCAGGCAGCTATTTCTCTACATCTACGGGCGAAAGTATCCGGTAGAGATATAACTTTTATTTGGAACATTAAGCTTTTCAAATACCTGACTTTTGTATTAATGTATCGAACCTGCAGGCAGCTATTTCTCTACATCTACGGGCGAAAGTATCCGGTAGAGATGTAACTTTTATTTGGAACATTAAGCTTTTCAGATACCTGACTGTTGTAGCATTGTTTCGAACCTGCAGGCAGCTATTTCTCTACATCTACGGGCGAAAGTATCAGGTAGAGATGTAACTTTTATTTGGAACATTAAGCTTTTCAGATACCTGACTGTTGTAGCATTGTTTCGAACCTGCAGGCAGCTTATCCTCTACATCTATGGGCGAATGTATCCGGTAGAGATGTAACTTTTATTTGGAACATCAAGCTTTTCAAATACCTGACTGTTGTAGCATTGTTTCGAACCTGCAGGCAGCTATTTCTCTACATCTACGGGCGAAAGTATCCGGTAGAGATGTAACTTTTTTTAGAACATTAAGCTTTTCAAATACCTGACTGTTGTAGCATTGTTTCGAACCTGCAGGCAGCTATTTCTCTACATCTACGAGCGAAAGTATCCGGTAGAGATGTAACTTTTATTTGGAACATTAAGCTTTTCAAATACCTGACGTTTGTATCAATGTTTCAAACCTGCAGGCAGCTATTTCTCTACATCTACGGGCGAACGTATCCGGTAGAGATGTAACTTTTATTTGGAACATTAAGCTTTTCAAATACCTGACTGTTGTAGCATTGTTTCGAACCTGCAGGCAGCTATTTCTCTACATCTACGGGCGAAAGTATCAGGTAGAGATGTAACTTTTATTTAAAACATTAAGCTTTTCAAACACCTGAATGTTGTATCAATGTTTCGAACCTGCAGGCAGCTATTTCTCTACATCTACGGGCGAAAGCATCCGGTAGAGATGTAACTTTTATTTGGAACAAAAAGATTTTCAAATACCTGACTGTTGTAGCATTGTTTCGAACCTGCAGGCAGCTATTTCTCTACATCTACGGGCGAAAGTATCCGGTAGAGATGTAACTTTTATTTGGAACATTAAGCTTTTCAAATACCTGACTGTTG
Source organism: Amblyomma maculatum (assembly GCF_055883805.1). Classification (NCBI taxonomy): domain Eukaryota; kingdom Metazoa; phylum Arthropoda; class Arachnida; order Ixodida; family Ixodidae; genus Amblyomma; species Amblyomma maculatum. The sequence goes on along the minus strand of NC_139347.1, from coordinate 152,020,610 downwards.
TAGCATTGTTTCGAACCTGCAGGCAGCTATTTCTCTACATCTACGGGCGAAAGTATCCGGTAGAGATGTAACTTTCATTTGGAACATTAAGCTTTTCAAATACCTGACTGTTTTAGCATTGTTTCGAACCTGCAGGCAGCTATTTCTCTACATCTACGGGCGAAAGTATCCGGTAGAGGTGTAACTTTTATTTTGAACATTATGCTTTTCAAATACCTCACTGTTGTATAAATGTTTCGAACCTGCAGGCAGCTATTTCTCTACATCTACGGGCCAAAGTATCCGGTAGAGATATAACTTTTATTTGGAACATTAAACTTTTGAAATACCTGACTGTTGTATCAATGTTTCGAACCTGCAGGCAGCTATTTCTCTACATCTACGGGCGAAAGTATCCGGTAGAGATGTAACTTTTATTTGGAACATTAAGCTTTTCAAATACCTGACTGTTGTATCAACGTTTCGAACCTGCAGGCAGCTTATCTCTACATCTACGGGCGAAAGTATCCGGTAGAGGTGTAACTTATATTTGGAACATTAAGCTTTTCAAATACCTGACTGTTGTATCAATGTTTCGAACCTGCAGGCAGCTATTTCTCTACATCTGCGGGCGAAAGTATCCGGTAGAGATATAACTTTTATTTGGAACATTAAGCTTTTCAAATACCTGACTGTTTTATCAATGTTTCGAACCTGCAGGCAGCTATTTCTCTACATCTACGGGCGAAAGTATCCGGTAGAGATATAACTTTTATTTGGAACATTAAGCTTTTCAAATACCTGACTGTTGTATCAATGTTTCGAACCTGCAGGCAGCTATTTCTCTACATCTACGGGCGAAAGTATCCGGTAGAGATGTAACTTTTATTTGGAACATTAAGCTTTTCAGATACCTGACTGTTGTAGCATTGTTTCGAACCTGCAGGCAGCTATTTCTCTACATCTACGGGCGAAAGTATCAGGTAGAGATGTAACTTTTATTTGGAACATTAAGCTTTTCAGATACCTGACTGTTGTAGCATTGTTTCGAACCTGCAGGCAGCTTATCCTCTACATCTATGGGCGAATGTATCCGGTAGAGATGTAACTTTTATTTGGAACATTAAGCTTTTCAAATACCTGACTGTTGTAGCATTGTTTCGAACCTGCAGGCAGCTATTTCTCTACATCTACGGGCGAAAGTATCCGGTAGAGATGTAACTTTTTTTAGAACATTAAGCTTTTCAAATACCTGACTGTTGTAGCATTGTTTCGAACCTGCAGGCAGCTATTTCTCTACATCTACGAGCGAAAGTATCCGGTAGAGATGTAACTTTTATTTGGAACATTAAGCTTTTCAAATACCTGACGTTTGTATCAATGTTTCAAACCTGCAGGCAGCTATTTCTCTACATCTACGGGCGAACGTATCCGGTAGAGATGTAACTTTTATTTGGAACATTAAGCTTTTCAGATACCTGACTGTTGTAGCATTGTTTCGAACCTGCAGGCAGCTATTTCTCTACATCTACGGGCGAAAGTATCAGGTAGAGATGTAGCTTTTATTTGGAACATTAAGCTTTTCAAATACCTGACTGTTGTATCAATGTTTCGAACCTGCAGGCAGCTATTTCTCTACATCTACGGGCGAAAGTATCCGGTAGAGATGTAACTTTTATTTGGAACATTAAGCTTTTCAGATACCTGACTGTTGTAGCATTGTTTCGAACCTGCAGGCAGCTATTTCTCTACATCTACGGGCGAAAGTATCAGGTAGAGATGTAACTTTTATTTGGAACATTAAGCTTTTCAGATACCTGACTGTTGTAGCATTGTTTCGAACCTGCAGGCAGCTATTTCTCTACATCTACGGGCGAAAGTATCAGGTAGAGATGTAACTTTTATTTGGAACATTAAGCTTTTCAGATACCTGACTGTTGTAGCATTGTTTCGAACCTGCAGGCAGCTATTTCTCTACATCTACGGGCGAAAGTATCCGGTAGAGACGTAACTTTTATTTGGAACATTAAGCTTTTCAAATACCTGACTGTTGTAGCATTGTTTCGAACCTGCAGGCAGCTATTTCTCTACATCTACGGGCGAAAGTATCCGGTAGAGATGTAACTTTTATTTGGAACATTAAGCTTTTCAAATACCTGACTGTTGTAGCATTGTTTCGAACCTGCAGGCAGCTATTTCTCTACATCTACGGGCGAAAGTATCCGGTAGAGATGTAACTTTCATTTGGAACATTAAGATTTTCAAATACCTGACTGTTTTAGCATTGTTTCGAACCTGCAGGCAGCTATTTCTCTACATCTACTGGCGAAAGTATCCGGTAGAGGTGTAACTTTTATTTTGAACATTAAGCTTTTCAAATACCTGACTGTTGTATAAATGTTTCGAACCTGCAGGCAGCTATTTCTCTACATCTACGGGCGAAAGTATCCGGTAGAGATATAACTTTTATTTGGAACATTAAACTTTTGAAATACCTGAATGTTGTATCAATGTTTCGAACCTGCAGGCAGCTATTTCTCTGCATCTACTGGCGAAAGTATCCGGTAGAGATGTAACTTTTATTTGGAACATTAAGCTTTTCAAATACCTGACTGTTGTATCAATGTTTCGAACCTGCAGGCAGCTTATCTCTACATCTACGGGCGAAAGTATCCGGTAGAGGTGTAACTTATATTTGGAACATTAAGCTTTTCAAATACCTGACTGTTGTATCAATGTTTCGAACCTGCAGGCAGCTATTTCTCTACATCTACGGGCGAAAGTATCCGATAGAGATATAACTTTTATTTGGAACATTAAGCTTTTCAAATACCTGACTGTTGTATCAATGTTTCGAACCTGCAGGCAGCTATTTCTCTACATCTACGGTCGAAAGTATCCGGTAGAGATATAACTTTTATTTGGAACATTAAGCTTTTCAAATACCTGACTGTTGTATCAATGTTTCGAACCTGCTGGCAGCTATTTCTCTACATCTACGGGCGAAAGTATCCGGTAGAGATATAACTTTTATTTGGAACATTAAGCTTTTCAAGTACCTGACTGTTGTATCAATGTTTCGAGCCTGCAGGCAGCTATTTCTCTACATCTACGGGCGAAAGTATCCGGTAGAGATATAACTTTTATTTGGAACATTAAGCTTTTCAAATACCTGACTATTGTATCAATGTTTCGAACCTGCAGGCAGCTATTTCTCTACATCTACGGGCGAAAGTATCCGGTAGAGATATAACTTTTATTTGGAACATTAAGCTTTTCAAATACCTGACTGTTGTATCAATGTTTCGAACCTGCAGGCAGCTATTTCTCTACATCTACGGGCGAAAGTATCCGGTAGAGATGTAACTTTTATTTGGAACATTAAGCTTTTCAAATACCTGACTGTTGTATCAATGTTTCGAACCTGCAGGCAGCTATTTCTCTACATCTACGGGCGAAAGTATCCGATAGAGATATAACTTTTATTTGGAACATTAAGCTTTTCAAATACCTGACTGTTGTATCAATGTTTCGAACCTGCAGGCAGCTATTTCTCTACATCTACGGGCGAAAGTATCCGGTAGAGGTGTAACTTTTATTTTGAACATTAAGCTTTTCAAATACCTGACTGTTGTATCAATGTTTCGAACCTGCTGGCAGCTATTTCTCTACATCTACGGGCGAAAGTATCCGGTAGAGATATAACTTTTATTTGGAACATTAAGCTTTTCAAGTACCTGACTGTTGTATCAATGTTTCGAGCCTGCAGGCAGCTATTTCTCTACATCTACGGGCGAAAGTATCCGGTAGAGATATAACTTTTATTTGGAACATTAAGCTTTTCAAATACCTGACTGTTGTATCAATGTTTCGAACCTGCAGGCAGCTATTTCTCTACATCTACGGGCGAAAGTATCCGGTAAAGATATAGCTTTTATTTGGAACATTAAGCTTTTCAAATACCTGACTGTTGTATCAATGTTTCGAACCTGCAGGCAGCTATTTCTCTACATCTACGGGCGAAAGTATCCGGTAGAGATGTAACTTTTATTTGGAACATTAAGCTTTTCAAATACCTGACTGTTGTATCAATGTTTCGAACCTGCAGGCAGCTATTTCTCTACATCTACGGGCGAAAGTATCCGATAGAGATATAACTTTTATTTGGAACATTAAGCTTTTCAAATACCTGACTGTTGTATCAATGTTTCGAACCTGCAGGCAGCTATTTCTCTACATCTACGGTCGAAAGTATCCGGTAGAGATATAACTTTTATTTGGAACATTAAGCTTTTCAAATACCTGACTGTTGTATCAATGTTTCGAACCTGCTGGCAGCTATTTCTCTACATCTACGTCTACATCTACGGGCGAAAGTATCCGGTAGAGATATAACTTTTATTTGGAACATTAAGCTTTTCAAGTACCTGACTGTTGTATCAATGTTTCGAGCCTGCAGGCAGCTATTTCTCTACATCTACGGGCGAAAGTATCCGGTAGAGATATAACTTTTATTTGGAACATTAAGCTTTTCAAATACCTGACTGTTGTATCAATGTTTCGAACCTGCAGGCAGCTATTTCTCTACATCTACGGGCGAAAGTATCCGGTAGAGATATAACTTTTATTTGGAACATTAAGCTTTTCAAATACCTGACTTTTGTATCAATGTTTCGAACCTGCAGGCAGCTATTTCTCTACATCTACGGGCGAAAGTATCCGGTAGAGATGTAACTTTTATTTGGAACATTAAGCTTTTCAGATACCTGACTGTTGTAGCATTGTTTCGAACCTGCAGGCAGCTATTTCTCTACATCTACGGGCGAAAGTATCAGGTAGAGATGTAACTTTTATTTGGAACATTAAGCTTTTCAGATACCTGACTGTTGTAGCATTGTTTCGAACCTGCAGGCAGCTTATCCTCTACATCTATGGGCGAATGTATCCGGTAGAGATGTAACTTTTATTTGGAACATTAAGCTTTTCAAATACCTGACTGTTGTAGCATTGTTTCGAACCTGCAGGCAGCTATTTCTCTACATCTACGGGCGAAAGTATCCGGTAGAGATGTAACTTTTTTTAGAACATTAAGCTTTTCAAATACCTGACTGTTGTAGCATTGTTTCGAACCTGCAGGCAGCTATTTCTCTACATCTACGAGCGAAAGTATCCGGTAGAGATGTAACTTTTATTTGGAACATTAAGCTTTTCAAATACCTGACGTTCGTATCAATGTTTCAAACCTGCAGGCAGCTATTTCTCTACATCTACGGGCGAACGTATCCGGTAGAGATGTAATTTTTATTTGGAACATTAAGCTTTTCAAATACCTGACTGTTGTAGCATTGTTTCGAACCTGCAGGCAGCTATTTCTCTACATCTACGGGCGAAAGTATCAGGTAGAGATGTAACTTTTATTTGGAACATTAAGCTTTTCAAACACCTGACTGTTGTATCAATGTTTCGAACCTGCAGGCAGCTATTTCTCTACATCTACGGGCGAAAGCATCCGGTAGAGATGTAACTTTTATTTGGAATAAAAAGCTTTTCAAATACCTGACTGTTGTAGCATTGTTTCGAACCTGCAGGCAGCTATTTCTCTACATCTACGGGCGAAAGTATCCGGTAGAGATGTAACTTTTATTTGGAACATTAAGCTTTTCAAATACCTGACTGTTTTAGCATTGTTTCGAACCTGCAGGCAGCTATTTCTCTACATCTACGGGCGAAAGTATCCGGTAGAGGTGTAACTTTTATTTTGAACATTAAGCTTTTCAAATTCCTCACTGTTGTATAAATGTTTCGAACCTGCAGGCAGCTATTTCTCTACATCTACGGGCGAAAGTATCCGGTAGAGATATAACTTTTATTTGGAACATTAAACTTTTGAAATACCTGACTGTTGTATCAATGTTTCGAACCTGCAGGCAGCTATTTCTCTACATCTACGGGCGAAAGTATCCGGTAGACATGTAACTTTTATTTGGAACATTAAGCTTTTCAAATACCTGACTGTTGTATCAATGTTTCGAACCTGCAGGCAGCTTATCTCTACATCTACGGGCGAAAGTATCCGGTAGAGATATAACTTTTATTTGGAACATTAAGCTTTTCAAATACCTGACTGTTGTATCAATGTTTCGAACCTGCAGGCAGCTATTTCTCTACATCTACGGGCGAAAGTATCCGGTAGAGATATAACTTTTATTTGGAACATTAAGCTTTTCAAATACCTGACTGTTGTATCAATGTTTCGAACCTGCAGGCAGCTATTTCTCTACATCTACGGGCGAAAGTATCCGGTAGAGATATAACTTTTATTTGGAACATTAAGCTTTTCAAATACCTGACTGTTGTATCAATGTTTCGAACCTGCAGGCAGCTATTTCTCTACATCTACGGGCGAAAGTATCCGGTAGAGATATAACTTTTATTTGGAACATTAAGCTTTTCAAGTACCTGACTGTTGTATCAATGTTTCGAGCCTGCAGGCAGCTATTTATCTACATCTACGGGCGAAAGTATCCGGTAGAGATATAACTTTTATTTGGAACATTAAGCTTTTCAAATACCTGACTGTTGTATCAATGTTTCGAGCCTGCAGGCAGCTATTTCTCTACATCTACGGGCGAAAGTATCCGGTAGAGATATAACTTTTATTTGGAACATTAAGCTTTTCAAATACCTGACTGTTGTATCAATGTTTCGAACCTGCAGGCAGCTATTTCTCTACATCTACGGGCGAAAGTATCCGGTAGAGATATAACTTTTATTTGGAACATTAAGCTTTTCAAATACCTGACTGTTGTATCAATGTTTCGAACCTGCAGGCAGCTATTTCTCTACATCTACGGGCGAAAGTATCAGGTAGAGATGTAACTTTTATTTGGAACATTAAGCTTTTCAGATACCTGACTGTTGTAGCATTGTTTCGAACCTGCAGGCAGCTTATCCTCTACATCTATGGGCGAATGTATCCGGTAGAGATGTAACTTTTATTTGGAACATTAAGCTTTTCAAATACCTGACGTTTGTATCAATGTTTCAAACCTGCAGGCAGCTATTTCTCTACATCTACGGGCGAAAGTATCCGGCAGAGATGTAACTTTTATTTGGAACATTAAGCTTTTCAAATACCTGACTGTTGTAGCATTGTTTCGAACCTGCAGGCAGCTATTTCTCTACATCTACGGGCGAAAGTATCAGGTAGAGATGTAACTTTTATTTGGAACATTAAGCTTTTCAAATACCTGACTGTTGTATCAATGTTTCGAACCTGCAGGCAGCTATTTCTCTACATCTACGGGCGAAAGCATCCGGTAGAGATGAAACTTTTATTTGGAACATTAAGCTTTTCAAATACCTGACTGTTGTAGCATTGTTTCGAACCTGCAGGCAGCTATTTCTCTACATCTACGTGCGAAAGTATCCGGTAGAGATGTAACTTTTATTTGGAACATCAAGCTTTTCAAATACCTGACTGTTGTAGCATTGTTTCGAACCTGCAGGCAGCTATTTCTCTACATCTACGGGCGAAAGTATCCGGTAGAGATGTAACTTTCATTTGGAACATTAAGCTTTTCAAATACCTGACTGTTTTAGCATTGTTTCGAACCTGCAGGCAGCTATTTCTCTACATCTACGGGCGAAAGTATCCGGTAGAGGTGTAACTTTTATTTTGAACATTAATCTTTTCAAATACCTGACTGTTGTATAAATGTTTCGAACCTGCAGGCAGCTATTTCTCTACATCTACGGGCGAAAGTATCCGGTAGAGATATAACTTTTATTTGGAACATTAAGCTTTTGAAATACCTGACTGTTGTATCAATGTTTCGAACCTGCAGGCAGCTATTTCTCTACATCTACGGGCGAAAGTATCCGGTAGAGATGTAACTTTTATTTGGAACATTAAGCTTTTCAAATACCTGACTGTTGTACCAATGTTTCGAACCTGCAGGCAGCTTATCTCTACATCTACGGGCGAAAGTATCCGGTAGAGGTGTAACTTATATTTGGAACATTAAGCTTTTCAAATACCTGACTGTTGTATCAATGTTTCGAACCTGCAGGCAGCTATTTCTCTACATCTACGGGCGAAAGTATCCGGTAGAGATATAACTTTTATTTGGAACATTAAGCTTTCCAAATACCTGACTGTTGTATCAATGTTTCGAACCTGCAGGCAGCTGTTTCTCTACATCTACGGGCGAAAGTATCCGGTAGAGATGTAACTTTTATTTGGAACATTAAGCTTTTCAAATACCTGACTGTTGTATCAATGTTTCGAACCTGCAGGCAGCTTATCTCTACATCTACGGGCGAAAGTATCCGGTAGAGGTGTAACTTATATTTGGAACATTAAGCTTTTCAAATACCTGACTGTTGTATCAATGTTTCGAACCTGCAGGCAGCTATTTCTCTACATTTACGGGCGAAAGTATCCGGTAGAGATATAACTTTATTTGGAACATTAAGCTTTTCAAGTACCTGACTGTTGTATCAATGTTTCGAGCCTGCAGGCAGCTATTTCTCTACATCTACGGGCGAAAGTATCCGGTAGAGATATAACTTTTATTTGGAACATTAAGCTTTTCAAATACCTGACTGTTGTATCAATGTTTCGAGCCTGCAGGCAGCTATTTCTCTACATCTACGGGCGAAAGTATCCGGTAGAGATATAACTTTTATTTGGAACATTAAGCTTTTCAAATACCTGACTGTTGTATCAATGTTTCGAACCTGCAGGCAGCTATTTCTCTACATCTACGGGCGAAAGTATCCGGTAGAGATATAACTTTTATTTGGAACATTAAGCTTTTCAAATACCTGACTGTTGTATCAATGTTTCGAACCTGCAGGCAGCTATTTCTCTACATCTACGGGCGAAAGGATCGGGTAGAGATGTAACTTTTATTTGGAACATTAAGCTTTTCAGATACCTGACTGTTGTAGCATTGTTTCGAACCTGCAGGCAGCTTATCCTCTACATCTATGGGCGAATGTATCCGGTAGAGATGTAACTTTTATTTGGAACATTAAGCTTTTCAAATACCTGACGTTTGTATCAATGTTTCAAACCTGCAGGCAGCTATTTCTCTACATCTACGGGCGAAAGTATCCGGTAGAGATGTAACTTTTATTTGGAACATTAAGCTTTTCAAATACCTGACTGTTGTAGCATTGTTTCGAACCTGCAGGCAGCTATTTCTCTACATCTACGGGCGAAAGTATCAGGTAGAGATGTAACTTTTATTTGGAACATTAAGCTTTTCAAATACCTGACTGTTGTATCAATGTTTCGAACCTGCAGGCAGCTATTTCTCTACATCTACGGGCGAAAGTATCCGGTAGAGATATAACTTTTATTTGGAACATTAAGCTTTTCAAGTACCTGACTGTTGTATCAATGTTTCCAGCCTGCAGGCAGCTATTTCTCTACATCTACGGGCGAAAGTATCCGGTAGAGATATAACTTTTATTTGGAACATTAAGCTTTTCAAATACCTGACTGTTGTATCAATGTTTCGAGCCTGCAGGCAGCTATTTCTCTACATCTACGGGCGAAAGTATCCGGTAGAGATATAACTTTTATTTGGAACATTAAGCTTTTCAAATACCTGACTGTTGTATCAATGTTTCGAACCTGCAGGCAGCTATTTCTCTACATCTACGGGCGAAAGTATCCGGTAGAGATATAACTTTTATTTGGAACATTAAGCTTTTCAAATACCTGACTGTTGTATCAATGTTTCGAACCTGCAGGCAGCTATTTCTCTACATCTACGGGCGAAAGTATCAGGTAGAGATGTAACTTTTATTTGGAACATTAAGCTTTTCAGATACCTGACTGTTGTAGCATTGTTTCGAACCTGCAGGCAGCTTATCCTCTACATCTATGGGCGAATGTATCCGGTAGAGATGTAAATTTTATTTGGAACATTAAGCTTTTCAAATACCTGACGTTTGTATCAATGTTTCAAACCTGCAGGCAGCTATTTCTCTACATCTACGGGCGAAAGTATCCGGTAGAGATGTAACTTTTATTTGGAACATTAAGCTTTTCAAATACCTGACTGTTGTAGCATTGTTTCGAACCTGCAGGCAGCTATTTCTCTACATCTACGGGCGAAAGTATCAGGTAGAGATGTAACTTTTATTTGGAACATTAAGCTTTTCAAATACCTGACTGTTGTATCAATGTTTCGAACCTGCAGGCAGCTATTTCTCTACATCTACGGGCGAAAGCATCCGGTAGAGATGAAACTTTTATTTGGAACATTAAGCTTTTCAAATACCTGACTGTTGTAGCATTGTTTCGAACCTGCAGGCAGCTATTTCTCTACATCTACGTGCGAAAGTATCCGGTAGAGATGTAACTTTTATTTGGAACATCAAGCTTTTCAAATACCTGACTGTTGTAGCATTGTTTCGAACCTGCAGGCAGCTATTTCTCTACATCTACGGGCGAAAGTATCCGGTAGAGATGTAACTTTCATTTGGAACATTAAGCTTTTCAAATACCTGACTGTTTTAGCATTGTTTCGAACCTGCAGGCAGCTATTTCTCTACATCTACGGGCGAAAGTATCCGGTAGAGGTGTAACTTTTATTTTGAACATTAAGCTTTTCAAATACCTGACTGTTGTATAAATGTTTCGAACCTGCAGGCAGCTATTTCTCTACATCTACGGGCGAAAGTATCCGGTAGAGATATAACTTTTATTTGGAACATTAAGCTTTTGAAATACCTGACTGTTGTATCAATGTTTCGAACCTGCAGGCAGCTATTTCTCTACATCTACGGGCGAAAGTATCCGGTAGAGATGTAACTTTTATTTGGAACATTAAGCTTTTCAAATACCTGACTGTTGTACCAATGTTTCGAACCTGCAGGCAGCTTATCTCTACATCTACGGGCGAAAGTGTCCGGTAGAGGTGTAACTTATATTTGGAACATTAAGCTTTTCAAATACCTGACTGTTGTATCAATGTTTCGAACCTGCAGGCAGCTATTTCTCTACATCTACGGGCGAAAGTATCCGGTAGAGATATAACTTTTATTTGGAACATTAAGCTTTTCAAATACCTGACTGTTGTATCAATGTTTCGAACCTGCAGGCAGCTATTTCTCTACATCTACGGGCGAAAGTATCCGGTAGAGATGTAACTTTTATTTGGAACATTAAGCTTTTCAAATACCTGACTGTTGTATCAATGTTTCGAACCTGCAGGCAGCTTATCTCTACATCTACGGGCGAAAGTATCCGGTAGAGGTGTAACTTATATTTGGAACATTAAGCTTTTCAAATACCTGACTGTTGTATCAATGTTTCGAACCTGCAGGCAGCTATTTCTCTACATCTACGGGCGAAAGTATCCGTTAGAGATATAACTTTTATTTGGAACATTAAGCTTTTCAAATACCTGACTGTTGTATCAATGTTTCGAACCTGCAGGCAGCTATTTCTCTACATCTACGGGCGAAAGTATCCGGTAGAGATATAACTTTTATTTGGAACATTAAGCTTTTCAAATACCTAACTGTTGTATCAATGTTTCGAACCTGCAGGCAGCTATTTCTCTACATCTACGGGCGAAAGTATCCGGTAGAGATATAACTTTATTTGGAACATTAAGCTTTTCAAGTACCTGACTGTTGTATCAATGTTTCGAGCCTGCAGGCAGCTATTTCTCTACATCTACGGGCGAAAGTATCCGGTAGAGATATAACTTTTATTTGGAACATTAAGCTTTTCAAATACCTGACTGTTGTATCAATGTTTCGAGCCTGCAGGCAGCTATTTCTCTACATCTACGGGCGAAAGTATCCGGTAGAGATATAACTTTTATTTGGAACATTAAGCTTTTCAAATACCTGAATGTTGTATCAATGTTTCGAACCTGCAGGCAGCTATTTCTCTACATCTACGGGCGAAAGTATCAGGTAGAGATGTAACTTTTATTTGGAACATTAAGCTTTTCAGATACCTGACTGTTGTAGCATTGTTTCGAACCTGCAGGCAGCTTATCCTCTACATCTATGGGCGAATGTATCCGGTAGAGATGTAACTTTTATTTGGAACATTAAGCTTTTCAAATACCTGACGTTTGTATCAATGTTTCAAACCTGCAGGCAGCTATTTCTCTACATCTACGGGCGAAAGTATCCGGTAGAGATATAACTTTTATTTGGAACATTAAGCTTTTCAAATACCTGACTGTTGTATCAATGTTTCGAACCTGCAGGCAGCTATTTCTCTACATCTACGGGCGAAAGTATCAGGTAGAGATGTAACTTTTATTTGGAACATTAAGCTTTTCAGATACCTGACTGTTGTAGCATTGTTTCGAACCTGCAGGCAGCTTATCCTCTACATCTATGGGCGAATGTATCCGGTAGAGTTGTAACTTTTATTTGGAACATTAAGCTTTTCAAATACCTGACGTTTGTACCAATGTTTCAAACCTGCAGGCAGCTATTTCTCTACATCTACGAGCGAAAGTATCCGGTAGAGATGTAACTTTTATTTGGAACATTAAGCTTTTCAAATACCTGACTGTTGTAGCATTGTTTCGAACCTGCAGGCAGCTATTTCTCTACATCTACGGGCGAAAGTATCAGGTAGAGATGTAACTTTTATTTGGAACATTAAGCTTTTCAAATACCTGACTGTTGTATCAATGTTTCGAACCTGCAGGCAGCTATTTCTCTACATCTACGGGCGAAAGTATCAGGTAGAGATGTAACTTTTATTTGGAACATTGAGCTTTTCAAATACCTGACTGTTGTATCAATGTTTCGAACCTGCAGGCAGCTATTTCTCTACATCTACGGGCGAAAGCATCCGGTAGAGATGTAACTTTTATTTGGAACATTAAGCTTTTCAAATACCTGACTGTTGTAGCATTGTTTCGAGCCTGCAGGCAGCTATTTCTCTACATCTACGGGCGAAAGTATCCGGTAGAGATGTAACTTTTATTTGGAACATTAAGCTTTTCAAATACCTGACTGTTGTATCAATGTTTCGAACCTGCAGGCAGCTTATCTCTACATCTACGGGCGAAAGTATCCGGTAGAGGTGTAACTTATATTTGGAACATTAAGCTTTTCAAATACCTGACTGTTGTATCAATGTTTCGAACCTGCAGGCAGCTATTTCTCTACATCTACGGGCGAAAGTATCCGTTAGAGATATAACTTTTATTTGGAACATTAAGCTTTTCAAATACCTGACTGTTGTATCAATGTTTCGAACCTGCAGGCAGCTATTTCTCTACATCTACGGGCGAAAGTATCCGGTAGAGATATAACTTTTATTTGGAACATTAAGCTTTTCAAATACCTAACTGTTGTATCAATGTTTCGAACCTGCAGGCAGCTATTTCTCTACATCTACGGGCGAAAGTATCCGGTAGAGATATAACTTTATTTGGAACATTAAGCTTTTCAAGTACCTGACTGTTGTATCAATGTTTCGAGCCTGCAGGCAGCTATTTCTCTACATCTACGGGCGAAAGTATCCGGTAGAGATATAACTTTTATTTGGAACATTAAGCTTTTCAAATACCTGACTGTTGTATCAATGTTTCGAGCCTGCAGGCAGCTATTTCTCTACATCTACGGGCGAAAGTATCCGGTAGAGATATAACTTTTATTTGGAACATTAAGCTTTTCAAATACCTGACTGTTGTATCAATGTTTCGAACCTGCAGGCAGCTATTTCTCTACATCTACGGGCGAAAGTATCCGGTAGAGATATAACTTTTATTTGGAACATTAAGCTTTTCAAATACCTGACTGTTGTATCAATGTTTCGAACCTGCAGGCAGCTATTTCTCTACATCTACGGGCGAAAGTATCAGGTAGAGATGTAACTTTTATTTGGAACATTAAGCTTTTCAGATACCTGACTGTTGTAGCATTGTTTCGAACCTGCAGGCAGCTTATCCTCTACATCTATGGGCGAATGTATCCGGTAGAGATGTAACTTTTATTTGGAACATTAAGCTTTTCAAATACCTGACGTTTGTATCAATGTTTCAAACCTGCAGGCAGCTATTTCTCTACATCTACGGGCGAAAGTATCCGGTAGAGATGTAACTTTTATTTGGAACATTAAGCTTTTCAAATACCTGACTGTTGTAGCATTGTTTCGAACCTGCAGGCAGCTATTTCTGTACATCTACGGGCGAAAGTATCAGGTAGAGATGTAACTTTTATTTGGAACATTAAGCTTTTCAAATACCTGACTGTTGTATCAATGTTTCGAACCTGCAGGCAGCTATTTCTCTACATCTACGGGCGAAAGTATCAGGTAGAGATGTAACTTTTATTTGGAACATTAAGCTTTTCAAATACCTGACTGTTGTATCAATGTTTCGAACCTGCAGGCAGCTATTTCTCTACATCTACGGGCGAAAGCATCCGGTAGAGATGTAACTTTTATTTGGAACATTAAGCTTTTCAAATACCTGACTGTTGTAGCATTGTTTCGAACCTGCAGGCAGCTATTTCTCTACATCTACGTGCGAAAGTATCCGGTAGAGATGTAACTTTTGTTTGGAACATCAAGCTTTTCAAATACCTGACTGTTGTAGCATTGTTTCGAACCTGCAGGCAGCTATTTCTCTACATCTACGGGCGAAAGTATCTGGTAGAGATGTAACTTTCATTTTGAACATTAAGCTTTTCAAATACCTGACTGTTTTAGCATTGTTTCGAACCTGCAGGCAGCTATTTCTCTACATCTACGGGCGAAAGTATCCGGTAGAGGTGTAACTTTTATTTTGAACATTAAGCTTTTCAAATACCTGACTGTTGTATAAATGTTTCGAACCTGCAGGCAGCTATTTCTCTACATCTACGGGCGAAAGTATCCGGTAGAGATATAACTTTTATTTGGAACATTAAGCTTTTGAAATACCTGACTGTTGTATCAATGTTTCGAACCTGCAGGCAGCTATTTCTCTACATCTACGGGCGAAAGTATCCGGTAGAGATGTAACTTTTATTTGGAACATTAAGCTTTTCAAATACCTGACTGTTGTACCAATGTTTCGAACCTGCAGGCAGCTTATCTCTACATCTACGGGCGAAAGTATCCGGTAGAGGTGTAACTTATATTTGGAACATTAAGCTTTTCAAATACCTGACTGTTGTATCAATGTTTCGAACCTGCAGGCAGCTATTTCTCTACATCTACGGGCGAAAGTATCCGGTAGAGATATAACTTTTATTTGGAACATCAAGCTTTTCAAATACCTGACTGTTGTATCAATGTTTCGAACCTGCAGGCAGCTATTTCTCTACATCTACGGGCGAAAGTATCCGGTAGAGATGTAACTTTTATTTGGAACATTAAGCTTTTCAAATACCTGACTGTTGTATCAATGTTTCGAACCTGCAGGCAGCTTATCTCTACATCTACGGGCGAAAGTATCCGGTAGAGGTGTAACTTATATTTGGAACATTAAGCTTTTCAAATACCTGACTGTTGTATCAATGTTTCGAACCTGCAGGAAGCTATTTCTCTACATCTACGGGCGAAAGTATCCGTTAGAGATATAACTTTTATTTGGAACATTAAGCTTTTCAAATACCTGACTGTTGTATCAATGTTTCGAACCTGCAGGCAGCTATTTCTCTACATCTACGGGCGAAAGTATCCGGTAGAGATATAACTTTTATTTGGAACATTAAGCTTTTCAAATACCTGACTGTTGTATCAATGTTTCGAACCTGCAGGCAGCTATTTCTCTACATCTACGGGCGAAAGTATCCGGTAGAGATATAACTTTTATTTGGAACATTAAGCTTTTCAAGTACCTGACTGTTGTATCAATGTTTCGAGCCTGCAGGCAGCTATTTCTCTACATCTACGGGCGAAAGTATCCGGTAGAGATATAACTTTTATTTGGAACATTAAGCTTTTCAAATACCTGACTGTTGTATCAATGTTTCGAGCCTGCAGGCAGCTATTTCTCTACATCTACGGGCGAAAGTATCCGGTAGAGATATAACTTTTATTTGGAACATTAAGCTTTTCAAATACCTGACTGTTGTATCAATGTTTCGAACCTGCAGGCAGCTATTTCTCTACATCTACGGGCGAAAGTATCCGGTAGAGATATAACTTTTATTTGGAACATTAAGCTTTTCAAATACCTGACTGTTGTATCAATGTTTCGAACCTGCAGGCAGCTATTTCTCTACATCTACGGGCGAAAGTATCAGGTAGAGATGTAACTTTTATTTGGAACATTAAGCTTTTCAGATACCTGACTGTTGTAGCATTGTTTCGAACCTGCAGGCAGCTTATCCTCTACATCTATGGGCGAATGTATCCGGTAGAGATGTAACTTTTATTTGGAACATTAAGCTTTTCAAATACCTGACGTTTGTATCAATGTTTCAAACCTGCAGGCAGCTATTTCTCTACATCTACGGGCGAAAGTATCCGGTAGAGATGTAACTTTTATTTGGAACATTAAGCTTTTCAAATACCTGGCTGTTGTAGCATTGTTTCGAACCTGCAGGCAGCTATTTCTCTACATCTACGGGCGAAAGTATCAGGTAGAGATGTAACTTTTATTTGGAACATTAAGCTTTTCAAATACCTGACTGTTGTATCAATGTTTCGAACCTGCAGGCAGCTATTTCTCTACATCTACGGGCGAAAGCATCCGGTAGAGATGTAACTTTTATTTGGAACATTAAGCTTTTCAAATACCTGACTGCTGTAGCATTGTTTCGAACCTGCAGGCAGCTATTTCTCTACACTACGTGCGAAAGTATCGGGTAGAGATGTAACTTTTATTTGGAACATCAAGCTTTTCAAATACCTGACTGTTGTAGCATTGTTTCGAACCTGCAGGCAGCTATTTCTCTACATCTACGGGCGAAAGTATCCGGTAGAGATGTAACTTTCATTTGGAACATTAAGCTTTTCAAATACCGGATTGTTTTAGCATTGTTTCGAACCTGCAGGCAGCTATTTCTCTACATCTACGGGCGAAAGTATCCGGTAGAGGTGTAACTTTTATTTTGAACATTAAGCTTTTCAAATACCTGACTGTTGTATAAATGTTTCGAACCTGCAGGCAGCTATTTCTCTACATCTACGGGCGAAAGTATCCGGTAGAGATATAACTTTTATTTGGAACATTAAGCTTTTGAAATACCTGACTGTTGTATCAATGTTTCGAACCTGCAGGCAGCTATTTCTCTACATCTACGGGCGAAAGTATCAGGTAGAGATGTAACTTTTATTTGGAACATTAAGCTTTTCAGATACCTGACTGTTGTAGCATTGTTTCGAACCTGCAGGCAGCTTATCCTCTACATCTATGGGCGAATGTATCCGGTAGAGATGTAACTTTTATTTGGAACATTAAGCTTTTCAAATACCTGACGTTTGTATCAATGTTTCAAACCTGCAGGCAGCTATTTCTCTACATCTACGGGCGAAAGTATCCGGTAGAGATGTAACTTTTATTTGGAACATTAAGCTTTTCAAATACCTGACTGTTGTAGCATTGTTTCGAACCTGCAGGCAGCTATTTCTGTACATCTACGGGCGAAAGTATCAGGTAGAGATGTAACTTTTATTTGGAACATTAAGCTTTTCAAATACCTGACTGTTGTATCAATGTTTCGAACCTGCAGGCAGCTATTTCTCTACATCTACGGGCGAAAGCATCCGGTAGAGATGTAACTTTTATTTGGAACATTAAGCTTTTCAAATACCTGACTG
Organism: Amblyomma maculatum; assembly: GCF_055883805.1. Taxonomy (NCBI): domain Eukaryota; kingdom Metazoa; phylum Arthropoda; class Arachnida; order Ixodida; family Ixodidae; genus Amblyomma; species Amblyomma maculatum. Next base: position 152,002,876 of record NC_139347.1, on the reverse strand, counting down.
TTGTAGCATTGTTTCGAACCTGCAGGCAGCTATTTCTCTACATCTACGTGCGAAAGTATCCGGTAGAGATGTAACTTTTGTTTGGAACATCAAGCTTTTCAAATACCTGACTGTTGTAGCATTGTTTCGAACCTGCAGGCAGCTATTTCTCTACATCTACGGGCGAAAGTATCTGGTAGAGATGTAACTTTCATTTTGAACATTAAGCTTTTCAAATACCTGACTGTTTTAGCATTGTTTCGAACCTGCAGGCAGCTATTTCTCTACATCTACGGGCGAAAGTATCCGGTAGAGGTGTAACTTTTATTTTGAACATTAAGCTTTTCAAATACCTGACTGTTGTATAAATGTTTCGAACCTGCAGGCAGCTATTTCTCTACATCTACGGGCGAAAGTATCCGGTAGAGATATAACTTTTATTTGGAACATTAAGCTTTTGAAATACCTGACTGTTGTATCAATGTTTCGAACCTGCAGGCAGCTATTTCTCTACATCTACGGGCGAAAGTATCCGGTAGAGATGTAACTTTTATTTGGAACATTAAGCTTTTCAAATACCTGACTGTTGTACCAATGTTTCGAACCTGCAGGCAGCTTATCTCTACATCTACGGGCGAAAGTATCCGGTAGAGGTGTAACTTATATTTGGAACATTAAGCTTTTCAAATACCTGACTGTTGTATCAATGTTTCGAACCTGCAGGCAGCTATTTCTCTACATCTACGGGCGAAAGTATCCGGTAGAGATATAACTTTTATTTGGAACATCAAGCTTTTCAAATACCTGACTGTTGTATCAATGTTTCGAACCTGCAGGCAGCTATTTCTCTACATCTACGGGCGAAAGTATCCGGTAGAGATGTAACTTTTATTTGGAACATTAAGCTTTTCAAATACCTGACTGTTGTATCAATGTTTCGAACCTGCAGGCAGCTTATCTCTACATCTACGGGCGAAAGTATCCGGTAGAGGTGTAACTTATATTTGGAACATTAAGCTTTTCAAATACCTGACTGTTGTATCAATGTTTCGAACCTGCAGGAAGCTATTTCTCTACATCTACGGGCGAAAGTATCCGTTAGAGATATAACTTTTATTTGGAACATTAAGCTTTTCAAATACCTGACTGTTGTATCAATGTTTCGAACCTGCAGGCAGCTATTTCTCTACATCTACGGGCGAAAGTATCCGGTAGAGATATAACTTTTATTTGGAACATTAAGCTTTTCAAATACCTGACTGTTGTATCAATGTTTCGAACCTGCAGGCAGCTATTTCTCTACATCTACGGGCGAAAGTATCCGGTAGAGATATAACTTTTATTTGGAACATTAAGCTTTTCAAGTACCTGACTGTTGTATCAATGTTTCGAGCCTGCAGGCAGCTATTTCTCTACATCTACGGGCGAAAGTATCCGGTAGAGATATAACTTTTATTTGGAACATTAAGCTTTTCAAATACCTGACTGTTGTATCAATGTTTCGAGCCTGCAGGCAGCTATTTCTCTACATCTACGGGCGAAAGTATCCGGTAGAGATATAACTTTTATTTGGAACATTAAGCTTTTCAAATACCTGACTGTTGTATCAATGTTTCGAACCTGCAGGCAGCTATTTCTCTACATCTACGGGCGAAAGTATCCGGTAGAGATATAACTTTTATTTGGAACATTAAGCTTTTCAAATACCTGACTGTTGTATCAATGTTTCGAACCTGCAGGCAGCTATTTCTCTACATCTACGGGCGAAAGTATCAGGTAGAGATGTAACTTTTATTTGGAACATTAAGCTTTTCAGATACCTGACTGTTGTAGCATTGTTTCGAACCTGCAGGCAGCTTATCCTCTACATCTATGGGCGAATGTATCCGGTAGAGATGTAACTTTTATTTGGAACATTAAGCTTTTCAAATACCTGACGTTTGTATCAATGTTTCAAACCTGCAGGCAGCTATTTCTCTACATCTACGGGCGAAAGTATCCGGTAGAGATGTAACTTTTATTTGGAACATTAAGCTTTTCAAATACCTGACTGTTGTAGCATTGTTTCGAACCTGCAGGCAGCTATTTCTCTACATCTACGGGCGAAAGTATCAGGTAGAGATGTAACTTTTATTTGGAACATTAAGCTTTTCAAATACCTGACTGTTGTATCAATGTTTCGAACCTGCAGGCAGCTATTTCTCTACATCTACGGGCGAAAGCATCCGGTAGAGATGTAACTTTTATTTGGAACATTAAGCTTTTCAAATACCTGACTGCTGTAGCATTGTTTCGAACCTGCAGGCAGCTATTTCTCTACACTACGTGCGAAAGTATCGGGTAGAGATGTAACTTTTATTTGGAACATCAAGCTTTTCAAATACCTGACTGTTGTAGCATTGTTTCGAACCTGCAGGCAGCTATTTCTCTACATCTACGGGCGAAAGTATCCGGTAGAGATGTAACTTTCATTTGGAACATTAAGCTTTTCAAATACCGGATTGTTTTAGCATTGTTTCGAACCTGCAGGCAGCTATTTCTCTACATCTACGGGCGAAAGTATCCGGTAGAGGTGTAACTTTTATTTTGAACATTAAGCTTTTCAAATACCTGACTGTTGTATAAATGTTTCGAACCTGCAGGCAGCTATTTCTCTACATCTACGGGCGAAAGTATCCGGTAGAGATATAACTTTTATTTGGAACATTAAGCTTTTGAAATACCTGACTGTTGTATCAATGTTTCGAACCTGCAGGCAGCTATTTCTCTACATCTACGGGCGAAAGTATCCGGTAGAGATATAACTTTTATTTGGAACATTAAGCTTTTCAAATACCTGACTGTTGTATCAATGTTTCGAACCTGCAGGCAGCTATTTCTCTACATCTACGGGCGAAAGTATCCGGTAGAGATATAACTTTTATTTGGAACATCAAGCTTTTCAAATACCTGACTGTTGTATCAATGTTTCGAACCTGCAGGCAGCTATTTCTCTACATCTACGGGCGAAAGTATCCGGTAGAGATGTAACTTTTATTTGGAACATTAAGCTTTTCAAATACCTGACTGTTGTATCAATGTTTCGAACCTGCAGGCAGCTTATCTCTACATCTACGGGCGAAAGTATCCGGTAGAGGTGTAACTTATATTTGGAACATTAAGCTTTTCAAATACCTGACTGTTGTATCAATGTTTCGAACCTGCAGGCAGCTATTTCTCTACATCTACGGGCGAAAGTATCCGTTAGAGATATAACTTTTATTTGGAACATTAAGCTTTTCAAATACCTGACTGTTGTATCAATGTTTCGAACCTGCAGGCAGCTATTTCTCTACATCTACGGGCGAAAGTATCAGGTAGAGATATAACTTTTATTTGGAACATTAAGCTTTTCAAATACCTGACTGTTGTATCAATGTTTCGAACCTGCAGGCAGCTATTTCTCTACATCTACGGGCGAAAGTATCCGGTAGAGATATAACTTTTATTTGGAACATTAAGCTTTTCAAGTACCTGACTGTTGTATCAATGTTTCGAGCCTGCAGGCAGCTATTTCTCTACATCTACGGGCGAAAGTATCCGGTAGAGATATAACTTTTATTTGGAACATTAAGCTTTTCAAATACCTGACTGTTGTATCAATGTTTCGAGCCTGCAGGCAGCTATTTCTCTACATCTACGGGCGAAAGTATCCGGTAGAGATATAACTTTTATTTGGAACATTAAGCTTTTCAGATACCTGACTGTTGTAGCATTGTTTCGAACCTGCAGGCAGCTTATCCTCTACATCTATGGGCGAATGTATCCGGTAGAGATGTAACTTTTATTTGGAACATTAAGCTTTTCAAATACCTGACGTTTGTATCAATGTTTCAAACCTGCAGGCAGCTATTTCTCTACATCTACGGGCGAAAGTATCCGGTAGAGATGTAACTTTTATTTGGAACATTAAGCTTTTCAAATACCTGACTGTTGTAGCATTGTTTCGAACCTGCAGGCAGCTATTTCTCTACATCTACGGGCGAAAGTATCAGGTAGAGATGTAACTTTTATTTGGAACATTAAGCTTTTCAAATACCTGACTGTTGTATCAATGTTTCGAACCTGCAGGCAGCTATTTCTCTACATCTACGGGCGAAAGCATCCGGTAGAGATGTAACTTTTATTTGGAACATTAAGCTTTTCAAATACCTGACTGTTGTAGCATTGTTTCGAACCTGCAGGCAGCTATTTCTCTACACTACGTGCGAAAGTATCGGGTAGAGATGTAACTTTTATTTGGAACATCAAGCTTTTCAAATACCTGACTGTTGTAGCATTGTTTCGAACCTGCAGGCAGCTATTTCTCTACATCTACGGGCGAAAGTATCCGGTAGAGATGTAACTTTCATTTGGAACATTAAGCTTTTCAAATACCTGACTGTTGTATCAATGTTTCGAACCTGCAGGCAGCTATTTCTCTACATCTACGGGCGAAAGCATCCGGTAGAGATGTAACTTTTATTTGGAACATTAAGCTTTTCAAATACCTGACTGTTGTAGCATTGTTTCGAACCTGCAGGCAGCTATTTCTCTACATCTACGGGCGAAAGTATCAGGTAGAGATGTAACTTTTATTTGGAACATTAAGCTTTTCAAATACCTGACTGTTGTATCAATGTTTCGAACCTGCAGGCAGCTATTTCTCTACATCTACGGGCGAAAGCATCCGGTAGAGATGTAACTTTTATTTGGAACATTAAGCTTTTCAAATACCTGACGTTTGTATCAATGTTTCAAACCTGCAGGCAGCTATTTCTCTACATCTACGGGCGAAAGTATCCGGTAGAGATGTAACTTTTATTTGGAACATTAAGCTTTTCAAATACCTGACTGTTGTAGCATTGTTTCGAACCTGCAGGCAGCTATTTCTCTACATCTACGGGCGAAAGTATCAGGTAGAGATGTAACTTTTATTTGGAACATTAAGCTTTTCAAATACCTGACTGTTGTATCAATGTTTCGAACCTGCAGGCAGCTATTTCTCTACATCTACGGGCGAAAGCATCCGGTAGAGATGTAACTTTTATTTGGAACATTAAGCTTTTCAAATACCTGACTGTTGTAGCATTGTTTCGAACCTGCAGGCAGCTATTTCTCTACACTACGTGCGAAAGTATCGGGTAGAGATGTAACTTTTATTTGGAACATCAAGCTTTTCAAATACCTGACTGTTGTAGCATTGTTTCGAACCTGCAGGCAGCTATTTCTCTACATCTACGGGCGAAAGTATCCGGTAGAGATGTAACTTTCATTTGGAACATTAAGCTTTTCAAATACCGGATTGTTTTAGCATTGTTTCGAACCTGCAGGCAGCTATTTCTCTACATCTACGGGCGAAAGTATCCGGTAGAGGTGTAACTTTTATTTTGAACATTAAGCTTTTCAAATACCTGACTGTTGTATAAATGTTTCGAACCTGCAGGCAGCTATTTCTCTACATCTACGGGCGAAAGTATCCGGTAGAGATATAACTTTTATTTGGAACATTAAGCTTTTGAAATACCTGACTGTTGTATCAATGTTTCGAACCTGCAGGCAGCTATTTCTCTACATCTACGGGCGAAAGTATCCGGTAGAGATGTAACTTTTATTTGGAACATTAAGCTTTTCAAATACCTGACTGTTGTACCAATGTTTCGAACCTGCAGGCAGCTTATCTCTACATCTACGGGCGAAAGTATCCGGTAGAGGTGTAACTTATATTTGGAACATTAAGCTTTTCAAATACCTGACTGTTGTATCAATGTTTCGAACCTGCAGGCAGCTATTTCTCTACATCTACGGGCGAAAGTATCCGGTAGAGATATAACTTTTATTTGGAACATTAAGCTTTTCAAATACCTGACTGTTGTATCAATGTTTCGAACCTGCAGGCAGCTATTTCTCTACATCTACGGGCGAACGTATCCGGTAGAGATGTAACTTTTATTTGGAACATTAAGCTTTTCAGATACCTGACTGTTGTAGCATTGTTTCGAACCTGCAGGCAGCTATTTCTCTACATCTACGGGCGAAAGTATCCGGTAGAGATGTAACTTTTATTTGGAACATTAAGCTTTTCAGATACCTGACTGTTGTAGCATTGTTTCGAACCTGCAGGCAGCTATTTCTCTACATCTACGGGCGAAAGTGTCAGGTAGAGATGTAACTTTTATTTGGAACATTAAGCTTTTCAAATACCTGACTGTTGTATCAATGTTTCGAACCTGCAGGCAGCTATTTCTCTACATCTACGGGCGAAAGCATCCGGTAGAGATGTAGCTTTTATTTGGAACATTAAGCTTTTCAAATACCTGACTGTTATATCAATGTTTCGAACCTGCAGGCAGCTATTTCTCTACATCTACGGGCGAAAGTATCCGGTAGAGATGTAACTTTTATTTGGAACATTAAGCTTTTCAGATACCTGACTGTTGTAGCATTGTTTCGAACCTGCAGGCAGCTATTTCTCTACATCTACGGGCGAAAGTATCAGGTAGAGATGTAACTTTTATTTGGAACATTAAGCTTTTCAGATACCTGACTGTTTTAGCATTGTTTCGAACCTGCAGGCAGCTTATCCTCTACATCTATGGGCGAATGTATCCGGTAAAGATGTAACTTTTATTTGGAACAATAAGCTTTTCAAATACCTGACTGTTGTAGCATTGTTTCGAACCTGCAGGCAGCTATTTCTCTACATCTACGGGCGAAAGTATCCGGTAGAGATGTAACTTTTTTTAGAACATTAAGCTTTTCAAATACCTGACTGTTGTAGCATTGTTTCGAACCTGCAGGCAGCTATTTCTCTACATCTACGGGCGAACGTATCCGGTAGAGATGTAAGTTTTATTTGGAACATTAAGCTTTTCAAATACCTGACGTTTGTATCAATGTTTCAAACCTGCAGGCAGCTATTTCTCTACATCTACGGGCGAACATATCCGGTAGAGATGTAACTTTTATTTGGAACATTAAGCTTTTCAAATACCTGACTGTTGTAGCATTGTTTCGAACCTGCAGGCAGCTATTTCTCTACATCTACGGGCAAAAGTATCAGGTAGAGATGTAACTTTTATTTGGAACATTAAGCTTTTCAAATACCTGACTGTTGTAGCATTGTTTCGAACCTGCAGGCAGCTATTTCTCTACATCTACGGGCGAAAGTATCCGGTAGAGATGTAAATTTTATTTGGAACATTAAGCTTTTCAAATACCTGACTGTTGTAGCATTGTTTCGAACCTGCAGGCAGCTATTTCTCTACATCTACGGGCGAAAGTATCCGGTAGAGATGTAACTTTTATTTGGAACATTAAGCTTTTCAAATACCTGACTGTTGTATCAATGTTTCGAACCTGCAGGCAGCGTATCTCTACATCTACGGGCGAAAGTATCCGGTAGAGATATAACTTTTATTTGGAACATTAAGCTTTTCAAATACCTGACTGTTGTATCAATGTTTCGAACCTGCAGGCAGCTATTTCTCTACATCTACGGGCGAAAGTATCCGGTAGAGATATAACTTTTATTTGGAACATTAAGCTTTTCAAGTACCTGACTGTTGTATCAATGTTTCGAGCCTGCAGGCAGCTATTTCTCTACATCTACGGGCGAAAGTATCCGGTAGAGATATAACTTTTATTTGGAACATTAAGCTTTTCAAATACCTGACTGTTGTATCAATGTTTCGAACCTGCAGGCAGCTATTTCTCTACATCTACGGGCGAAAGTATCCGGTAGAGATATAACTTTTATTTGGAACATTAAGCTTTTCAAATACCTGACTGTTGTATCAATGTTTCGAACCTGCAGGCAGCTATTTCTCTACATCTACGGGCGAAAGTATCCGGTAGAGATGTAACTTTTATTTGGAACATTAAGCTTTTCAGATACCTGACTGTTGTAGCATTGTTTCGAACCTGCAGGCAGCTATTTCTCTACATCTACGGGCGAAAGTGTCAGGTAGAGATGTAACTTTTATTTGGATCATTAAGCTTTTCAGATACCTGACTGTTGTAGCATTGTTTCGAACCTGCCGGCAGCTTATCCTCTACATCTACGGGCGAAAGTATCCGGTAGAGATGTAACTTTCATTTGGAACATTAAGCTTTTCAAATACCTGACTGTTTTAGCATTGTTTCGAACCTGCAGGCAGCTATTTCTCTACATCTACGGGCGAAAGTATCCGGTAGAGGTGTAACTTTTATTTTGAACATTAAGCTTTTCAAATACCTGACTGTTGTATCAATGTTTCGAACCTGCAGGCAGCTATTTCTCTACATCTACGGGCGAAAGTATCCGGTAGAGATGTAACTTTTATTTGGAACATTAAGCTTTTCAGATACCTGACTGTTGTAGCATTGTTTCGAACCTGCAGGCAGCTATTTCTCTACATCTACGGGCGAAAGTGTCAGGTAGAGATGTAACTTTTATTTGGAACATTAAGCTTTTCAGATACCTGACTGTTGCAGCATTGTTTCGAACCTGCAGGCAGCTTATCCTCTACATCTATGGGCGAATGTATCCGGTAGAGATGTAACTTTTATTTGGAACATTAAGCTTTTCAAATACCTGACTGTTGTATCAATGTTTCGAACCTGCAGGCAGCTATTTCTCTACATCTACGGGCGAAAGTATCAGGTAGAGATGTAACTTTTATTTGGAACATTAAGCTTTTCAGATACCTGACTGTTGTAGCATTGTTTCGAACCTGCAGGCAGCTTATCCTCTACATCTATGGGCGAATGTATCCGGTAGAGATATAACTTTTATTTGGAACATTAAGCTTTTCAAATACCTGACTGTTGTATCAATGTTTCGAACCTGCAGGCAGCTATTTCTCTACATCTACGGGCGAAAGTATCCGGTAGAGATATAACTTTTATTTGGAACATTAAGCTTTTCAAATACCTGACTGTTGTATCAATGTTTCGAACCTGCAGGCAGCTATTTCTCTACATCTACGGGCGAAAGTATCCGGTAGAGATGTAACTTTTATTTGGAACATTAAGCTTTTCAAATACCTGACTGTTGTAGCATTGTTTCGAACCTGCAGGCAGCTATTTCTCTACATCTACGGGCGAAAGTATCAGGTAGAGATGTAACTTTTATTTGGAACATTAAGCTTTTCAAATACGTGACTGTTGTAGCATTGTTTCGAACCTGCAGGCAGCTATTTCTCTACATCTACGTGCGAAAGTATCCGGTAGAGATGTAACTTTTATTTGGAACATTAAGCTTTTCAAATACCTGACTGTTGTAGCATTGTTTCGAACCTGCAGGCAGCTATTTCTCTACATCTACGGGCGAAAGTATCCGGTAGAGATGTAACTTTCATTTGGAACATTAAGCTTTTCAAATACCTGACTGTTTTAGCATTGTTTCGAACCTGCAGGCAGCTATTTCTCTACATCTACGTGCGAAAGTATCCGGTAGAGATGTAACTTTTATTTGGAACATTAAGCTTTTCAAATACCTGACTGTTGAAGCATTGTTTCGAACCTGCAGGCAGCTTATCCTCTACATCTATGGGCGAATGTATCCGGTAGAGATGTAACTTTTATTTGGAACATTAAGCTTTTCAAATACCTGACGTTTGTATCAATGTTTCAAACCTGCAGGCAGCTATTTCTCTACATCTACGGGCGAAAGTATCCGGTAGAGATGTAACTTTTATTTGGAACATTAAGATTTTCAAATACCTGACTGTTGTAGCATTGTTTCGAACCTGCAGGCAGCTATTTCTCTACATCTACGGGCGAAAGTATCAGGTAGAGATGTAACTTTTATTTGGAACATTAAGCTTTTCAAATACCTGACTGTTGTATCAATGTTTCGAACCTGCAGGCAGCTATTTCTCTACATCTACGGGCGAAAGCATCCGGTAGAGATGTAACTTTTATTTGGAACATTAAGCTTTTCAAATACCTGACTGTTGTAGCATTGTTTCGAACCTGCAGGCAGCTATTTCTCTACATCTACGTGCGAAAGTATCCGGTAGAGATGTAACTTTTATTTGGAACATTAAGCTTTTCAAATACCTGACTGTTGTAGCATTGTTTCGAACCTGCAGGCAGCTATTTCTCTACATCTACGGGCGAAAGTATCCGGTAGAGATGTAACTTTCATTTGGAACATTAAGCTTTTCAAATACCTGACTGTTTTAGCATTGTTTCGAACCTGCAGGCAGCTATTTCTCTACATCTACGGGCGAAAGTATCCGGTAGAGGTGTAACTTTTATTTTGAACATTAAGCTTTTCAAATACCTGACTGTTGTATCAATGTTTCGAACCTGCAGGCAGCTATTTCTCTACATCTACGGGCGAAAGTATCCGGTAGAGATGTAACTTTTATTTGGAACATTAAGCTTTTCAGATACCTGACTGTTGTAGCATTGTTTCGAACCTGCAGGCAGCTATTTCTCTACATCTACGGGCGAAAGTATCAGGTAGAGATGTAACTTTTATTTGGAACATTAAGCTTTTCAGATACCTGACTGTTGTAGCATTGTTTCGAACCTGCAGGCAGCTTATCCTCTACATCTATGGGCGAATGTATCCGGTAAAGATGTAACTTTTATTTGGAACATTAAGCTTTTCAAATACCTGACTGTTTTAGCATTGTTTCGAACCTGCAGGCAGCTATTTCTCTACGTCTACGGGCGAAAGTATCCGGTAGAGGTGTAACTTTTATTTGGAACATTAAGCTTTTCAAATACCTGACTGTTGTATAAATGTTTCGAACCTGCAGGCAGCTATTTCTCTACATCTACGGGCGAAAGTATCCGGTAGAGATGTAACTTTTATTTGGAACATTAAACTTTTGAAATACCTGACTGTTGTATCAATGTTTCGAACCTGCAGGCAGCTATTTCTCTACATCTACGGGCGAAAGTATCCGGTAGAGATGTAACTTTTATTTGGAACATTAGGCTTTTCAAATACCTGACTGTTGTATCAATGTTTCGAACCTGCAGGCAGCTTATCTCTACATCTACGGGCGAAAGTATCCGGTAGAGGTGTAACTTATATTTGGAACATTAAGCTTTTCAAATACCTGACTGTTGTATCAATGTTTCGAACCTGCAGGCAGCTATTTCTCTACATCTACGGGCGAAAGTATCCGGTAGAGATACAACTTTTATTTGGAACATTAAGCTTTTCAAATACCTGACTGTTGTATCAATGTTTCGAACCTGCAGGCAGCTATTTCTCTACATCTACGGGCGAAAGTATCCGGTAGAGATATAACTTTTATTTGGAACATTTTCAACTACCTGACTGTTGTATCAATGTTTCGAACCTGCTGGCAGCTATTTCTCTACATCTATGGGCGAAAGTATCCGGTAGAGATATAACTTTTATTTGGAACATTAAGCTTTTCAAGTACCTGACTGTTGTATCAATGTTTCGAGCCTGCAGGCAGCTATTTCTCTACATCTACGGGCGAAAGTATCCGGTAGAGATATAACTTTTATTTGGAACATTAAGCTTTTCAAATACCTGACTGTTGTATCAATGTTTCGAACCTGCAGGCAGCTATTTCTCTACATCTACGGGCGAAAGTATCCGGTAGAGATATAACTTTTATTTGGAACATTAAGCTTTTCAAATACCTGACTGTTGTATCAATGTTTCGAACCTGCAGGCAGCTATTTCTCTACATCTACGGGCGAAAGTATCCGGTAGAGATATAACTTTTATTTGGAACATTAAGCTTTTCAAATACCTGACTGTTGTATCAATGTTTCGAACCTGCAGGCAGCTATTTCTCTACATCTACGGGCGAAAGTATCCGGTAGAGATGTAACTTTTATTTGGAACATTAAGCTTTTCAGATACCTGACTGTTGTAGCATTCTTTCGAACCTGCAGGCAGCTATTTCTCTACATCTACGGGCGAAAGTATCAGGTAGAGATGTAACTTTTATTTGGAACATTAAGCTTTTCAAATACCTGACTGTTGTATCAATGTTTCGAACCTGCAGGCAGCTATTTCTCTACATCTACGGGCGAAAGCATCCGGTAGAGATGTAGCTTTTATTTGGAACATTAAGCTTTTCAAATACCTGACTGTTGTATCAATGTTTCGAACCTGCAGGCAGCTATTTCTCTACATCTACTTGCGAAAGCATCCGGTAGAGATGTATCTTTTATTTGGAACATTAAGCTTTTCAGATACCTGACTGTTGTACCATTGTTTCGAACCTGCAGGCAGCTATTTCTCTACATCTACGGGCGAAAGTATCCGGTAGAGATATAACTTTTATTTGGAACATTAAGCTTTTGAAATACCTGACTGTTGTATCAATGTTTCGAACCTGCAGGCAGCTATTTCTCTACATCTACGGGCGAAAGTATCCGGTAGAGATGTAACTTTCATTTGGAACATTAAGCTTTTCAAATACCTGACTGTTTTAGCATTGTTTCGAACCTGCAGGCAGCTATTTCTCTACATCTACGGGCGAAAGTATCCGGTAGAGGTGTAACTTTTATTTTGAACATTAAGCTTTTCAAATACCTGACTGTTGTATAAATGTTTCGAACCTGCAGGCAGCTATTTCTCTACATCTACGGGCGAAAGTATCCGGTAGAGATATAACTTTTATTTGGAACATTAAGCTTTTGAAATACCTGACTGTTGTATCAATGTTTCGAACCTGCAGGCAGCTATTTCTCTACATCTACGGGCGAAAGTATCCGGTAGAGATGTAACTTTTATTTGGAACATTAAGCTTTTCAAATACCTGACTGTTGTACCAATGTTTCGAACCTGCAGGCAACTTATCTCTACATCTACGGGCGAAAGTATCCGGTAGAGGTGTAACTTATATTTGGAACATTAAGCTTTTCAAATACCTGACTGTTGTATCAATGTTTCGAACCTGCAGGCAGCTATTTCTCTACATCTACGGGCGAAAGTATCCGGTAGAGATATAACTTTTATTTGGAACATTAAGCTTTTCAAATACCTGACTGTTGTATCAATGTTTCGAACCTGCAGGCAGCTATCTCTCTACATCTACGGGCGAAAGTATCCGGTAGAGATGTAACTTTTATTTGGAACATTAAGCTTTTCAGATACCTGACTGTTGTAGCATTGTTTCGAACCTGCAGGCAGCTATTTCTCTACATCTACGGGCGAAAGTATCAGGTAGAGATGTAACTTTTATTTGGAACATTAAGCTTTTCAAATACCTGACTGTTGTATCAATGTTTCGAACCTGCAGGCAGCTATTTCTCTACATCTACGGGCGAAAGCATCCGGTAGAGATGTAGCTTTTATTTGGAACATTAAGCTTTTCAAATACCTGACTGTTGTATCAATGTTTCGAACCTGCAGGCAGCTATTTCTCTACATCTACGGGCGAAAGTATCCGGTAGAGATGTAACTTTTATTTGGAACATTAAGCTTTTCAGATACCTGACTGTTGTAGCATTGTTTCGAACCTGCAGGCAGCTATTTCTCTACATCTACGGGCGAAAGTATCAGGTAGAGATGTAACTTTTATTTGGAACATTAAGCTTTTCAGATACCTGACTGTTGTAGCATTGTTTCGAACCTGCAGGCAGCTTATCCTCTACATCTATGGGCGAATGTATCCGGTAAAGATGTAACTTTTATTTGGAACATTAAGCTTTTCAAATACCTGACTGTTGTAGCATTGTTTCGAACCTGCAGGCAGCTATTTCTCTACATCTACGGGCGAAAGTATCCGGTAGAGATGTAACTTTTTTTAGAACATTAAGCTTTTCAAATACCTGACTGTTGTAGCATTGTTTCGAACCTGCAGGCAGCTATTTCTCTACATCTACGAGCGAAAGTATCCGGTAGAGATGTAACTTTTATTTGGAACATTAAGCTTTTCAAATACCTGACGTTTGTATCAATGTTTCAAACCTGCAGGCAGCTATTTCTCTACATCTACGGGCGAACGTATCCGGTAGAGATGTAACTTTTATTTGGAACATTAAGCTTTTCAAATACCTGACTGTTGTAGCATTGTTTCGAACCTGCAGGCAGCTATTTCTCTACATCTACGGGCGAAAGTATCAGGTAGAGATGTAACTATTATTTGGAACATTAAGCTTTTCAAATACCTGACTGCTGTATCAATGTTTCGAACCTGCAGGCAGCTATTTCTCTACATCTACGGGCGAAAGCATCCGGTAGAGATGTAACTTTTATTTGGAACATTAAGCTTTTCAAATACCTGACTGTTGTAGCATTGTTTCGAACCTGCAGGCAGCTATTTCTCTACATCTACGGGCGAAAGTATCCGGTAGAGATGTAAATTTTATTTGGAACATTAAGCTTTTCAAATACCTGACTGTTGTAGCATTGTTTCGAACCTGCAGGCAGCTATTTCTCTACATCTACGGGCGAAAGTATCCGGTAGAGATGTAACTTTTATTTGGAACATTAAGCTTTTCAAATACCTGACTGTTGTATCAATGTTTCGAACCTGCAGGCAGCGTATCTCTACATCTACGGGCGAAAGTATCCGGTAGAGGTGTAACTTATATTTGGAACATTAAGCTTTTCAAATACCTGACTGTTGTATCAATGTTTCGAACCTGCAGGCAGCTATTTCTCTACATCTACGGGCGAAAGTATCCGGTAGAGATGTAACTTTTATTTGGAACATTAAGCTTTTCAAACACCTGACTGTTGTATCAATGTTTCGAACCTGCAGGCAGCTATTTCTCTACATCTACGGGCGAAAGTATCCGGTAGAGATATAACTTTTATTTGGAACATTAAGCTTTTCAAATACCTGACTGTTGTATCAATGTTTCGAACCTGCAGGCAGCTATTTCTCTACATCTACGGGCGAAAGTATCCGGTAGAGATATAACTTTTATTTGGAACATTAAGCTTTTCAAGTACCTGACTGTTGTATCAATGTTTCGAGCCTGCAGGCAGCTATTTCTCTACATCTACGGGCGAAAGTATCCGGTAGAGATATAACTTTTATTTGGAACATTAAGCTTTTCAAATACGTGACTGTTGTAGCATTGTTTCGAACCTGCAGGCAGCTATTTCTCTACATCTACGTGCGAAAGTATCCGGTAGAGATGTAACTTTTATTTGGAACATTAAGCTTTTCAAATACCTGACTGTTGTAGCATTGTTTCGAACTTGCAGGCAGCTATTTCTCTACATCTACGGGCGAAAGTATCCGGTAGAGATGTAACTTTCATTTGGAACATTAAGCTTTTCAAATACCTGACTGTTTTAGCATTGTTTCGAACCTGCAGGCAGCTATTTCTCTACATCTACGGGCGAAAGTATCCGGTAGAGGTGTAACTTTTATTTTAACATTAAGCTTTTCAAATACCTGACTGTTGAAGCATTGTTTCGAACCTGCAGGCAGCTTATCCTCTACATCTATGGGCGAATGTATCCGGTAGAGATGTAACTTTTATTTGGAACATTAAGCTTTTCAAATACCTGACGTTTGTATCAATGTTTCAAACCTGCAGGCAGCTATTTCTCTACATCTACGGGCGAAAGTATCCGGTAGAGATGTAACTTTTATTTGGAACATTAAGATTTTCAAATACCTGACTGTTGTAGCATTGTTTCGAACCTGCAGGCAGCTATTTCTCTACATCTACGGGCGAAAGTATCAGGTAGAGATGTAACTTTTATTTGGAACATTAAGCTTTTCAAATACCTGACTGTTGTATCAATGTTTCGAACCTGCAGGCAGCTATTTCTCTACATCTACGGGCGAAAGCATCCGGTAGAGATGTAACTTTTATTTGGAACATTAAGCTTTTCAAATACCTGACTGTTGTAGCATTGTTTCGAACCTGCAGGCAGCTATTTCGCTACATCTACGTGCGAAAGTATCCGGTAGAGATGTAACTTTTATTTGGAACATTAAGCTTTTCAAATACCTGACTGTTGTAGCATTGTTTCGAACCTGCAGGCAGCTATTTCTCTACATCTACGGGCGAAAGTATCCGGTAGAGATGTAACTTTCATTTGGAACATTAAGCTTTTCAAATACCTGACTGTTTTAGCATTGTTTCGAACCTGCAGGCAGCTATTTCTCTACATCTACGGGCGAAAGTATCCGGTAGAGGTGTAACTTTTATTTTGAACATTAAGCTTTTCAAATACCTGACTGTTGTATCAATGTTTCGAACCTGCAGGCAGCTATTTCTCTACATCTACGGGCGAAAGTATCCGGTAGAGATGTAACTTTTATTTGGAACATTAAGCTTTTCAGATACCTGACTGTTGTAGCATTGTTTCGAACCTGCAGGCAGCTATTTCTCTACATCTACGGGCGAAAGTATCAGGTAGAGATGTAACTTTTATTTGGAACATTAAGCTTTTCAGATACCTGACTGTTGTAGCATTGTTTCGAACCTGCAGGCAGCTTATCCTCTACATCTATGGGCGAATGTATCCGGTAAAGATGTAACTTTTATTTGGAACATTAAGCTTTTCAAATACCTGACTGTTTTAGCATTGTTTCGAACCTGCAGGCAGCTATTTCTCTACGTCTACGGGCGAAAGTATCCGGTAGAGGTGTAACTTTTATTTGGAACATTAAGCTTTTCAAATACCTGACTGTTGTATAAATGTTTCGAACCTGCAGGCAGCTATTTCTCTACATCTACGGGCGAAAGTATCCGGTAGAGATGTAACTTTTATTTGGAACATTAAACTTTTGAAATACCTGACTGTTGTATCAATGTTTCGAACCTGCAGGCAGCTATTTCTCTACATCTACGGGCGAAAGTATCCGGTAGAGATGTAACTTTTATTTGGAACATTAGGCTTTTCAAATACCTGACTGTTGTATCAATGTTTCGAACCTGCAGGCAGCTTATCTCTACATCTACGGGCGAAAGTATCCGGTAGAGGTGTAACTTATATTTGGAACATTAAGCTTTTCAAATACCTGACTGTTGTATCAATGTTTCGAACCTGCAGGCAGCTATTTCTCTACATCTACGGGCGAAAGTATCCGGTAGAGATACAACTTTTATTTGGAACATTAAGCTTTTCAAATACCTGACTGTTGTATCAATTTTTCGAACCTGCAGGCAGCTATTTCTCTACATCTACGGGCGAAAGTATCCGGTAGAGATATAACTTTTATTTGGAACATTTTCAACTACCTGACTGTTGTATCAATGTTTCGAACCTGCTGGCAGCTATTTCTCTACATCTATGGGCGAAAGTATCCGGTAGAGATATAACTTTTATTTGGAACATTAAGCTTTTCAAGTACCTGACTGTTGTATCAATGTTTCGAGCCTGCAGGCAGCTATTTCTCTACATCTACGGGCGAAAGTATCCGGTAGAGATATAACTTTTATTTGGAACATTAAGCTTTTCAAATACCTGACTGTTGTATCAATGTTTCGAACCTGCAGGCAGCTATTTCTCTACATCTACGGGCGAAAGTATCCGGTAGAGATATAACTTTTATTTGGAACATTAAGCTTTTCAAATACCTGACTGTTGTATCAATGTTTCGAACCTGCAGGCAGCTATTTCTCTACATCTACGGGCGAAAGTATCCGGTAGAGATATAACTTTTATTTGGAACATTAAGCTTTTCAAATACCTGACTGTTGTATCAATGTTTCGAACCTGCAGGCAGCTATTTCTCTACATCTACGGGCGAAAGTATCCGGTAGAGATGTAACTTTTATTTGGAACATTAAGCTTTTCAGATACCTGACTGTTGTAGCATTGTTTCGAACCTGCAGGCAGCTATTTCTCTACATCTACGGGCGAAAGTATCAGGTAGAGATGTAACTTTTATTTGGAACATTAAGCTTTTCAAATACCTGACTGTTGTATCAATGTTTCGAACCTGCAGGCAGCTATTTCTCTACATCTACGGGCGAAAGCATCCGGTAGAGATGTAGCTTTTATTTGGAACATTAAGCTTTTCAAATACCTGACTGTTGTATCAATGTTTCGAACCTGCAGGCAGCTATTTCTCTACATCTACTTGCGAAAGCATCCGGTAGAGATGTATCTTTTATTTGGAACATTAAGCTTTTCAGATACCTGACTGTTGTACCATTGTTTCGAACCTGCAGGCAGCTATTTCTCTACATCTACGGGCGAAAGTATCCGGTAGAGATATAACTTTTATTTGGAACATTAAGCTTTTGAAATACCTGACTGTTGTATCAATGTTTCGAACCTGCAGGCAGCTATTTCTCTACATCTACGGGCGAAAGTATCCGGTAGAGATGTAACTTTCATTTGGAACATTAAGCTTTTCAAATACCTGACTGTTTTAGCATTGTTTCGAACCTGCAGGCAGCTATTTCTCTACATCTACGGGCGAAAGTATCCGGTAGAGGTGTAACTTTTATTTTGAACATTAAGCTTTTCAAATACCTGACTGTTGTATAAATGTTTCGAACCTGCAGGCAGCTATTTCTCTACATCTACGGGCGAAAGTATCCGGTAGAGATATAACTTTTATTTGGAACATTAAGCTTTTGAAATACCTGACTGTTGTATCAATGTTTCGAACCTGCAGGCAGCTATTTCTCTACATCTACGGGCGAAAGTATCCGGTAGAGATGTAACTTTTATTTGGAACATTAAGCTTTTCAAATACCTGACTGTTGTACCAATGTTTCGAACCTGCAGGCAACTTATCTCTACATCTACGGGCGAAAGTATCCGGTAGAGGTGTAACTTATATTTGGAACATTAAGCTTTTCAAATACCTGACTGTTGTATCAATGTTTCGAACCTGCAGGCAGCTATTTCTCTACATCTACGGGCGAAAGTATCCGGTAGAGATATAACTTTTATTTGGAACATTAAGCTTTTCAAATTCCTGACTGTTGTATCAATGTTTCGAACCTGCAGGCAGCTATCTCTCTACATCTACGGGCGAAAGTATCCGGTAGAGATGTAACTTTTATTTGGAACATTAAGCTTTTCAGATACCTGACTGTTGTAGCATTGTTTCGAACCTGCAGGCAGCTATTTCTCTACATCTACGGGCGAAAGTATCAGGTAGAGATGTAACTTTTATTTGGAACATTAAGCTTTTCAGATACCTGACTGTTGTAGCATTGTTTCGAACCTGCAGGCAGCTTATCCTCTACATCTATGGGCGAATGTATCCGGTAAAGATGTAACTTTTATTTGGAACATTAAGCTTTTCAAATACCTGACTGTTGTAGCATTGTTTCGAACCTGCAGGCAGCTATTTCTCTACATCTACGGGCGAAAGTATCCGGTAGAGATGTAACTTTTTTTAGAACATTAAGCTTTTCAAATACCTGACTGTTGTAGCATTGTTTCGAACCTGCAGGCAGCTATTTCTCTACATCTACGAGCGAAAGTATCCGGTAGAGATGTAACTTTTATTTGGAACATTAAGCTTTTCAAATACCTGACGTTTGTATCAATGTTTCAAACCTGCAGGCAGCTATTTCTCTACATCTACGGGCGAACGTATCCGGTAGAGATGTAACTTTTATTTGGAACATTAAGCTTTTCAAATACCTGACTGTTGTAGCATTGTTTCGAACCTGCAGGCAGCTATTTCTCTACATCTACGGGCGAAAGTATCAGGTAGAGATGTAACTATTATTTGGAACATTAAGCTTTTCAAATACCTGACTGTTGTATCAATGTTTCGAACCTGCAGGCAGCTATTTCTCTACATCTACGGGCGAAAGCATCCGGTAGAGATGTAACTTTTATTTGGAACATTAAGCTTTTCAAATACCTGACTGTTGTAGCATTGTTTCGAACCTGCAGGCAGCTATTTCTCTACATCTACGGGCGAAAGTATCCGGTAGAGATGTAAATTTTATTTGGAACATTAAGCTTTTCAAATACCTGACTGTTGTAGCATTGTTTCGAACCTGCAGGCAGCTATTTCTCTACATCTACGGGCGAAAGTATCCGGTAGAGATGTAACTTTTATTTGGAACATTAAGCTTTTCAAATACCTGACTGTTGTATCAATGTTTCGAACCTGCAGGCAGCGTATCTCTACATCTACGGGCGAAAGTATCCGGTAGAGGTGTAACTTATATTTGGAACATTAAGCTTTTCAAATACCTGACTGTTGTATCAATGTTTCGAACCTGCAGGCAGCTATTTCTCTACATCTACGGGCGAAAGTATCCGGTAGAGATGTAACTTTTATTTGGAACATTAAGCTTTTCAAATACCTGACTGTTGTATCAATGTTTCGAACCTGCAGGCAGCTATTTCTCTACATCTACGGGCGAAAGTATCCGGTAGAGATATAACTTTTATTTGGAACATTAAGCTTTTCAAATACCTGACTGTTGTATCAATGTTTCGAACCTGCAGGCAGCTATTTCTCTACATCTACGGGCGAAAGTATCCGGTAGAGATATAACTTTTATTTGGAACATTAAGCTTTTCAAGTACCTGACTGTTGTATCAATGTTTCAAGCCTGCAGGCAGCTATTTCTCTACATCTACGGGCGAAAGTATCCGGTAGAGATATAACTTTTATTTGGAACATTAAGCTTTTCAAATACCTGACTGTTGTATCAATGTTTCGAACCTGCAGGCAGCTATTTCTCTACATCTACGGGCGAAAGTATCCGGTAGAGATATAACTTTTATTTGGAACATTAAGCTTTTCAAATACCTGACTGTTGTATCAATGTTTCGAACCTGCAGGCAGCTATTTCTCTACATCTACGGGCGAAAGTATCCGGTAGAGATGTAAATTTTATTTGGAACATTAAGCTTTTCAAATACCTGACTGTTGTAGCATTGTTTCGAACCTGCAGGCAGCTATTTCTCTACATCTACGGGCGAAAGTATCCGGTAGAGATGTAACTTTTATTTGGAACATTAAGCTTTTCAAATACCTGACTGTTGTATCAATGTTTCGAACCTGCAGGCAGCGTATCTCTACATCTACGGGCGAAAGTATCCGGTAGAGGTGTAACTTATATTTGGAACATTAAGCTTTTCAAATACCTGACTGTTGTATCAATGTTTCGAACCTGCAGGCAGCTATTTCTCTACATCTACGGGCGAAAGTATCCGGTAGAGATGTAACTTTTATTTGGAACATTAAGCTTTTCAAATACCTGACTGTTGTATCAATGTTTCGAACCTGCAGGCAGCTATTTCTCTACATCTACGGGCGAAAGTATCCGGT
The DNA here is from genome assembly GCF_055883805.1 of Amblyomma maculatum. Lineage (NCBI taxonomy): Eukaryota > Metazoa > Arthropoda > Arachnida > Ixodida > Ixodidae > Amblyomma > Amblyomma maculatum. The sequence goes on along the minus strand of NC_139347.1, from coordinate 151,981,712 downwards.
AGAGATATAACTTTTATTTGGAACATTAAGCTTTTCAAATACCTGACTGTTGTATCAATGTTTCGAACCTGCAGGCAGCTATTTCTCTACATCTACGGGCGAAAGTATCCGGTAGAGATATAACTTTTATTTGGAACATTAAGCTTTTCAAGTACCTGACTGTTGTATCAATGTTTCGAGCCTGCAGGCAGCTATTTCTCTACATCTACGGGCGAAAGTATCCGGTAGAGATATAACTTTTATTTGGAACATTAAGCTTTTCAAATACCTGACTGTTGTATCAATGTTTCGAACCTGCAGGCAGCTATTTCTCTACATCTACGGGCGAAAGTATCCGGTAGAGATATAACTTTTATTTGGAACATTAAGCTTTTCAAATACCTGACTGTTGTATCAATGTTTCGAACCTGCAGGCAGCTATTTCTCTACATCTACGGGCGAAAGTATCCGGTAGAGATGTAACTTTTATTTGGAACATTAAGCTTTTCAGATACCTGACTGTTGTAGCATTGTTTCGAACCTGCAGGCAGCTATTTCTCTACATCTACGGGCGAAAGTATCAGGTAGAGATGTAACTTTTATTTGGAACATTAAGCTTTTCAGATACCTGACTGTTGTAGCATTGTTTCGAACCTGCAGGCAGCTTATCCTCTACATCTATGGGCGAATGTATCCGGTAGAGATGTAACTTTTATTTGGAACATTAAGCTTTTCAAATACCTGACGTTTGTATCAAATGTTTCAAACCTGCAGGCAGCTATTTCTCTACATCTACGGGCGAAAGTATCCGGTAGAGATGTAACTTTTATTTGGAACATTAAGCTTTTCAAATACCTGACTGTTGTAGCATTGTTTCGAACCTGCAGGCAGCTATTTCTCTACATCTACGGGCGAAAGTATCAGGTAGAGATGTAACTTTTATTTGGAACATTAAGCTTTTCAAATACCTGACTGTTGTATCAATGTTTCGAACCTGCAGGCAGCTATTTCTCTACATCTACGGGCGAAAGCATCCGGTAGAGATGTAACTTTTATTTGGAACATTAAGCTTTTCAAATACCTGACTGTTGTAGCATTGTTTCGAACCTGCAGGCAGCTATTTCTCTACATCTACGTGCGAAAGTATCCGGTAGAGATGTAACTTTTATTTGGAACATTAAGCTTTTCAAATACCTGACTGTTGTAGCATTGTTTCGAACCTGCAGGCAGCTATTTCTCTACATCTACGGGCGAAAGTATCCGGTAGAGATGTAACTTTCATTTGGAACATTAAGCTTTTCAAATACCTGACTGTTCTAGCATTGTTTCGAACCTGCAGGCAGCTATTTCTCTACATCTACGGGCGAAAGTATCCGGTAGAGGTGTAACTTTTATTTTGAACATTAAGCTTTTCAAATACCTGACTGTTGTAGCATTGTTTCGAACCTGCAGGCAGCTTATCCTCTACATCTATGGGCGAATGTATCCGGTAGAGATGTAACTTTTATTTGGAACATTAAGCTTTTCAAATACCTGACGTTTGTATCAATGTTTCAAACCTGCAGGCAGCTATTTCTCTACATCTACGGGCGAAAGTATCCGGTAGAGATGTAACTTTTATTTGGAACATTAAGCTTTTCAAATACCTGACAGTTGTAGCATTGTTTCGAACCTGCAGGCAGCTATTTCTCTACATCTACGGGCGAAAGTATCAGGTAGAGATGTAACTTTTATTTGGAACATTAAGCTTTTCAAATACCTGACTGTTGTATCAATGTTTGGAACCTGCAGGCAGGTTTTCTCTACATCTACGGGCGAAAGCATCCGGTGGAGATGTAACTTTTATTTGGAACATTAAGCTTTTCAAATACCTGTCTGTTGTAGCATTGTTTCGAACCTGCAGGCAGCTATTTCTCTACATCTACGTGCGAAAGTGTCCGGTAGAGATGTAACTTTTATTTGGAACATTAAGCTTTTCAAATACCTGACTGTTGTAGCATTGTTTCGAACCTGCAGGCAGCTATTTCTCTACATCTACGGGCGAAAGTATCCGGTAGAGATGTAACTTTCATTTGGAACATTAAGCTTTTCAAATACCTGACTGTTTTAGCATTGTTTCGAACCTGCAGGCAGCTATTTCTCTACATCTACGGGCGAAAGTATCCGGTAGAGGTGTAACTTTTATTTTGAACATTAAGCTTTTCAAATACCTGACTGTTGTATAAATGTTTCGAACCTGCAGGCAGCTATTTCTCTACATCTACGGGCGAAAGTATCCGGTAGAGATATAACTTTTATTTGGAACATTAAGCTTTTGAAATACCTGACTGTTGTATCAATGTTTCGAACCTGCAGGCAGCTATTTCTCTACATCTACGGGCGAAAGTATCCGGTAGAGATGTAACTTTTATTTGGAACATTAAGCTTTTCAAATACCTGACTGTTGTATCAATGTTTCGAACCTGCAGGCAGCTTATCTCTACATCTACGGGCGAAAGTATCCGGTAGAGGTGTAACTTATATTTGGAACATTAAGCTTTTCAAATACCTGACTGTTGTATCAATGTTTCGAACCTGCAGGCAGCTATTTCTCTACATCTACGGGCGAAAGTATCCGGTAGAGATATAACTTTTATTTGGAACATTAAGCTTTTCAAATACCTGACTGTTGTATCAATGTTTCGAACCTGCAGGCAGCTATTTCTCTACATCTACGGGCGAAAGTATCCGGTAGAGATGTAACTTTTATTTGGAACATTAAGCTTTTCAGATACCTGACTGTTGTAGCATTGTTTCGAACCTGCAGGCAGCTATTTCTCTACATCTACGGGCGAAAGTATCAGGTAGAGATGTAACTTTTATTTGGAACATTAAGCTTTTCAAATACCTGACTGTTGTATCAATGTTTCGAACCTGCAGGCAGCTATTTCTCTACATCTACGGGCGAAAGCATCCGGTAGAGATGTAACTTTTATTTGGAACATTAAGCTTTTCAAATACCTGACTGTTGTATCAATGTTTCGAACCTGCAGGCAGCTTATCTCTACATCTACGGGCGAAAGTATCCGGTAGAGATGTAACTTTTATTTGGAACATTAAGCTTTTCAAATACCTGACTGTTGTATCAATGTTTCGAACCTGCAGGCAGCTTATCTCTACATCTACGGGCGAAAGTATCCGGTAGAGGTGTAACTTATATTTGGAACATTAAGCTTTTCAAATACCTGACTGTTGTATCAATGTTTCGAACCTGCAGGCAGCTATTTCTCTACATCTACGGGCGAAAGTATCCGGTAGAGATATAACTTTTATTTGGAACATTAAGCTTTTCAAATACCTGACTGTTGTATCAATGTTTCGAACCTGCAGGCAGCTATTTCTCTACATCTACGGGCGAAAGTATCCGGTAGAGATGTAACTTTTATTTGGAACATTAAGCTTTTCAGATACCTGACTGTTGTAGCATTGTTTCGAACCTGCAGGCAGCTATTTCTCTACATCTACGGGCGAAAGTATCAGGTAGAGATGTAACTTTTATTTGGAACATTAAGCTTTTCAAATACCTGACTGTTGTATCAATGTTTCGAACCTGCAGGCAGCTATTTCTCTACATCTACGGGCGAAAGCATCCGGTAGAGATGTAGCTTTTATTTGGAACATTAAGCTTTTCAAATACCTGACTGTTGTATCGATGTTTCGAACCTGCAGGCAGCTATTTCTCTACATCTACGGGCGAAAGTATCCGGTAGAGATGTAACTTTTATTTGGAACATTAAGCTTTTCAGATACCTGACTGTTGTAGCATTGTTTCGAACCTGCAGGCAGCTATTTCTCTACATCTACGGGCGAAAGTATCAGGTAGAGATGTAACTTTTATTTGGAACATTAAGCTTTTCAGATACCTGACTGTTGTAGCATTGTTTCTTACCTGCAGGCAGCTTATCCTCTACATCTATGGGCGAATGTATCCGGTAGAGATGTAACTTTTATTTGGAACATTAAGCTTTTCAAATACCTGACTGTTGTAGCATTGTTTCGAACCTGCAGGCAGCTATTTCTCTACATCTACGGGCGAAAGTATCCGGTAGAGATGTAACTTTTTTTAGAACATTAAGCTTTTCAAATACCTGACTGTTGTAGCAATGTTTCGAACCTGCAGGCAGCTATTTCTCTACATCTACGAGCGAAAGTATCCGGTAGAGATGTAACTTTTATTTGGAACATTAAGCTTTTCAAATACCTGACGTTTGTATCAATGTTTCAAACCTGCAGGCAGCTATTTCTCTACATCTACGGGCGAACGTATCCGGTAGAGATGTAACTTTTATTTGGAACATTAAGCTTTTCAAATACCTGACTGTTGTAGCATTGTTTCGAACCTGCAGGCAGCTATTTCTCTACATCTACGGGCGAAAGTATCAGGTAGAGATGTAACTTTTATTTGGAACATTAAGCTTTTTAAATACCTGACTGTTGTATCAATGTTTCGAACCTGCAGGCCGCTATTTCTCTACATCTACGGGCGAAAGCATCCGGTAGAGATGTAACTTTTATTTGGAACATTAAGCTTTTCAAATACCTGACTGTTGTAGCATTGTTTCGAACCTGCAGGCAGCTATTTCTCTACATCTACGGGCGAAAGTATCCGGTAGAGATGTAAATTTTATTTGGAACATTAAGCTTTTCAAATACCTGACTGTTGTAGCATTGTTTCGAACCTGCAGGCAGCTATTTCTCTACATCTACGGGCGAAAGTATCCGGTAGAGATGTAACTTTCATTTGGAACATTAAGCTTTTCAAATACCTGACTGTTTTAGCATTGTTTCGAACCTGCAGGCAGCTATTTCTCTACGTCTACGGGCGAAAGTATCCGGTAGAGGTGTAACTTTTATTTGGAACATTAAGCTTTTCAAATACCTGACTGTTGTATAAATGTTTCGAACCTGCAGGCAGCTATTTCTCTACATCTACGGGCGAAAGTATCCGATAGAGATGTAACTTTTATTTGGAACATTAAACTTTTGAAATACCTGACTGTTGTATCAATGTTTCGAACCTGCAGGCAGCTATTTCTCTACATCTACGGGCGAAAGTATCCGGTAGAGATGTAACTTTTATTTGGAACATTAAGCTTTTCAAATACCTGACTGTTGTATCAATGTTTCGAACCTGCAGGCAGCTTATCTCTACATCTACGGGCGAAAGTATCCGGTAGAGGTGTAACTTATATTTGGAACATTAAGCTTTTCAAATACCTGACTGTTGTATCAATGTTTCGAACCTGCAGGCAGCTATTTCTCTACATCTACGGGCGAAAGTATCAGGTAGAGATGTAACTTTTATTTGGAACATTAAGCTTTTCAAATACCTGACTGTTGTATCAATGTTTGGAACCTGCAGGCAGGTTTTCTCTACATCTACGGGCGAAAGCATCCGGTGGAGATGTAACTTTTATTTGGAACATTAAGCTTTTCAAATACCTGTCTGTTGTAGCATTGTTTCGAACCTGCAGGCAGCTATTTCTCTACATCTACGTGCGAAAGTGTCCGGTAGAGATGTAACTTTTATTTGGAACATTAAGCTTTTCAAATACCTGACTGTTGTAGCATTGTTTCGAACCTGCAGGCAGCTATTTCTCTACATCTACGGGCGAAAGTATCCGGTAGAGATGTAACTTTCATTTGGAACATTAAGCTTTTCAAATACCTGACTGTTTTAGCATTGTTTCGAACCTGCAGGCAGCTATTTCTCTACATCTACGGGCGAAAGTATCCGGTAGAGGTGTAACTTTTATTTTGAACATTAAGCTTTTCAAATACCTGACTGTTGTATAAATGTTTCGAACCTGCAGGCAGCTATTTCTCTACATCTACGGGCGAAAGTATCCGGTAGAGATATAACTTTTATTTGGAACATTAAGCTTTTGAAATACCTGACTGTTGTATCAATGTTTCGAACCTGCAGGCAGCTATTTCTCTACATCTACGGGCGAAAGTATCCGGTAGAGATGTAACTTTTATTTGGAACATTAAGCTTTTCAAATACCTGACTGTTGTATCAATGTTTCGAACCTGCAGGCAGCTTATCTCTACATCTACGGGCGAAAGTATCCGGTAGAGGTGTAACTTATATTTGGAACATTAAGCTTTTCAAATACCTGACTGTTGTATCAATGTTTCGAACCTGCAGGCAGCTATTTCTCTACATCTACGGGCGAAAGTATCCGGTAGAGATATAACTTTTATTTGGAACATTAAGCTTTTCAAATACCTGACTGTTGTATCAATGTTTCGAACCTGCAGGCAGCTATTTCTCTACATCTACGGGCGAAAGTATCCGGTAGAGATGTAACTTTTATTTGGAACATTAAGCTTTTCAGATACCTGACTGTTGTAGCATTGTTTCGAACCTGCAGGCAGCTATTTCTCTACATCTACGGGCGAAAGTATCAGGTAGAGATGTAACTTTTATTTGGAACATTAAGCTTTTCAAATACCTGACTGTTGTATCAATGTTTCGAACCTGCAGGCAGCTATTTCTCTACATCTACGGGCGAAAGCATCCGGTAGAGATGTAGCTTTTATTTGGAACATTAAGCTTTTCAAATACCTGACTGTTGTATCGATGTTTCGAACCTGCAGGCAGCTATTTCTCTACATCTACGGGCGAAAGTATCCGGTAGAGATGTAACTTTTATTTGGAACATTAAGCTTTTCAGATACCTGACTGTTGTAGCATTGTTTCGAACCTGCAGGCAGCTATTTCTCTACATCTACGGGCGAAAGTATCAGGTAGAGATGTAACTTTTATTTGGAACATTAAGCTTTTCAGATACCTGACTGTTGTAGCATTGTTTCTTACCTGCAGGCACCTTATCCTCTACATCTATGGGCGAATGTATCCGGTAGAGATGTAACTTTTATTTGGAACATTAAGCTTTTCAAATACCTGACTGTTGTAGCATTGTTTCGAACCTGCAGGCAGCTATTTCTCTACATCTACGGGCGAAAGTATCCGGTAGAGATGTAACTTTTTTTAGAACATTAAGCTTTTCAAATACCTGACTGTTGTAGCAATGTTTCGAACCTGCAGGCAGCTATTTCTCTACATCTACGAGCGAAAGTATCCGGTAGAGATGTAACTTTTATTTGGAACATTAAGCTTTTCAAATACCTGACGTTTGTATCAATGTTTCAAACCTGCAGGCAGCTATTTCTCTACATCTACGGGCGAACGTATCCGGTAGAGATGTAACTTTTATTTGGAACATTAAGCTTTTCAAATACCTGACTGTTGTAGCATTGTTTCGAACCTGCAGGCAGCTATTTCTCTACATCTACGGGCGAAAGTATCAGGTAGAGATGTAACTTTTATTTGGAACATTAAGCTTTTTAAATACCTGACTGTTGTATCAATGTTTCGAACCTGCAGGCCGCTATTTCTCTACATCTACGGGCGAAAGCATCCGGTAGAGATGTAACTTTTATTTGGAACATTAAGCTTTTCAAATACCTGACTGTTGTAGCATTGTTTCGAACCTGCAGGCAGCTATTTCTCTACATCTACGGGCGAAAGTATCCGGTAGAGATGTAAATTTTATTTGGAACATTAAGCTTTTCAAATACCTGACTGTTGTAGCATTGTTTCGAACCTGCAGGCAGCTATTTCTCTACATCTACGGGCGAAAGTATCCGGTAGAGATGTAACTTTCATTTGGAACATTAAGCTTTTCAAATACCTGACTGTTTTAGCATTGTTTCGAACCTGCAGGCAGCTATTTCTCTACGTCTACGGGCGAAAGTATCCGGTAGAGGTGTAACTTTTATTTGGAACATTAAGCTTTTCAAATACCTGACTGTTGTATAAATGTTTCGAACCTGCAGGCAGCTATTTCTCTACATCTACGGGCGAAAGTATCCGATAGAGATGTAACTTTTATTTGGAACATTAAACTTTTGAAATACCTGACTGTTGTATCAATGTTTCGAACCTGCAGGCAGCTATTTCTCTACATCTACGGGCGAAAGTATCCGGTAGAGATGTAACTTTTATTTGGAACATTAAGCTTTTCAAATACCTGACTGTTGTATCAATGTTTCGAACCTGCAGGCAGCTTATCTCTACATCTACGGGCGAAAGTATCCGGTAGAGGTGTAACTTATATTTGGAACATTAAGCTTTTCAAATACCTGACTGTTGTATCAATGTTTCGAACCTGCAGGCAGCTATTTCTCTACATCTACGGGCGAAAGTATCCGGTAGAGATATAACTTTTATTTGGAACATTAAGCTTTTCAAATACCTGACTGTTGTATCAATGTTTCGAACCTGCAGGCAGCTATTTCTCTACATCTACGGGCGAAAGTATCCGGTAGAGATGTAACTTTTATTTGGAACATTAAGCTTTTCAGATACCTGACTGTTGTAGCATTGTTTCGAACCTGCAGGCAGCTATTTCTCTACATCTACGGGCGAAAGTATCCGGTAGAGATGTAAATTTTATTTGGAACATTAAGCTTTTCAAATACCTGACTGTTGTAGCATTGTTTCGAACCTGCAGGCAGCTATTTCTCTACATCTACGGGCGAAAGTATCCGGTAGAGATGTAACTTTTATTTGGAACATTAAGCTTTTCAAATACCTGACTGTTGTATCAATGTTTCGAACCTGCAGGCAGCGTATCTCTACATCTACGGGCGAAAGTATCCGGTAGAGGTGTAACTTATATTTGGAACATTAAGCTTTTCAAATACCTGACTGTTGTATCAATGTTTCGAACCTGCAGGCAGCTATTTCTCTACATCTACGGGCGAAAGTATCCGGTAGAGATGTAACTTTTATTTGGAACATTAAGCTTTTCAAATACCTGACTGTTGTATCAATGTTTCGAACCTGCAGGCAGCTATTTCTCTACATCTACGGGCGAAAGTATCCGGTAGAGATATAACTTTTATTTGGAACATTAAGCTTTTCAAATACCTGACTGTTGTATCAATGTTTCGAACCTGCAGGCAGCTATTTCTCTACATCTACGGGCGAAAGTATCCGGTAGAGATATAACTTTTATTTGGAACATTAAGCTTTTCAAGTACCTGACTGTTGTATCAATGTTTCGAGCCTGCAGGCAGCTATTTCTCTACATCTACGGGCGAAAGTATCCGGTAGAGATATAACTTTTATTTGGAACATTAAGCTTTTCAAATACCTGACTGTTGTATCAATGTTTCGAACCTGCAGGCAGCTATTTCTCTACATCTACGGGCGAAAGTATCCGGTAGAGATATAACTTTTATTTGGAACATTAAGCTTTTCAAATACCTGACTGTTGTATCAATGTTTCGAACCTGCAGGCAGCTATTTCTCTACATCTACGGGCGAAAGTATCCGGTAGAGATGTAACTTTTATTTGGAACATTAAGCTTTTCAGATACCTGACTGTTGTAGCATTGTTTCGAACCTGCAGGCAGCTATTTCTCTACATCTACGGGCGAAAGTATCAGGTAGAGATGTAACTTTTATTTGGAACATTAAGCTTTTCAGATACCTGACTGTTGTAGCATTGTTTCGAACCTGCAGGCAGCTTATCCTCTACATCTATGGGCGAATGTATCCGGTAGAGATGTAACTTTTATTTGGAACATTAAGCTTTTCAAATACCTGACGTTTGTATCAAATGTTTCAAACCTGCAGGCAGCTATTTCTCTACATCTACGGGCGAAAGTATCCGGTAGAGATGTAACTTTTATTTGGAACATTAAGCTTTTCAAATACCTGACTGTTGTAGCATTGTTTCGAACCTGCAGGCAGCTATTTCTCTACATCTACGGGCGAAAGTATCAGGTAGAGATGTAACTTTTATTTGGAACATTAAGCTTTTCAAATACCTGACTGTTGTATCAATGTTTCGAACCTGCAGGCAGCTATTTCTCTACATCTACGGGCGAAAGCATCCGGTAGAGATGTAACTTTTATTTGGAACATTAAGCTTTTCAAATACCTGACTGTTGTAGCATTGTTTCGAACCTGCAGGCAGCTATTTCTCTACATCTACGTGCGAAAGTATCCGGTAGAGATGTAACTTTTATTTGGAACATTAAGCTTTTCAAATACCTGACTGTTGTAGCATTGTTTCGAACCTGCAGGCAGCTATTTCTCTACATCTACGGGCGAAAGTATCCGGTAGAGATGTAACTTTCATTTGGAACATTAAGCTTTTCAAATACCTGACTGTTCTAGCATTGTTTCGAACCTGCAGGCAGCTATTTCTCTACATCTACGGGCGAAAGTATCCGGTAGAGGTGTAACTTTTATTTTGAACATTAAGCTTTTCAAATACCTGACTGTTGTAGCATTGTTTCGAACCTGCAGGCAGCTTATCCTCTACATCTATGGGCGAATGTATCCGGTAGAGATGTAACTTTTATTTGGAACATTAAGCTTTTCAAATACCTGACGTTTGTATCAATGTTTCAAACCTGCAGGCAGCTATTTCTCTACATCTACGGGCGAAAGTATCCGGTAGAGATGTAACTTTTATTTGGAACATTAAGCTTTTCAAATACCTGACAGTTGTAGCATTGTTTCGAACCTGCAGGCAGCTATTTCTCTACATCTACGGGCGAAAGTATCAGGTAGAGATGTAACTTTTATTTGGAACATTAAGCTTTTCAAATACCTGACTGTTGTATCAATGTTTGGAACCTGCAGGCAGGTTTTCTCTACATCTACGGGCGAAAGCATCCGGTGGAGATGTAACTTTTATTTGGAACATTAAGCTTTTCAAATACCTGTCTGTTGTAGCATTGTTTCGAACCTGCAGGCAGCTATTTCTCTACATCTACGTGCGAAAGTGTCCGGTAGAGATGTAACTTTTATTTGGAACATTAAGCTTTTCAAATACCTGACTGTTGTAGCATTGTTTCGAACCTGCAGGCAGCTATTTCTCTACATCTACGGGCGAAAGTATCCGGTAGAGATGTAACTTTCATTTGGAACATTAAGCTTTTCAAATACCTGACTGTTTTAGCATTGTTTCGAACCTGCAGGCAGCTATTTCTCTACATCTACGGGCGAAAGTATCCGGTAGAGGTGTAACTTTTATTTTGAACATTAAGCTTTTCAAATACCTGACTGTTGTATAAATGTTTCGAACCTGCAGGCAGCTATTTCTCTACATCTACGGGCGAAAGTATCCGGTAGAGATATAACTTTTATTTGGAACATTAAGCTTTTGAAATACCTGACTGTTGTATCAATGTTTCGAACCTGCAGGCAGCTATTTCTCTACATCTACGGGCGAAAGTATCCGGTAGAGATGTAACTTTTATTTGGAACATTAAGCTTTTCAAATACCTGACTGTTGTATCAATGTTTCGAACCTGCAGGCAGCTTATCTCTACATCTACGGGCGAAAGTATCCGGTAGAGGTGTAACTTATATTTGGAACATTAAGCTTTTCAAATACCTGACTGTTGTATCAATGTTTCGAACCTGCAGGCAGCTATTTCTCTACATCTACGGGCGAAAGTATCCGGTAGAGATATAACTTTTATTTGGAACATTAAGCTTTTCAAATACCTGACTGTTGTATCAATGTTTCGAACCTGCAGGCAGCTATTTCTCTACATCTACGGGCGAAAGTATCCGGTAGAGATGTAACTTTTATTTGGAACATTAAGCTTTTCAGATACCTGACTGTTGTAGCATTGTTTCGAACCTGCAGGCAGCTATTTCTCTACATCTACGGGCGAAAGTATCAGGTAGAGATGTAACTTTTATTTGGAACATTAAGCTTTTCAAATACCTGACTGTTGTATCAATGTTTCGAACCTGCAGGCAGCTATTTCTCTACATCTACGGGCGAAAGCATCCGGTAGAGATGTAGCTTTTATTTGGAACATTAAGCTTTTCAAATACCTGACTGTTGTATCGATGTTTCGAACCTGCAGGCAGCTATTTCTCTACATCTACGGGCGAAAGTATCCGGTAGAGATGTAACTTTTATTTGGAACATTAAGCTTTTCAGATACCTGACTGTTGTAGCATTGTTTCGAACCTGCAGGCAGCTATTTCTCTACATCTACGGGCGAAAGTATCAGGTAGAGATGTAACTTTTATTTGGAACATTAAGCTTTTCAGATACCTGACTGTTGTAGCATTGTTTCTTACCTGCAGGCAGCTTATCCTCTACATCTATGGGCGAATGTATCCGGTAGAGATGTAACTTTTATTTGGAACATTAAGCTTTTCAAATACCTGACTGTTGTAGCATTGTTTCGAACCTGCAGGCAGCTATTTCTCTACATCTACGGGCGAAAGTATCCGGTAGAGATGTAACTTTTTTTAGAACATTAAGCTTTTCAAATACCTGACTGTTGTAGCAATGTTTCGAACCTGCAGGCAGCTATTTCTCTACATCTACGAGCGAAAGTATCCGGTAGAGATGTAACTTTTATTTGGAACATTAAGCTTTTCAAATACCTGACGTTTGTATCAATGTTTCAAACCTGCAGGCAGCTATTTCTCTACATCTACGGGCGAACGTATCCGGTAGAGATGTAACTTTTATTTGGAACATTAAGCTTTTCAAATACCTGACTGTTGTAGCATTGTTTCGAACCTGCAGGCAGCTATTTCTCTACATCTACGGGCGAAAGTATCAGGTAGAGATGTAACTTTTATTTGGAACATTAAGCTTTTTAAATACCTGACTGTTGTATCAATGTTTCGAACCTGCAGGCCGCTATTTCTCTACATCTACGGGCGAAAGCATCCGGTAGAGATGTAACTTTTATTTGGAACATTAAGCTTTTCAAATACCTGACTGTTGTAGCATTGTTTCGAACCTGCAGGCAGCTATTTCTCTACATCTACGGGCGAAAGTATCCGGTAGAGATGTAAATTTTATTTGGAACATTAAGCTTTTCAAATACCTGACTGTTGTAGCATTGTTTCGAACCTGCAGGCAGCTATTTCTCTACATCTACGGGCGAAAGTATCCGGTAGAGATGTAACTTTCATTTGGAACATTAAGCTTTTCAAATACCTGACTGTTTTAGCATTGTTTCGAACCTGCAGGCAGCTATTTCTCTACGTCTACGGGCGAAAGTATCCGGTAGAGGTGTAACTTTTATTTGGAACATTAAGCTTTTCAAATACCTGACTGTTGTATAAATGTTTCGAACCTGCAGGCAGCTATTTCTCTACATCTACGGGCGAAAGTATCCGATAGAGATGTAACTTTTATTTGGAACATTAAACTTTTGAAATACCTGACTGTTGTATCAATGTTTCGAACCTGCAGGCAGCTATTTCTCTACATCTACGGGCGAAAGTATCCGGTAGAGATGTAACTTTTATTTGGAACATTAAGCTTTTCAAATACCTGACTGTTGTATCAATGTTTCGAACCTGCAGGCAGCTTATCTCTACATCTACGGGCGAAAGTATCCGGTAGAGGTGTAACTTATATTTGGAACATTAAGCTTTTCAAATACCTGACTGTTGTATCAATGTTTCGAACCTGCAGGCAGCTATTTCTCTACATCTACGGGCGAAAGTATCAGGTAGAGATGTAACTTTTATTTGGAACATTAAGCTTTTCAAATACCTGACTGTTGTATCAATGTTTGGAACCTGCAGGCAGGTTTTCTCTACATCTACGGGCGAAAGCATCCGGTGGAGATGTAACTTTTATTTGGAACATTAAGCTTTTCAAATACCTGTCTGTTGTAGCATTGTTTCGAACCTGCAGGCAGCTATTTCTCTACATCTACGTGCGAAAGTGTCCGGTAGAGATGTAACTTTTATTTGGAACATTAAGCTTTTCAAATACCTGACTGTTGTAGCATTGTTTCGAACCTGCAGGCAGCTATTTCTCTACATCTACGGGCGAAAGTATCCGGTAGAGATGTAACTTTCATTTGGAACATTAAGCTTTTCAAATACCTGACTGTTTTAGCATTGTTTCGAACCTGCAGGCAGCTATTTCTCTACATCTACGGGCGAAAGTATCCGGTAGAGGTGTAACTTTTATTTTGAACATTAAGCTTTTCAAATACCTGACTGTTGTATAAATGTTTCGAACCTGCAGGCAGCTATTTCTCTACATCTACGGGCGAAAGTATCCGGTAGAGATATAACTTTTATTTGGAACATTAAGCTTTTGAAATACCTGACTGTTGTATCAATGTTTCGAACCTGCAGGCAGCTATTTCTCTACATCTACGGGCGAAAGTATCCGGTAGAGATGTAACTTTTATTTGGAACATTAAGCTTTTCAAATACCTGACTGTTGTATCAATGTTTCGAACCTGCAGGCAGCTTATCTCTACATCTACGGGCGAAAGTATCCGGTAGAGGTGTAACTTATATTTGGAACATTAAGCTTTTCAAATACCTGACTGTTGTATCAATGTTTCGAACCTGCAGGCAGCTATTTCTCTACATCTACGGGCGAAAGTATCCGGTAGAGATATAACTTTTATTTGGAACATTAAGCTTTTCAAATACCTGACTGTTGTATCAATGTTTCGAACCTGCAGGCAGCTATTTCTCTACATCTACGGGCGAAAGTATCCGGTAGAGATGTAACTTTTATTTGGAACATTAAGCTTTTCAGATACCTGACTGTTGTAGCATTGTTTCGAACCTGCAGGCAGCTATTTCTCTACATCTACGGGCGAAAGTATCAGGTAGAGATGTAACTTTTATTTGGAACATTAAGCTTTTCAAATACCTGACTGTTGTATCAATGTTTCGAACCTGCAGGCAGCTATTTCTCTACATCTACGGGCGAAAGCATCCGGTAGAGATGTAGCTTTTATTTGGAACATTAAGCTTTTCAAATACCTGACTGTTGTATCGATGTTTCGAACCTGCAGGCAGCTATTTCTCTACATCTACGGGCGAAAGTATCCGGTAGAGATGTAACTTTTATTTGGAACATTAAGCTTTTCAGATACCTGACTGTTGTAGCATTGTTTCGAACCTGCAGGCAGCTATTTCTCTACATCTACGGGCGAAAGTATCAGGTAGAGATGTAACTTTTATTTGGAACATTAAGCTTTTCAGATACCTGACTGTTGTAGCATTGTTTCTTACCTGCAGGCAGCTTATCCTCTACATCTATGGGCGAATGTATCCGGTAGAGATGTAACTTTTATTTGGAACATTAAGCTTTTCAAATACCTGACTGTTGTAGCATTGTTTCGAACCTGCAGGCAGCTATTTCTCTACATCTACGGGCGAAAGTATCCGGTAGAGATGTAACTTTTTTTAGAACATTAAGCTTTTCAAATACCTGACTGTTGTAGCAATGTTTCGAACCTGCAGGCAGCTATTTCTCTACATCTACGAGCGAAAGTATCCGGTAGAGATGTAACTTTTATTTGGAACATTAAGCTTTTCAAATACCTGACGTTTGTATCAATGTTTCAAACCTGCAGGCAGCTATTTCTCTACATCTACGGGCGAACGTATCCGGTAGAGATGTAACTTTTATTTGGAACATTAAGCTTTTCAAATACCTGACTGTTGTAGCATTGTTTCGAACCTGCAGGCAGCTATTTCTCTACATCTACGGGCGAAAGTATCAGGTAGAGATGTAACTTTTATTTGGAACATTAAGCTTTTTAAATACCTGACTGTTGTATCAATGTTTCGAACCTGCAGGCCGCTATTTCTCTACATCTACGGGCGAAAGCATCCGGTAGAGATGTAACTTTTATTTGGAACATTAAGCTTTTCAAATACCTGACTGTTGTAGCATTGTTTCGAACCTGCAGGCAGCTATTTCTCTACATCTACGGGCGAAAGTATCCGGTAGAGATGTAAATTTTATTTGGAACATTAAGCTTTTCAAATACCTGACTGTTGTAGCATTGTTTCGAACCTGCAGGCAGCTATTTCTCTACATCTACGGGCGAAAGTATCCGGTAGAGATGTAACTTTCATTTGGAACATTAAGCTTTTCAAATACCTGACTGTTTTAGCATTGTTTCGAACCTGCAGGCAGCTATTTCTCTACGTCTACGGGCGAAAGTATCCGGTAGAGGTGTAACTTTTATTTGGAACATTAAGCTTTTCAAATACCTGACTGTTGTATAAATGTTTCGAACCTGCAGGCAGCTATTTCTCTACATCTACGGGCGAAAGTATCCGATAGAGATGTAACTTTTATTTGGAACATTAAACTTTTGAAATACCTGACTGTTGTATCAATGTTTCGAACCTGCAGGCAGCTATTTCTCTACATCTACGGGCGAAAGTATCCGGTAGAGATGTAACTTTTATTTGGAACATTAAGCTTTTCAAATACCTGACTGTTGTATCAATGTTTCGAACCTGCAGGCAGCTTATCTCTACATCTACGGGCGAAAGTATCCGGTAGAGGTGTAACTTATATTTGGAACATTAAGCTTTTCAAATACCTGACTGTTGTATCAATGTTTCGAACCTGCAGGCAGCTATTTCTCTACATCTACGGGCGAAAGTATCCGGTAGAGATACAACTTTTATTTGGAACATTAAGCTTTTCAAATACCTGACTGTTGTATCAATGTTTCGAACCTGCAGGCAGCTATTTCTCTACATCTACAGGCGAAAGCAGCCGGTAGAGATATAACTTTTATTTGGAACATTAAGCTTTTCAACTACCTGACTGTTGTATCAATGTTTCGAACCTGCTGGCAGCTATTTCTCTACATCTACGGGCGAAAGTATCCGGTAGAGATATAACTTTTATTTGGAACATTAAGCTTTTCAAGTACCTGACTGTTGTATCAATGTTTCGAGCCTGCAGGCAGCTATTTCTCTACATCTACGGGCGAAAGTATCCGGTAGAGATATAACTTTTATTTGGAACATTAAGCTTTTCAAATACCTGACTGTTGTATCAATGTTTCGAACCTGCAGGCAGCTATTTCTCTACATCTACGGGCGAAAGTATCCGGTAGAGATATAACTTTTATTTGGAACATTAAGCTTTTCAAATACCTGACTGTTGTATCAATGTTTCGAACCTGCAGGCAGCTATTTCTCTACATCTACGGGCGAAAGTATCCGGTAGAGATATAACTTTTATTTGGAACATTAAGCTTTTCAAATACCTGACTGTTGTATCAATGTTTCGAACCTGCAGGCAGCTATTTCTCTACATCTACGGGCGAAAGTATCCGGTAGAGATGTAACTTTTATTTGGAACATTAAGCTTTTCAGATACCTGACTTTTGTAGCATTGTTTCGAACCTGCAGGCAGCTATTTCTCTACATCTACGGGCGACAGTATCAGATGGAGATGTAAATTTTATATGGAACAATAAGCTTTTCAAATACCTGACTGTTGTATCAATGTTTCGAACCTGCAGGCAGCTATTTCTCTACATCTACGGGCGAAAGCATCCGGTAGAGATGTAGCTTTTATTTGGAACATTAAGCTTTTCAAATACCTGACTGTTGTATCAATGTTTCGAACCTGCAGGCAGCTATTTCTCTACATCTACGGGCGAAAGTATCCGGTAGAGATGTAACTTTTATTTGGAACATTAAGCTTTTCAGATACCTGACTGTTGTAGCATTGTTTCGAACCTGCAGGCAGCTATTTCTCTACATCTACGGGCGAAAGTATCAGGTAGAGATGTAAAGTATCAGGTAGAGATGTAACTTTTATTTGGAACATTAAACTTTTCAGATACCTGACTGTTGTAGCATTGTTTCCAACCTGCAGGCAGCTTATCCTCTACATCTATGGGCGAATGTATCCGGTAGAGATGTAACTTTTATTTGGAACATTAAGCTTTTCAAATACCTGACTGTTGTAGCATTGTTTCGAACCTGCAGGCAGCTATTTCTCTACATCTACGGGCGAAAGTATCCGGTAGAGATGTAACTTTTTTTAGAACATTAAGCTTTTCAAATACCTGACTGTTGTAGCATTGTTTCGAACCTGCAGGCAGCTATTTCTCTACATCTACGAGCGAAAGTATCCGGTAGAGATGTACCTTTTATTTGGAACATTAAGCTTTTCAAATACCTGACGTTTGTATCAATGTTTCAAACCTGCAGGCAGCTATTTCTCTACATCTACGGGCGAAAGTATCCGGTAGAGATGTAACTTTTATTTGGAACATTAAGCTTTTCAAATACCTGACTGTTGTAGCATTGTTTCGAACCTGCAGGCAGCTATTTCTCTACATCTACGGGCGAAAGTATCAGGTAGAGATGTAACTTTTATTTTGAACATTAAGCTTTTCAAATACCTGACTGTTGTATCAATGTTTCGAACCTGCAGGCAGCTATTTCTCTACATCTACGGGCGAAAGCATCCGGTAGAGATGTAACTTTTATTTGGAACATTAAGCTTTTCAAATACCTGACTGTTGTAGCATTGTTTCGAACCTGCAGGCAGCTATTTCTCTACATCTACGTGCGAAAGTATCCGGTAGAGATGTAACTTTTGTTTGGAACATTAAGCTTTTCAAATACCTGACTGTTGTAGCATTGTTTCGAACCTGCAGGCAGCTATTTCTCTACTTCTACGGGCGAAAGTATCCGGTAGAGATGTAACTTTCATTTGGAACATTAAGCTTTTCAAATACCTGACTGTTTTAGCATTGTTTCGAACCTGCAGGCAGCTATTTCTCTACATCTACAGGCGAAAGTATCAGGTAGAGATGTAACTTTTATTTGGAACAATAAGCTTTTCAAATACCTGACTGTTGTATCAATGTTTCGAACCTGCAGGCAGCTATTTCTCTACATCTACGGGCGAAAGCATCCGGTAGAGATGTAGCTTTTATTTGGAACATTAAGCTTTTCAAATACCTGACTGTTGTATCAATGTTTCGAACCTGCAGGCAGCTATTTCTCTACATCTACGGGCGAAAGTATCCGGTAGAGATGTAACTTTTATTTGGAACATTAAGCTTTTCAGATACCTGACTGTTGTAGCATTGTTTCGAACCTGCAGGCAGCTATTTCTCTACATCTACGGGCGAAAGTATCAGGTAGAGATGTAACTTTTATTTGGAACATTAAGCTTTTCAGATACCTGACTGTTGTAGCATTGTTTCGAACCTGCAGGCAGCTTATCCTCTACATCTATGGGCGAATGTATCCGGTAGAGATGTAACTTTTATTTGGAACATTAAGCTTTTCAAATACCTGACTGTTGTAGCATTGTTTCGAACCTGCAGGCAGCTATTTCTCTACATCTACGAGCGAAAGTATCCGGTAGAGATGTAACTTTTTTTAGAACATTAAGCTTTTCAAATACCTGACTGTTGTAGCATTGTTTCGAACCTGCAGGCCGCTATTTCTCTACATCTACGAGCGAAAGTATCCGGTAGAGATGTAACTTTTATTTGGAACATTAAGCTTTTCAAATACCTGACGTTTGTATCAATGTTTCAAACCTGCAGGCAGCTATTTCTCTACATCTACGGGCGAACGTATCCGGTAGAGATGTAACTTTTATTTGGAACATTAAGCTTTTCAAATACCTGACTGTTGTAGCATTGTTTCGAACCTGCAGGCAGCTATTTCTCTACATCTACGGGCGAAAGTATCAGGTAGAGATGTAACTTTTATTTGGAACATTAAGCTTTTCAAATACCTGACTGTTGTATCAATGTTTCGAACCTGCAGGCCGCTATTTCTCTACATCTACGGGCGAAAGCATCCGGTAGAGATGTAACTTTTATTTGGAACATTAAGCTTTTCAAATACCTGACTGTTGTAGCATTGTTTCGAACCTGCAGGCAGCTATTTCTCTACATCTACGGGCGAAAGTATCCGGTAGAGATGTAAATTTTATTTGGAACATTAAGCTTTTCAAATACCTGACTGTTGTAGCATTGTTTCGAACCTGCAGGCAGCTATTTCTCTACATCTACGGGCGAAAGTATCCGGTAGAGATGTAACTTTCATTTGGAACATTAAGCTTTTCAAATACCTGACTGTTTTAGCATTGTTTCGAACCTGCAGGCAGCTATTTCTCTACGTCTACGGGCGAAAGTATCCGGTAGAGGTGTAACTTTTATTTGGAACATTAAGCTTTTCAAATACCTGACTGTTGTATAAATGTTTCGAACCTGCAGGCAGCTATTTCTCTACATCTACGGGCGAAAGTATCCGATAGAGATGTAACTTTTATTTGGAACATTAAACTTTTGAAATACCTGACTGTTGTATCAATGTTTCGAACCTGCAGGCAGCTATTTCTCTACATCTACGGGCGAAAGTATCCGGTAGAGATGTAACTTTTATTTGGAACATTAAGCTTTTCAAATACCTGACTGTTGTATCAATGTTTCGAACCTGCAGGCAGCTTATCTCTACATCTACGGGCGAAAGTATCCGGTAGAGGTGTAACTTATATTTGGAACATTAAGCTTTTCAAATACCTGACTGTTGTATCAATGTTTCGAACCTGCAGGCAGCTATTTCTCTACATCTACGGGCGAAAGTATCCGGTAGAGATACAACTTTTATTTGGAACATTAAGCTTTTCAAATACCTGACTGTTGTATCAATGTTTCGAACCTGCAGGCAGCTATTTCTCTACATCTACAGGCGAAAGTAGCCGGTAGAGATATAACTTTTATTTGGAACATTTAGCTTTTCAACTACCTGACTGTTGTATCAATGTTTCGAACCTGCTGGCAGCTATTTCTCTACATCTACGGGCGAAAGTATCCGGTAGAGATATAACTTTTATTTGGAACATTAAGCTTTTCAAGTACCTGACTGTTGTATCAATGTTTCGAGCCTGCAGGCAGCTATTTCTCTACATCTACGGGCGAAAGTATCCGGTAGAGATATAACTTTTATTTGGAACATTAAGCTTTTCAAATACCTGACTGTTGTATCAATGTTTCGAACCTGCAGGCAGCTATTTCTCTACATCTACGGGCGAAAGTATCCGGTAGAGATATAACTTTTATTTGGAACATTAAGCTTTTCAAATACCTGACTGTTGTATCAATGTTTCGAACCTGCAGGCAGCTATTTCTCTACATCTACGGGCGAAAGTATCCGGTAGAGATATAACTTTTATTTGGAACATTAAGCTTTTCAAATACCTGACTGTTGTATCAATGTTTCGAACCTGCAGGCAGCTATTTCTCTACATCTACGGGCGAAAGTATCCGGTAGAGATGTAACTTTTATTTGGAACATTAAGCTTTTCAGATACCTGACTGTTGTAGCATTGTTTCGAACCTGCAGGCAGCTATTTCTCTACATCTACGGGCGAAAGTATCAGGTAGAGATGTAACTTTTATTTGGAACATTAAGCTTTTCAGATACCTGACTGTTGTAGCATTGTTTCGAACCTGCAGGCAGCTTATCCTCTACATCTATGGGCGAATGTATCCGGTAGAGATGTAACTTTTATTTGGAACATTAAGCTTTTCAAATACCTGACTGTTGTAGCATTGTTTCGAACCTGCAGGCAGCTATTTCTCTACATCTACGGGCGAAAGTATCCGGTAGAGATGTAACTTTTTTTAGAACATTAAGCTTTTCAAATACCTGACTGTTGTAGCATTGTTTCGAACCTGCAGGCAGCTATTTCTCTACATCTACGAGCGAAAGTATCCGGTAGAGATGTAACTTTTATTTGGAACATTAAGCTTTTCAAATACCTGACGTTTGTATCAATGTTTCAAACCTGCAGGCAGCTATTTCTCTACATCTACGGGCGAACGTATCCGGTAGAGATGTAACTTTTATTTGGAACATTAAGCTTTTCAAATACCTGACTGTTGTAGCATTGTTTCGAACCTGCAGGCAGCTATTTCTCTACATCTACGGGCGAAAGTATCAGGTAGAGATGTAACTTTTATTTGGAACATTAAGCTTTTCAAGTACCTGACTGTTGTATCAATGTTTCGAGCCTGCAGGCAGCTATTTCTCTACATCTACGGGCGAAAGTATCCGGTAGAGATATAACTTTTATTTGGAACATTAAGCTTTTCAAATACCTGACTGTTGTATCAATGTTTCGAACCTGCAGGGAGCTATTTCTCTACATCTACGGGCGAAAGTATCCGGTAGAGATATAACTTTTATTTGGAACATTAAGCTTTTCAAATACCTGACTGTTGTATCAATGTTTCGAACCTGCAGGCAGCTATTTCTCTACATCTACGGGCGAAAGTATCCGGTAGAGATATAACTTTTATTTGGAACATTAAGCTTTTCAAATACCTGACTGTTGTATCAATGTTTCGAACCTGCAGGCAGCTATTTCTCTACATCTACGGGCGAAAGTATCCGGTAGAGATGTAACTTTTATTTGGAACATTAAGCTTTTCAGATACCTGACTGTTGTAGCATTGTTTCGAACCTGCAGGCAGCTATTTCTCTACATCTACGGGCGAAAGTATCAGGTAGAGATGTAACTTTTATTTGGAACATTAAGCTTTTCAGATACCTGACTGTTGTAGCATTGTTTCGAACCTGCAGGCAGCTTATCCTCTACATCTATGGGCGAATGTATCCGGTAGAGATGTAACTTTTATTTGGAACATTAAGCTTTTCAAATACCTGACTGTTGTAGCATTGTTTCGAACCTGCAGGCAGCTATTTCTCTACATCTACGGGCGAAAGTATCCGGTAGAGATGTAACTTTTTTTAGAACATTAAGCTTTTCAAATACCTGACTGTTGTAGCATTGTTTCGAACCTGCAGGCAGCTATTTCTCTACATCTACGAGCGAAAGTATCCGGTAGAGATGTAACTTTTATTTGGAACATTAAGCTTTTCAAATACCTGACGTTTGTATCAATGTTTCAAACCTGCAGGCAGCTATTTCTCTACATCTACGGGCGAACGTATCCGGTAGAGATGTAACTTTTATTTGGAACATTAAGCTTTTCAAATACCTGACTGTTGTAGCATTGTTTCGAACCTGCAGGCAGCTATTTCTCTACATCTACGGGCGAAAGTATCAGGTAGAGATGTAACTTTTATTTGGAACATTAAGCTTTTCAAATACCTGACTGTTGTATCAATGTTTCGAACCTGCAGGCCGCTATTTCTCTACATCTACGGGCGAAAGCATCCGGTAGAGATGTAACTTTTATTTGGAACATTAAGCTTTTCAAATACCTGACTGTTGTAGCATTGTTTCGAACCTGCAGGCAGCTATTTCTCTACATCTACGGGCGAAAGTATCCGGTAGAGATGTAACTTTCATTTGGAACATTAAGCTTTTCAAATACCTGACTGTTTTAGCATTGTTTCGAACCTGCAGGCAGCTATTTCTCTACGTCTACGGGCGAAAGTATCCGGTAGAGGTGTAACTTTTATTTGGAACATTAAGCTTTTCAAATACCTGACTGTTGTATAAATGTTTCGAACCTGCAGGCAGCTATTTCTCTACATCTACGGGCGAAAGTATCCGATAGAGATGTAACTTTTATTTGGAACAATAAACTTTTGAAATACCTGACTGTTGTATCAATGTTTCGAACCTGCAAGCAGCTATTTCTCTACATCTACGGGCGAAAGTATCCGGTAGAGATGTAACTTTTATTTGGAACATTAAGCTTTTCAAATACCTGACTGTTGTATCAATGTTTCGAACCTGCAGGCAGCTTATCTCTACATCTACGGGCGAAAGTATCCGGTAGAGGTGTAACTTATATTTGGAACATTAAGCTTTTCAAATACCTGACTGTTGTATCAATGTTTCGAACCTGCAGGCAGCTATTTCTCTACATCTACGGGCGAAAGTATCCGGTAGAGATACAACTTTTATTTGGAACATTAAGCTTTTCAAATACCTGACTGTTGTATCAATGTTTCGAACCTGCAGGCAGCTATTTCTCTACATCTACAGGCGAAAGTAGCCGGTAGAGATATAACTTTTATTTGGAACATTAAGCTTTTCAACAACCTGACTGTTGTATCAATGTTTCGAACCTGCTGGCAGCTATTTCTCTACATCTACGGGCGAAAGTATCCGGTAGAGATATAACTTTTATTTGGAACATTAAGCTTTTCAAGTACCTGACTGTTGTATCAATGTTTCGAGCCTGCAGGCAGCTATTTCTCTACATCTACGGGCGAAAGTATCCGGTAGAGATATAACTTTTATTTGGAACATTAAGCTTTTCAAATACCTGACTGTTGTATCAATGTTTCGAACCTGCAGGCAGCTATTTCTCTACATCTACGGGCGAAAGTATCCGGTAGAGATATAACTTTTATTTGGAACATTAAGCTTTTCAAATACCTGACTGTTGTATCAATGTTTCGAACCTGCAGGCAGCTATTTCTCTACATCTACGGGCGAAAGTATCCGGTAGAGATATAACTTTTATTTGGAACATTAAGCTTTTCAAATACCTGACTGTTGTATCAATGTTTCGAACCTGCAGGCAGCTATTTCTCTACATCTACGGGCGAAAGTATCCGGTAGAGATGTAGCTTTTATTTGGAACATTAAGCTTTTCAGATACCTGACTGTTGTAGCATTGTTTCGAACCTGCAGGCAGCTATTTCTCTACATCTACGGGCGAAAGTATCAGGTAGAGATGTAACTTTTTTTGGAACATTAAGCTTTTCAGATACCTGACTGTTGTAGCATTGTTTCGAACCTGCAGGCAGCTATTTCTCTACATCTACGGGCGAAAGTATCAGGTAGAGATGTAACTTTTATTTGGAACATTAAGCTTTTCAAATACCTGACTGTTGTATCAATGTTTCGAACCTGCAGGCCGCTATTTCTCTACATCTACGGGCGAAAGCATCCGGTAGAGATGTAACTTTTATTTGGAACATTAAGCTTTTCAAATACCTGACTGTTGTAGCATTGTTTCGAACCTGCAGGCAGCTATTTCTCTACATCTACGGGCGAAAGTATCCGGTAGAGATGTAAATTTTATTTGGAACATTAAGCTTTTCAAATACCTGACTGTTGTAGCATTGTTTCGAACCTGCAGGCAGCTATTTCTCTACATCTACGGGCGAAAGTATCCGGTAGAAATGTAACTTTCATTTGGAACATTAAGCTTTTCAAATACCTGACTGTTTTAGCATTGTTTCGAACCTGCAGGCAGCTATTTCTCTACGTCTACGGGCGAAAGTATCCGGTAGAGGTGTAACTTTTATTTGGAACATAAGGCTTTTCAAATACCTGACTGTTGTATAAATGTTTCGAACCTGCAGGCAGCTATTTCTCTACATCTACGGGCGAAAGTATCCGATAGAGATGTAACTTTAATTTGGAACATTAAACTTTTGAAATACCTGACTGTTGTATCAATGTTTCGAACCTGCAAGCAGCTATTTCTCTACATCTACGGGCGAAAGTATCCGGTAGAGATGTAACTTTTATTTGGAACATTAAGCTTTTCAAATACCTGACTGTTGTATCAATGTTTCGAACCTGCAGGCAGCTTATCTCTACATCTACGGGCGAAAGTATCCGGTAGAGGTGTAACTTATATTTGGAACATTAAGCTTTTCAAATACCTGACTGTTGTATCAATGTTTCGAACCTGCAGGCAGCTATTTCTCTACATCTACGGGCGAAAGTATCCGGTAGAGATACAACTTTTATTTGGAACATTAAGCTTTTCAAATACCTGACTGTTGTATCAATGTTTCGAACCTGCAGGCAGCTATTTCTCTACATCTACAGGCGAAAGTAGCCGGTAGAGATATAACTTTTATTTGGAACATTAAGCTTTTCAACTACCTGACTGTTGTATCAATGTTTCGAACCTGCTGGCAGCTATTTCTCTACATCTACGGGCGAAAGTATCCGGTAGAGATATAACTTTTATTTGGAACATTAAGCTTTTCAAGTACCTGACTGTTGTATCAATGTTTCGAGCCTGCAGGCAGCTATTTCTCTACATCTACGGGCGAAAGTATCCGGTAGAGATATAACTTTTATTTGGAACATTAAGCTTTTCAAATACCTGACTGTTGTATCAATGTTTCGAACCTGCAGGCAGCTATTTCTCTACATCTACGGGCGAAAGTATCCGGTAGAGATATAACTTTTATTTGGAACATTAAGCTTTTCAAATACCTGACTGTTGTATCAATGTTTCGAACCTGCAGGCAGCTATTTCTCTACATCTACGGGCGAAAGTATCCGGTAGAGATATAACTTTTATTTGGAACATTAAGCTTTTCAAATACCTGACTGTTGTATCAATGTTTCGAACCTGCAGGCAGCTATTTCTCTACATCTACGGGCGAAAGTATCCGGTAGAGATGTAACTTTTATTTGGAACATTAAGCTTTTCATATACCTGACTGTTGTAGCATTGTTTCGAACCTGCAGGCAGCTATTTCTCTACATCTACGGGCGAAAGTATAAGGTAGAGATGTAACTTTTATTTGGAACATTAAGCTTTTCAAATACCTGACTGTTGTATCAATGTTTCGAACCTGCAGGCAGCTATTTCTCTACATCTACGGGCGAAAGCATCCGGTAGAGATGTAGCTTTTATTTGGAACATTAAGCTTTTCAAATACCTGACTGTTGTATCAATGTTTCGAACCTGCAGGCAGCTATTTCTCTACATCTACGGGCGAAAGTATCCGGTAGAGATGTAACTTTTATTTGGAACATTAAACTTTTCAGATACCTGACTGTTGTAGCATTGTTTCCAACCTGCAGGCAGCTTATCCTCTACATCTATGGGCGAATGTATCCGGTAGAGATGTAACTTTTATTTGGAACATTAAGCTTTTCAAATACCTGACTGTTGTAGCATTGTTTCGAACCTGCAGGCAGCTATTTCTCTACATCTACGAGCGAAAGTATCCGGTAGAGATGTACCTTTTATTTGGAACATTAAGCTTTTCAAATACCTGACGCTTGTATCAATGTTTCAAACCTGCAGGCAGCTATTTCTCTACATCTACGGGCGAAAGTATCCGGTAGAGATGTAACTTTTATTTGGAACATTAAGCTTTTCAAATACCTGACTGTTGTAGCATTGTTTCGAACCTGCAGGCAGCTATTTCTCTACATCTACGGGCGAAAGTATCAGGTAGAGATGTAACTTTTATTTGGAACATTAAGCTTTTCAAATACCTGACTGTTGTATCAATGTTTCAAACCTGCAGGCAGCTATTTCTCTACATCTACGGGCGAACGTATCCGGTAGAGATGTAACTTTTATTTGGAACATTAAGCTTTTCAAATACCTGACTGTTGTAGCATTGTTTCGAACCTGCAGGCAGCTATTTCTCTACATCTACGGGGGAAAGTATCAGGTAGAGATGTAACTTTTATTTGGAACATTAAGCTTTTCAAATACCTGACTGTTGTATCAATGTTTCGAACCTGCAGGCCGCTATTTCTCTACATCTACGGGCGAAAGCATCCGGTAGAGATGTAACTTTTATTTGGAACATTAAGCTTTTCAAATACCTGACTGTTGTAGCATTGTTTCGAACCTGCAGGCAGCTATTTCTCTACATCTACGGGCGAAAGTATCCGGTAGAGATGTAAATTTTATTTGGAACATTAAGCTTTTCAAATACCTGACTGTTGTAGCATTGTTTCGAACCTGCAGGCAGCTATTTCTCTACATCTACGGGCGAAAGTATCCGGTAGAGATGTAACTTTCATTTGGAACATTAAGCTTTTCAAATACCTGACTGTTTTAGCATTGTTTCGAACCTGCAGGCAGCTATTTCTCTACGTCTACGGGCGAAAGTATCCGGTAGAGGTGTAACTTTTATTTGGAACATTAAGCTTTTCAAATACCTGACTGTTGTATAAATGTTTCGAACCTGCAGGCAGCTATTTCTCTACATCTACGGGCGAAAGTATCCGATAGAGATGTAACTTTTATTTGGAACATTAAACTTTTGAAATACCTGACTGTTGTATCAATGTTTCGAACCTGCAGGCAGCTATTTCTCTACATCTACGGGCGAAAGTATCCGGTAGAGATGTAACTTTTATTTGGAACATTAAGCTTTTCAAATACCTGACTGTTGTATCAATGTTTCGAACCTGCAGGCAGCTTATCTCTACATCTACGGGCGAAAGTATCCAGTAGAGGTGTAACTTATATTTGGAACATTAAGCTTTTCAAATACCTGACTGTTGTATCAATGTTTCGAACCTGCAGGCAGCTATTTCTCTACATCTACGGGCGAAAGTATCCGGTAGAGATACAACTTTTATTTGGAACATTAAGCTTTTCAAATACCTGACTGTTGTATCAATGTTTCGAACCTGCAGGCAGCTATTTCTCTACATCTATAGGCGAAAGTAGCCGGTAGAGATATAACTTTTATTTGGAACATTAAGCTTTTCAACTACCTGACTGTTGTATCAATGTTTCGAACCTGCTGGCAGCTATTTCTCTACATCTACGGGCGAAAGTATCCGGTAGAGATATAACTTTTATTTGGAACATTAAGCTTTTCAAGTACCTGACTGTTGTATCAATGTTTCGAGCCTGCAGGCAGCTATTTCTCTACATCAACGGGCGAAAGTATCCGGTAGAGATATAACTTTTATTTGGAACATTAAGCTTTTCAAATACCTGACTGTTGTATCAATGTTTCGAACCTGCAGGCAGCTATTTCTCTACATCTACGGGCGAAAGTATCCGGTAGAGATATAACTTTTATTTGGAACATTAAGCTTTTCAAATACCTGACTGTTGTATCAATGTTTCGAACCTGCAGGCAGCTATTTCTCTACATCTACGGGCGAAAGTATCCGGTAGAGATATAACTTTTATTTGGAACATTAAGCTTTTCAAATACCTGACTGTTGTATCAATGTTTCGAACCTGCAGGCAGCTATTTCTCTACATCTACGGGCGAAAGTATCCGGTAGAGATGTAACTTTTATTTGGAACATTAAGCTTTTCAGATACCTGACTGTTGTAGCATTGTTTCGAACCTGCAGGCAGCTATTTCTCTACATCTACGGGCGAAAGTATCAGGTAGAGATGTAACTTTTATTTGGAACATTAAGCTTTTCAGATACCTGACTGTTGTAGCATTGTTTCGAACCTGCAGGCAGCTTATCCTCTACATCTATGGGCGAATGTATCCGGTAGAGATGTAACTTTTATTTGGAACATTAAGCTTTTCAAATACCTGACTGTTGTAGCATTGTTTCGAACCTGCAGGCAGCTATTTCTCTACATCTACGGGCGAAAGTATCCGGTAGAGATGTAACTTTTTTTAGAACATTAAGCTTTTCAAATACCTGACTCTTGTAGCATTGTTTCGAACCTGCAGGCAGCTATTTCTCTACATCTACGAGCGAAAGTATCCGGTAGAGATGTAACTTTTATTTGGAACATTAAGCTTTTCAAATACCTGACGTTTGTATCAATGTTTCAAACCTGCAGGCAGCTATTTCTCTACATCTACGGGCGAACGTATCCGGTAGAGATGTAACTTTTATTTGGAACATTAAGCTTTTCAAATACCTGACTGTTGTAGCATTGTTTCGAACCTGCAGGCAGCTATTTCTCTACATCTACGGGCGAAAGTATCAGGTAGAGATGTAACTTTTATTTGGAACATTAAGCTTTTCAAATACCTGACCGTTGTATCAATGTTTCGAACCTGCAGGCCGCTATTTCTCTACATCTACGGGCGAAAGCATCCGGTAGAGATGTAACTTTTATTTGGAACATTAAGCTTTTCAAATACCTGACTGTTGTAGCATTGTTTCGAACCTGCAGGCAGCTATTTCTCTACATCTACGGGCGAAAGTATCCGGTAGAGATGTAAATTTTATTTGGAACATTAAGCTTTTCAAATACCTGACTGTTGTAGCATTGTTTCGAACCTGCAGGCAGCTATTTCTCTACATCTACGGGCGAAAGTATCCGGTAGAGATGTAACTTTCATTTGGAACATTAAGCTTTTCAAATACCTGACTGTTTTAGCATTGTTTCGAACCTGCAGGCAGCTATTTCTCTACGTCTACGGGCGAAAGTATCCGGTAGAGGTGTAACTTTTATTTGGAACATTAAGCTTTTCAAATACCTGACTGTTGTATAAATGTTTCGAACCTGCAGGCAGCTATTTCTCTACATCTACGGGCGAAAGTATCCGATAGAGATGTAACTTTTATTTGGAACATTAAACTTTTGAAATACCTGACTGTTGTATCAATGTTTCGAACCTGCAGGCAGCTATTTCTCTACATCTACGGGCGAAAGTATCCGGTAGAGATGTAACTTTTATTTGGAACATTAAGCTTTTCAAATACCTGACTGTTGTATTAATGTTTCGAACCTGCAGGCAGCTTATCTCTACATCTACGGGCGAAAGTATCCGGTAGAGGTGTAACTTATATTTGGAACATTAAGCTTTTCAAATACCTGACTGTTGTATCAATGTTTCGAACCTGCAGGCAGCTATTTCTCTACATCTACGGGCGAAAGTATCCGGTAGAGATACAACTTTTATTTGGAACATTAAGCTTTTCAAATACCTGACTGTTTTATCAATGTTTCGAACCTGCAGGCAGCTATTTCTCTACATCTACAGGCGAAAGTAGCCGGTAGAGATATAACTTTTATTTGGAACATTAAGCTTTTCAACTACCTGACTGTTGTATCAATGTTTCGAACCTGCTGGCAGCTATTTCTCTACATCTACGGGCGAAAGTATCCGGTAGAGATATAACTTTTATTTGGAACATTAAGCTTTTCAAGTACCTGACTGTTGTATCAATGTTTCGAGCCTGCAGGCAGCTATTTCTCTACATCTACGGGCGAAAGTATCCGGTAGAGATATAACTTTTACTTGGAACATTAAGCTTTTCAAATACCTGACTGTTGTATCAATGTTTCGAACCTGCAGGCAGCTATTTCTCTACATCTACGGGCGAAAGTATCCGGTAGAGATATAACTTTTATTTGGAACATTAAGCTTTTCAAATACCTGACTGTTGTATCAATGTTTCGAACCTGCAGGCAGCTATTTCTCTACATCTACGGGCGAAAGTATCCGGTAGAGATATAACTTTTATTTGGAACATTAAGCTTTTCAAATACCTGGCTGTTGTATCAATGTTTCGAACCTGCTGGCAGCTATTTCTCTACATCTACGGGCGAAAGTATCCGGTAGAGATATAACTTTTATTTGGAACATTAAGCTTTTCAAGTACCTGACTGTTGTATCAATGTTTCGAGCCTGCAGGCAGCTATTTCTCTACATCTACGGGCGAAAGTATCCGGTAGAGATATAACTTTTATTTGGAACATTAAGCTTTTCAAATACCTGACTGTTGTATCAATGTTTCGAACCTGCAGGCAGCTATTTCTCTACATCTACGGGCGAAAGTATCCGGTAGAGATATAACTTTTATTTGGAACATTAAGCTTTTCAAATACCTGACTGTTGTATCAATGTTTCGAACCTGCAGGCAGCTATTTCTCTACATCTACGGGCGAAAGTATCCGGTAGAGATATAACTTTTATTTGGAACATTAAGCTTTTCAAATACCTGACTGTTGTATCAATGTTTCGAACCTGCAGGCAGCTATTTCTCTACATCTACGGGCGAAAGTATCCGGTAGATGTGTAACTTTTATTTGGAACATTAAGCTTTTCAGATACCTGACTGTTGTAGCATTGTTTCGAACCTGCAGGCAGCTATTTCTCTACATCTACGGGCGAAAGTATCAGGTAGAGATGTAACTTTTATTTGGAACAATAAGCTTTTCAAATACCTGACTGTTGTATCAATGTTTCGAACCTGCAGGCAGCTATTTCTCTACATCTACGGGCGAAAGCATCCGGTAGAGATGTAGCTTTTATTTGGAACATTAAGCTTTTCAGATACCTGACTGTTGTAGCATTGTTTCGAACCTGCAGGCAGCTATTTCTCTACATCTACGGGCGAAAGTATCAGGTAGAGATGTAACTTTTATTTGGAACATTAAGCTTTTCAGATACCTGACTGTTGTAGCATTGTTTCGAACCTGCAGGCAGCTATTTCTCTACATCTACGGGCGAAAGTATTCGGTAGAGACGTAACTTTTATTTGGAACATTAAGCTTTTCAAATACCTGACTGTCGTATCAATGTTTCGAACCTGCAGGCAGCTATTTCTCTACATCTACGGGCGAAAGCATCCGGTAGAGATGTAGCTTTTATTTGGAACATTAAGCTTTTCAAATACCTGACTGTTGTATCAATGTTTCGAACCTGCAGGCAGCTATTTCTCTACATCAACGGGCGAAAGTATCCGGTAGAGATGTAACTTTTATTTGGAACATTAAGCTTTTCAGATACCTGACTGCTGTAGCATTGTTTCGAACCTGCAGGCAGCTATTTCTCTACATCAACGGGCGAAAGTATCCGGTAGAGATGTAACTTTTATTTGGAACATTAAGCTTTTCAGATACCTGACTGTTGTAGCATTGTTTCGAACCTGCAGGCAGCTATTTCTCTACATCTACGGGCGAAAGTATCAGGTAGAGATGTAACTTTTATTTGGAACATTAAGCTTTTCAAATACCTGACTGTTGTAGCATAGTTTCGAAGCTGCAGGCAGCAATTTCTCTACATCTACGGGCGAAAGTATCCGGTAGAGATGAAACTTTCATTTGGAACATTAAGCTTTTCAAATACCTGACTGTTTTAGCATTGTTTCGAACCTGCAGGCAGCTATTTCTCTACATCTACGGGCGAAAGTATCCGGTAGAGGTGTAACTTTTATTTTGAACATTAAGCTTTTCAAATACCTGACTGTTGTATAAATGTTTCGAACCTGCAGGCAGCTATTTCTCTACATCTACGGGCGAAAGTATCCGGTAGAGATGTAACTTTTATTTGGAACATTAAGCTTTTCAAATACCTGACTGTTGTATCAATGTTTCGAACCTGCAGGCAGCTTATCTCTACATCTACGGGTTAAAGTATCCGGTAGAGGTGTAACTTATATTTGGAACATTAAGCTTTTCAAATACCTGACTGTTGTATCAATGTTTCGAACCTGCAGGCAGCTATTTCTCTACATCTACGGGCGAAAGTATCCGATAGAGATATAACTTTTATTTGGAACATTAAGCTTTTCAAATACCTGACTGTTGTATCAATGTTTCGAACCTGCAGGCAGCTATTTCTCTACATCTACGGGCGAAAGTATCCGGTAGAGACGTAACTTTTATTTGGAACATTAAGCTTTTCAAATACCTGACTGTTGTATCAATGTTTCGAACCTGCAGGCAGCTTATCTCTACATCTACGGGCGAAAGTATCCGGTAGAGGTGTAACTTATATTTGGAACATTAAGCTTTTCAAATACCTGACTGTTGTATCAATGTTTCGAACCTGCAGGCAGCTATTTCTCTACATCTACGGGCGAAAGCATCCGGTAGAGATGTAACTTTTATTTGGAACATAAAAGCTTTTCAAATACCTGACTGTTGTAGCATTGTTTCGAACCTGCAGGCAGCTATTTCTCTACATCTACGTGCGAAAGTATCCGGTAGAGATGTAACTTTTGTTTGGAACATTAAGCTTTTCAAATACCTGACTGTTGTAGCATTGTTTCGAACCTGCAGGCAGCTATTTCTCTACATCTACGGGCGAAAGTATCCGGTAGAGATGTAACTTTCATTTGGAACATTAAGCTTTTCAAATACCTGACTGTTTTAGCATTGTTTCGAACCTGCAGCCAGCTATTTCTCTACATCTACGGGCGAAAGTATCCAGTAGAGGTGTACTTTTATTTTGAACATTAAGCTTTTCAAATACCTGACTGTTGTATAAATGTTTTGAACCTGCAGGCAGCTATTTCTCTACATCTACGGGCGAAAGTATCCGGTAGAGATATAACTTTTATTTGGAACATTAAACTTTTGAAATACCTGACTGTTGTATCAATGTTTCGAACCTGCAGGCAGCTATTTCTCTACATCTACGGGCGAAAGTATCCGGTAGAGATGTAACTTTTATTTGGAACATTAAGCTTTTCAAATACCTGACTGTTGTATCAATGTTTCGAACCTGCAGGCAGCTTATCTCTACATCTACGGGCGAAAGTATCCGGTAGAGGTGTAACTTATATTTGGAACATTAAGCTTTTCAAATACCTGACTGTTGTATCAATGTTTCGAACCTGCAGGCAGCTATTTCTCTACATCTACGGGCGAAAGTATCCGGTAGAGATATAACTTTTATTTGGAACATTAAGCTTTTCAAATACCTGACTGTTGTATCAATGTTTCGAACCTGCAGGCAGCTATTTCTCTTCATCTACGGGCGAAAGTATCCGGTAGAGATATAACTTTTATTTGGAACATTAAGCTTTTCAAATACCTGGCTGTTGTATCAATGTTTCGAACCTGCTGGCAGCTATTTCTCTACATCTACGGGCGAAAGTATCCGGTAGAGATATAACTTTTATTTGGAACATTAAGCTTTTCAAGTACCTGACTGTTGTATCAATGTTTCGAGCCTGCAGGCAGCTATTTCTCTACATCTACGGGCGAAAGTATCCGGTAGAGATATAACTTTTATTTGGAACATTAAGCTTTTCAAATACCTGACTGTTGTATCAATGTTTCGAACCTGCAGGCAGCTATTTCTCTACATCTACGGGCGAAAGTATCCGGTAGAGATATAACTTTTATTTGGAACATTAAGCTTTTCAAATACCTGACTGTTGTATCAATGTTTCGAACCTGCAGGCAGCTATTTCTCTACATCTACGGGCGAAAGTATCCGGTAGAGATATAACTTTTATTTGGAACATTAAGCTTTTCAAATACCTGACTGTTGTATCAATGTTTCGAACCTGCAGGCAGCTATTTCTCTACATCTACGGGCGAAAGTATCCGGTAGAGATGTAACTTTTATTTGGAACATTAAGCTTTTCAGATACCTGACTGTTGTAGCATTGTTTCGAACCTGCAGGCAGCTATTTCTCTACATCTACGGGCGAAAGTATCAGGTAGAGATGTAACTTTTATTTGGAACATTAAGCTTTTCAAATACCTGACTGTTGTAGCATTGTTTCGAACCTGCAGGCAGCTATTTCTCTACATCTACGAGCGAAAGTATCCGGTAGAGATGTACCTTTTATTTGGAACATTAAGCTTTTCAAATACCTGAAGTTTGTATCAATGTTTCAAACCTGCAGGCAGCTATTTCTCTACATCTACGGGCGAAAGTATCCGGTAGAGATGTAACTTTTATTTGGAACATTAAGCTTTTCAAATACCTGACTGTTGTAGCATTGTTTCGAACCTGCAGGCAGCTATTTCTCTACATCTACGGGCGAAAGTATCAGGTAGAGATGTAACTTTTATTTGGAACATTAAGCTTTTCAAATACCTGACTGTTGTATCAATGTTTCGAACCTGCAGGCAGCTATTTCTCTACATCTACGGGCGAAAGCATCCGGTAGAGATGTAACTTTTATTTGGAACATTAAGCTTTTCAAATACCTGACTGTTGTAGCATTGTTTCGAACCTGCAGGCAGCTATTTCTCTACATCTACGTGCGAAAGTATCCGGTAGAGATGTAACTTTCATTTGAAACATTAAGCTTTTCAAATACCTGACTGTTTTAGCATTGTTTCGAACCTGCAGGCAGCTATTTCTCTACATCTACGGGCGAAAGTATCCGGTAGAGGTGTAACTTTTATTTTGAACATTAAGCTTTTCAAATACCTGACTGTTGTATAAATGTTTCGAACCTGCAGGCAGCTATTTCTCTACATCTACGGGCGAAAGTATTCGGTAGAGATGTAACTTTTATTTGGAACATTAAGCTTTTCAAATACCTGACTGTTGTATCAATGCTTCGAACCTGCAGGCAGCTTATCTCTACATCTACGGGTTAAAGTATCCGGTAGAGGTGTAACTTATATTTGGAACATTAAGCTTTTCAAATACCTGACTGTTGTATCAATGTTTCGAACCTGCAGGCAGCTATTTCTCTACATCTACGGGCGAAAGTATCCGATAGAGATATAACTTTTATTTGGAACATTAAGCTTTTCAAATACCTGACTGTTGTATCAATGTTTCGAACCTGCAGGCAGCTATTTCTCTACATCTACGGGCGAAAGTATCCGGTAGAGACGTAACTTTTATTTGGAACATTAAGCTTTTCAAATACCTGACTGTTGTATCAATGTTTCGAACCAGCAGGCAGCTTATCTCTACATCTACGGGCGAAAGTATCCGGTAGAGGTGTAACTTATATTTGGAACATTAAGCTTTTCAAATACCTGACTGTTGTATCAATGTTTCGAACCTGCAGGCAGCTATTTCTCTACATCTACGGGCGAAAGCATCCGGTAGAGATGTAACTTTTATTTGGAACATTAAGCTTTTCAAATACCTGACTGTTGTAGCATTGTTTCGAACCTGCAGGCAGTTATTTCTCTACATCTACGTGCGAAAGTATCCGGTAGAGATGTAACTTTTGTTTGGAACATTAAGCTTTTCAAATACCTGACTGTTGTAGCATTGTTTCGAACCTGCAGGCAGCTATTTCTCTACATCTACGGGCGAAAGTATCCGGTAGAGATGTAACTTTCATTTAGAACATTAAGCTTTTCAAATACCTGACTGTTTTAGCATTGTTTCGAACCTGCAGCCAGCTATTTCTCTACATCTACGGTCGAAAGTATCCAGTAGAGGTGTACTTTTATTTTGAACATTAAGCCTTTCAAATACCTGACTGTTGTATAAATGTTTTGAACCTGCAGGCAGCTATTTCTCTACATCTACGGGCGAAAGTATCCGGTAGAGATATAACTTTTATTTGGAACATTAAACTTTTGAAATACCTGACTGTTGTATCAATGTTTCGAACCTGCAGGCAGCTATTTCTCTACATCTACGGGCGAAAGTATCCGGTAGAGATGTAACTTTTATTTGGAACATTAGGCTTTTCAAATACCTGACTGTTGTATCAATGTTTCGAACCTGCAGGCAGCTTATCTCTACATCTACGTGCGAAAGTATCCGGTAGAGGTGTAACTTATATTTGGAACATTAGGCTTTTCAAATACCTGACTGTTGTATCAATGTTTCGAACCTGCAGGCAGCTATTTCTCTACATCTACGGGCGAAAGTATCCGGTAGAGATATAACTTTTATTTGGAACATTAAGCTTTTCAAATACCTGACTGTTGTATCAACGTTTCGAACCTGCAGGCAGCTATTTCTCTACATCTACGGGCGAAAGTATCCGGTAGAGATATAACTTTTATTTGGAACATTAAGCTTTTCAAATACCTGGCTGTTGTATCAATGTTTCGAACCTGCTGGCAGCTATTTCTCTACATCTACGGGCGAAAGTATCCGGTAGAGATATAACTTTTATTTGGAACATTAAGCATTTCAAGTACCTGACTGTTGTATCAATGTTTCGAGCCTGCAGGCAGCTATTTCTCTACATCTACGGGCGAAAGTATCCGGTAGAGATATAACTTTTATTTGGAACATTAAGCTTTTCAAATACCTGACTGTTGTATCAATGTTTCGAACCTGCAGGCAGCTATTTCTCTACATCTACGGGCGAAAGTATCCGGTAGAGATATAACTTTTATTTGGAACATTAAGCTTTTCAAATACCTGACTGTTGTATCAATGTTTCGAACCTGCAGGCAGCTATTTCTCTACATCTACGGGCGAAAGTATCCGGTAGAGATGTAACTTTTATTTGGAACATTAAGCTTTTCAGATACCTGACTGTTGTAGCATTGTTTCGAACCTGCAGGCAGCTATTTCTCTACATCTACGGGCGAAAGTATCAGGTAGAGATGTAACTTTTATTTGGAACATTAAGCTTTTCAAATACCTGACTGTTGTAGCATTGTTTCGAACCTGCAGGCAGCTATTTCTCTACATCTACGAGCGAAAGTATCCGGTAGAGATGTACCTTTTATTTGGAACATTAAGCTTTTCAAATACCTGACGTTTGTATCAATGTTTCAAACCTGCAGGCAGCTATTTCTCTACATCTACGGGCGAAAGTATCCGGTAGAGATGTAACTTTTATTTGGAACATTAAGCTTTTCAAATACCTGACTGTTGTAGCATTGTTTCGAACCTGCAGGCAGCTATTTCTCTACATCTACGGGCGAAAGTATCAGGTAGAGATGTAACTTTTATTTGGAACATTAAGCTTTTCAAATACCTGACTGTTGTATCAATGTTTCGAACCTGCAGGCAGCTATTTCTCTACATCTACGGGCGAAAGCATCCGGTAGAGATGTAACTTTTATTTGGAACATTAAGCTTTTCAAATACCTGACTGTTGTAGCATTGTTTCGAACCTGCAGGCAGCTATTTCTCTACATCTACGTGCGAAAGTATCCGGTAGAGATGTAACTTTTATTTGGAACATTAAGCTTTTCAAATACCTCACTGTTGTAGCATTGTTTCGAACCTGCAGGCAGCTATTTCTCTACATCTACGGGCGAAAGTATCCGGTAGAGATGTAACTTTCATTTGGAACATTAAGCTTTTCAAATACCTGACTGTTTTAGCATTGTTTCGAACCTGCAGGCAGCTATTTCTCTACATCTACGGGCGAAAGTATCCGGTAGAGATATAACTTTTATTTGGAACATTAAGCTTTTCAAATACCTGGCTGTTGTATCAATGTTTCGAACCTGCTGGCAGCTATTTCTCTACATCTACGGGCGAAAGTATCCGGTAGAGATATAACTTTTATTTGGAACATTAAGCTTTTCAAGTACCTGACTGTTGTATCAATGTTTCGAGCCTGCAGGCAGCTATTTCTCTACATCTACGGGCGAAAGTATCCGGTAGAGATATAACTTTTATTTGGAACATTAAGCTTTTCAAATACCTGACTGTTGTATCAATGTTTCGAACCTGCAGGCAGCTATTTCTCTACATCTACGGGCGAAAGTATCCGGTAGAGATATAACTTTTATTTGGAACATTAAGCTTTTCAAATACCTGACTGTTGTATCAATGTTTCGAACCTGCAGGCAGCTATTTCTCTACATCTACGGGCGAAAGTATCCGGTAGAGATATAACTTTTATTTGGAACATTAAGCTTTTCAAATACCTGAATGTTGTATCAATGTTTCGAACCTGCAGGCAGCTATTTCTCTACATCTACGGGCGAAAGTATCCGGTAGAGATGTAACTTTTATTTGGAACATTAGGCTTTTCAGATACCTGACTGTTGTAGCATTGTTTCGAACCTGCAGGCAGCTATTTCTCTACATCTACGGGCGAAAGTATCAGGTAGAGATGTAACTTTTATTTGGAACATTAAGCTT
Organism: Amblyomma maculatum; assembly: GCF_055883805.1. Classification (NCBI taxonomy): domain Eukaryota; kingdom Metazoa; phylum Arthropoda; class Arachnida; order Ixodida; family Ixodidae; genus Amblyomma; species Amblyomma maculatum. The sequence goes on along the minus strand of NC_139347.1, from coordinate 151,942,483 downwards.
TTCAAATACCTGACTGTTGTATCAATGTTTCGAACCTGCAGGCAGCTATTTCTCTACATCTACGGGCGAAAGCATCCGGTAGAGATGTAGCTTTTATTTGGAACATTAAGCTTTTCAGATACCTGACTGTTGTAGCATTGTTTCGAACCTGCAGGCAGCTATTTCTCTACATCTACGGGCGAAAGTATCAGGTAGAGATGTAACTTTTATTTGGAACATTAAGCTTTTCAGATACCTGACTGTTGTAGCATTGTTTCGAACCTGCAGGCAGCTATTTCTCTACATCTACGGGCGAAAGTATTCGGTAGAGACGTAACTTTTATTTGGAACATTAAGCTTTTCAAATACCTGACTGTTGTATCAATGTTTCGAACCTGCAGGCAGGTATTTCTCTACATCTACGGGCGAAAGTATCCGGTAGAGATATAACTTTTATTTGGAACATTAAGCTTTTCAAATACCTGACTGTTGTATCAATGTTTCGAACCTGCAGGCAGCTATTTCTCTACATCTACGGGCGAAAGCATCCGGTAGAGATGTAGCTTTTATTTGGAACATTAAGCTTTTCAAATACCTGACTGTTGTATCAATGTTTCGAACCTGCAGGCAGCTATTTCTCTACATCAACGGGCGAAAGTATCCGGTAGAGATGTAACTTTTATTTGGAACATTAAGCTTTTCAGATACCTGACTGTTGTAGCATTGTTTCGAACCTGCAGGCAGCTATTTCTCTACATCTACGGGCGAAAGTATCAGGTAGAGATGTAACTTTTATTTGGAACATTAAGCTTCTCAGATACCTGACTGTTGTAGCATTGTTTCGAACCTGCAGGCAGCTATTTCTCTACATCTACGGGCGAAAGTATCCGGTAGAGACGTAACTTTTATTTGGAACATTAAGCTTTTCAAATACCTGACTGTTGTAGCACTGTTTCGAACCTGCAGGCAGCTATTTCTCTACATCTACGGGCGAAAGTATCCGGTAGAGGTGTAACTTATATTTGGAACATTAAGCTTTTCAAATACCTGACTGTTGTATCAATGTTTCGAACCTGCAGGCAGCTATTTCTCTACATCTACGGGCGAAAGCATCCGGTAGAGATGTAACTTTTATTTGGAACATTAAGCTTTTCAAATACCTGACTGTTGTAGCATTGTTTCGAACCTGCAGGCAGTTATTTCTCTACATCTACGTGCGAAAGTATCCGGTAGAGATGTAACTTTTGTTTGGAACATTAAGCTTTTCAAATACCTGACTGTTGTAGCATTGTTTCGAACCTGCAGGCAGCTATTTCTCTACATCTACGGGCGAAAGTATCCGGTAGAGATGTAACTTTCATTTAGAACATTAAGCTTTTCAAATACCTGACTGTTTTAGCATTGTTTCGAACCTGCAGCCAGCTATTTCTCTACATCTACGGTCGAAAGTATCCAGTAGAGGTGTACTTTTATTTTGAACATTAAGCCTTTCAAATACCTGACTGTTGTATAAATGTTTTGAACCTGCAGGCAGCTATTTCTCTACATCTACGGGCGAAAGTATCCGGTAGAGATATAACTTTTATTTGGAACATTAAACTTTTGAAATACCTGACTGTTGTATCAATGTTTCGAACCTGCAGGCAGCTATTTCTCTACATCTACGGGCGAAAGTATCCGGTAGAGATGTAACTTTTATTTGGAACATTAGGCTTTTCAAATACCTGACTGTTGTATCAATGTTTCGAACCTGCAGGCAGCTTATCTCTACATCTACGTGCGAAAGTATCCGGTAGAGGTGTAACTTATATTTGGAACATTAGGCTTTTCAAATACCTGACTGTTGTATCAATGTTTCGAACCTGCAGGCAGCTATTTCTCTACATCTACGGGCGAAAGTATCCGGTAGAGATATAACTTTTATTTGGAACATTAAGCTTTTCAAATACCTGACTGTTGTATCAACGTTTCGAACCTGCAGGCAGCTATTTCTCTACATCTACGGGCGAAAGTATCCGGTAGAGATATAACTTTTATTTGGAACATTAAGCTTTTCAAATACCTGGCTGTTGTATCAATGTTTCGAACCTGCTGGCAGCTATTTCTCTACATCTACGGGCGAAAGTATCCGGTAGAGATATAACTTTTATTTGGAACATTAAGCATTTCAAGTACCTGACTGTTGTATCAATGTTTCGAGCCTGCAGGCAGCTATTTCTCTACATCTACGGGCGAAAGTATCCGGTAGAGATATAACTTTTATTTGGAACATTAAGCTTTTCAAATACCTGACTGTTGTATCAATGTTTCGAACCTGCAGGCAGCTATTTCTCTACATCTACGGGCGAAAGTATCCGGTAGAGATATAACTTTTATTTGGAACATTAAGCTTTTCAAATACCTGACTGTTGTATCAATGTTTCGAACCTGCAGGCAGCTATTTCTCTACATCTACGGGCGAAAGTATCCGGTAGAGATGTAACTTTTATTTGGAACATTAAGCTTTTCAGATACCTGACTGTTGTAGCATTGTTTCGAACCTGCAGGCAGCTATTTCTCTACATCTACGGGCGAAAGTATCAGGTAGAGATGTAACTTTTATTTGGAACATTAAGCTTTTCAAATACCTGACTGTTGTAGCATTGTTTCGAACCTGCAGGCAGCTATTTCTCTACATCTACGAGCGAAAGTATCCGGTAGAGATGTACCTTTTATTTGGAACATTAAGCTTTTCAAATACCTGACGTTTGTATCAATGTTTCAAACCTGCAGGCAGCTATTTCTCTACATCTACGGGCGAAAGTATCCGGTAGAGATGTAACTTTTATTTGGAACATTAAGCTTTTCAAATACCTGACTGTTGTAGCATTGTTTCGAACCTGCAGGCAGCTATTTCTCTACATCTACGGGCGAAAGTATCAGGTAGAGATGTAACTTTTATTTGGAACATTAAGCTTTTCAAATACCTGACTGTTGTATCAATGTTTCGAACCTGCAGGCAGCTATTTCTCTACATCTACGGGCGAAAGCATCCGGTAGAGATGTAACTTTTATTTGGAACATTAAGCTTTTCAAATACCTGACTGTTGTAGCATTGTTTCGAACCTGCAGGCAGCTATTTCTCTACATCTACGTGCGAAAGTATCCGGTAGAGATGTAACTTTTATTTGGAACATTAAGCTTTTCAAATACCTCACTGTTGTAGCATTGTTTCGAACCTGCAGGCAGCTATTTCTCTACATCTACGGGCGAAAGTATCCGGTAGAGATGTAACTTTCATTTGGAACATTAAGCTTTTCAAATACCTGACTGTTTTAGCATTGTTTCGAACCTGCAGGCAGCTATTTCTCTACATCTACGGGCGAAAGTATCCGGTAGAGATATAACTTTTATTTGGAACATTAAGCTTTTCAAATACCTGGCTGTTGTATCAATGTTTCGAACCTGCTGGCAGCTATTTCTCTACATCTACGGGCGAAAGTATCCGGTAGAGATATAACTTTTATTTGGAACATTAAGCTTTTCAAGTACCTGACTGTTGTATCAATGTTTCGAGCCTGCAGGCAGCTATTTCTCTACATCTACGGGCGAAAGTATCCGGTAGAGATATAACTTTTATTTGGAACATTAAGCTTTTCAAATACCTGACTGTTGTATCAATGTTTCGAACCTGCAGGCAGCTATTTCTCTACATCTACGGGCGAAAGTATCCGGTAGAGATATAACTTTTATTTGGAACATTAAGCTTTTCAAATACCTGACTGTTGTATCAATGTTTCGAACCTGCAGGCAGCTATTTCTCTACATCTACGGGCGAAAGTATCCGGTAGAGATATAACTTTTATTTGGAACATTAAGCTTTTCAAATACCTGAATGTTGTATCAATGTTTCGAACCTGCAGGCAGCTATTTCTCTACATCTACGGGCGAAAGTATCCGGTAGAGATGTAACTTTTATTTGGAACATTAGGCTTTTCAGATACCTGACTGTTGTAGCATTGTTTCGAACCTGCAGGCAGCTATTTCTCTACATCTACGGGCGAAAGTATCAGGTAGAGATGTAACTTTTATTTGGAACATTAAGCTTTTCAAATACCTGACTGTTGTATCAATGTTTCGAACCTGCAGGCAGCTATTTCTCTACATCTACGGGCGAAAGCATCCGGTAGAGATGTAGCTTTTATTTGGAACATTAAGCTTTTCAGATACCTGACTGTTGTAGCATTGTTTCGAACCTGCAGGCAGCTATTTCTCTACATCTACGGGCGAAAGTATCAGGTAGAGATGTAACTTTTATTTGGAACATTAAGCTTTTCAGATACCTGACTGTTGTAGCATTGTTTCGAACCTGCAGGCAGCTATTTCTCTACATCTACGGGCGAAAGTATTCGGTAGAGACGTAACTTTTATTTGGAACATTAAGCTTTTCAAATACCTGACTGTTGTATCAATGTTTCGAACCTGCAGGCAGGTATTTCTCTACATCTACGGGCGAAAGTATCCGGTAGAGATATAACTTTTATTTGGAACATTAAGCTTTTCAAATACCTGACTGTTGTATCAATGTTTCGAACCTGCAGGCAGTTATTTCTCTACATCTACGGGCGAAAGCATCCGGTAGAGATGTAGCTTTTATTTGGAACATTAAGCTTTTCAAATACCTGACTGTTGTATCAATGTTTCGAACCTGCAGGCAGCTATTTCTCTACATCAACGGGCGAAAGTATCCGGTAGAGATGTAACTTTTATTTGGAACATTAAGCTTTTCAGATACCTGACTGTTGTAGCATTGTTTCGAACCTGCAGGCAGCTATTTCTCTACATCTACGGGCGAAAGTATCAGGTAGAGATGTAACTTTTATTTGGAACATTAAGCTTCTCAGATACCTGACTGTTGTAGCATTGTTTCGAACCTGCAGGCAGCTATTTCTCTACATCTACGGGCGAAAGTATCCGGTAGAGACGTAACTTTTATTTGGAACATTAAGCTTTTCAAATACCTGACTGTTGTAGCACTGTTTCGAACCTGCAGGCAGCTATTTCTCTACATCTACGGGCCAAAGTATCCGGTAGAGATGTAACTTTTATTTGGAACATTAAGGTTTTCAAATACCTGACTGTTGTAGCATTGTTTCGAAGCTGCAGGCAGCTATTTCTCTACATCTACGGGCGAAAGTATCCGGTAGAGATGTAACTTTCATTTGGAACATTAAGCTTTTCAAATACCTGACTGTTTTAGCATTGTTTCGAACCTGCAGGCAGCTATTTCTCTACATCTACGGGCGAAAGTATCCGGTAGAGGTGTAACTTTTATTTTGAACATTAAGCTTTTCATATACCTGACTGTTGTATAAATGTTTCGAACCTGCAGGCAGCTATTTCTCTACATCTACGGGCGAAAGTATCCGGTAGAGATATAACTTTTATTTGGAACATTAAACTTTTGAAATACCTGACTGTTGTATCCATGTTTCGAACCTGCAGGCAGCTATTTCTCTACATCTACGGGCGAAAGTATCCGGTAGAGATGTAACTTTTATTTGGAACATTAAGCTTTTCAAATACCTGACTGTTGTATCAATGTTTCGAACCTGCAGGCAGCTTATCTCTACATCTACGGGTTAAAGTATCCGGTAGAGGTGTAACTTATATTTGGAACATTAAGCTTTTCAAATACCTGACTGTTGTATCAATGTTTCGAACCTGCAGGCAGCTATTTCTCTACATCTACGGGCGAAAGTATCCGATAGAGATATAACTTTTATTTGGAACATTAAGCTTTTCAAATACCTGACTGTTGTATCAATGTTTCGAACCTGCAGGCAGCTATTTCTCTACATCTACGGTCGAAAGTATCCGGTAGAGATATAACTTTTATTTGGAACATTAAGCTTTTCAAATACCTGACTGTTGTATCAATGTTTCGAACCTGCTGGCAGCTATTTCTCTACATCTACGGGCGAAAGTATCCGGTAGAGATATAACTTTTATTTGGAACATTAAGCTTTTCAAATACCTGACTGTTGTATCAATGTTTCGAACCTGCAGGCAGCTATTTCTCTACATCTACGGGCGAAAGCATCCGGTAGAGATGTAGCTTTTATTTGGAACATTAAGCTTTTCAGATACCTGACTGTTGTAGCATTGTTTCGAACCTGCAGGCAGCTATTTCTCTACATCTACGGGCGAAAGTATCAGGTAGAGATGTAACTTTTATTTGGAACATTAAGCTTTTCAGATACCTGACTGTTGTAGCATTGTTTCGAACCTGCAGGCAGCTATTTCTCTACATCTACGGGCGAAAGTATTCGGTAGAGACGTAACTTTTATTTGGAACATTAAGCTTTTCAAATACCTGACTGTTGTATCAATGTTTCGAACCTGCAGGCAGGTATTTCTCTACATCTACGGGCGAAAGTATCCGGTAGAGATATAACTTTTATTTGGAACATTAAGCTTTTCAAATACCTGACTGTTGTATCAATGTTTCGAACCTGCAGGCAGCTATTTCTCTACATCTACGGGCGAAAGCATCCGGTAGAGATGTAGCTTTTATTTGGAACATTAAGCTTTTCAAATACCTGACTGTTGTATCAATGTTTCGAACCTGCAGGCAGCTATTTCTCTACATCAACGGGCGAAAGTATCCGGTAGAGATGTAACTTTTATTTGGAACATTAAGCTTTTCAGATACCTGACTGTTGTAGCATTGTTTCGAACCTGCAGGCAGCTATTTCTCTACATCTACGGGCGAAAGTATCAGGTAGAGATGTAACTTTTATTTGGAACATTAAGCTTCTCAGATACCTGACTGTTGTAGCATTGTTTCGAACCTGCAGGCAGCTATTTCTCTACATCTACGGGCGAAAGTATCCGGTAGAGACGTAACTTTTATTTGGAACATTAAGCTTTTCAAATACCTGACTGTTGTAGCACTGTTTCGAACCTGCAGGCAGCTATTTCTCTACATCTACGGGCGAAAGTATCCGGTAGAGATGTAACTTTTATTTGGAACATTAAGGTTTTCAAATACCTGACTGTTGTAGCATTGTTTCGAAGCTGCAGGCAGCTATTTCTCTACATCTACGGGCGAAAGTATCCGGTAGAGATGTAACTTTCATTTGGAACATTAAGCTTTTCAAATACCTGACTGTTTTAGCATTGTTTCGAACCTGCAGGCAGCTATTTCTCTACATCTACGGGCGAAAGTATCCGGTAGAGGTGTAACTTTTATTTTGAACATTAAGCTTTTCATATACCTGACTGTTGTATAAATGTTTCGAACCTGCAGGCAGCTATTTCTCTACATCTACGGGCGAAAGTATCCGGTAGAGATATAACTTTTATTTGGAACATTAAACTTTTGAAATACCTGACTGTTGTATCCATGTTTCGAACCTGCAGGCAGCTATTTCTCTACATCTACGGGCGAAAGTATCCGGTAGAGATATAACTTTTATTTGGAACATTAAGCTTTTCAAATACCTGACTGTTGTATCAATGTTTCGAACCTGCAGGCAGCTATTTCTCTACATCTACGGGCGAAAGTATCCGGAAGAGATGTAACTTTTATTTGGAACATTAAGCTTTTCAAATACCTGACTGTTGTATCAATGTTTCGAACCTGCAGGCAGCTATTTCTCTACATCTACGGGCGAAAGTATCCGATAGAGATATAACTTTTATTTGGAACATTAAGCTTTTCAAATACCTGACTGTTGTATCAATGTTTCGAACCTGCAGGCAGCTATTTCTCTACATCTACGGGCGAAAGTATCCGGTAGAGATGTAACTTTTTTTAGAACATTAAGCTTTTCAAATACCTGACTGTTGTATCAATGTTTCGAACCTGCAGGCAGCTATTTCTCTACATCTACGGGCGAAAGCATCCGGTAGAGATGTAACTTTTATTTGGAACAAAAAGCTCTTCAAATACCTGGCTGTTGTAGCATTGTTTCGAACCTGCAGGCAGCTATTTCTCTACATCTACGGACGAAAGTATCCGGTAGAGATGTAACTTTTATTTGGAACATTAAGCTTTTCAAATACCTGACTGTTGTAGCATTGTTTCGAACCTGCAGGCAGCTATTTCTCTACATCTACGGGCGAAAGTATCCGGTAGAGATATAACTTTTATTTGGAACATTTAGCTTTTCAAATACCTGACTGTTGTATCAATGTTTCGAACCTGCAGGCAGCTATTTCTCTACATCTACGGGCGAAAGTATCCGGTAGAGATATAACTTTTATTTGGAACATTAAGCTTTTCAAATACCTGACTGTTGTAGCATTGTTTCGAACCAGCAGGCAGCTATTTCTCTACATCTACGGGCGAAAGTATCAGGTAGAGATGTAACTTTTATTTGGAACATTAAGCTTTTCAAATACCTGACTGTTGTATCAATGTTTCGAACCTGCAGGCAGCTATTTCTCTACATCTACGGGCGAAAGCATCCGGTAGAGATGTAGCTTTTATTTGGAACATTAAGCTTTTCAAATACCTGACTGTTGTATCAATGTTTCGAACCTGCAGGCAGCTATTTCTCTACATCTACGGGCGAAAGTATCCGGTAGAGATGTAACTTTTATTTGGAACATTAAGCTTTTCAAATACCTGACTGTTGTAGCATTGTTTCGAACCTGCAGGCAGCTATTTCTCTACATCTACGGGCGAAAGTACCCGGTAGAGATATAACTTTTATTTGGAATATTAAGCTTTTCAAATACCTGACTGTTGTATCAATGTTTCGAACCTGCAGGCAGCTATTTCTCTACATCTACGGGCGAAAGTATCCGGTAGAGATATAACTTTTATTTGGAACATTAAGCTTTTCATATACCTGACTGTTGTATAAATGTTTCGAACCTGCAGGCAGCTATTTCTCTACATCTACGGGCGAAAGTATCCGGTAGAGATATAACTTTTATTTGGAACATTAAACTTTTGAAATACCTGACTGTTGTATCCATGTTTCGAACCTGCAGGCAGCTATTTCTCTACATCTACGGGCGAAAGTATCCGGTAGAGATGTAACTTTTATTTGGAACATTAAGCTTTTCAAATACCTGACTGTTGTATCAATGTTTCGAACCTGCAGGCAGCTTATCTCTACATCTACGGGTTAAAGTATCCGGTAGAGGTGTAACTTATATTTGGAACATTAAGCTTTTCAAATACCTGACTGTTGTATCAATGTTTCGAACCTGCAGGCAGCTATTTCTCTACATCTACGGGCGAAAGTATCCGATAGAGATATAACTTTTATTTGGTACATTAAGCTTTTCAAATACCTGACTGTTGTATCAATGTTTCGAACCTGCAGGCAGCTATTTCTCTACATCTACGGTCGAAAGTATCCGGTAGAGATATAACTTTTATTTGGAACATTAAGCTTTTCAAATACCTGACTGTTGTATCAATGTTTCGAACCTGCTGGCAGCTATTTCTCTACATCTACGGGCGAAAGTATCCGGTAGAGATATAACTTTTATTTGGAACATTAAGCTTTTCAAATACCTGAATGTTGTATCAATGTTTCGAACCTGCAGGCAGCTATTTCTCTACATCTACGGGCGAAAGTATCCGGTAGAGATGTAACTTTTATTTGGAACATTAAGCTTTTCAAATACCTGACTGTTGTATCAATGTTTCGAACCTGCAGGCAGCTATTTCTCTACATCTACGGGCGAAAGTATCCGATAGAGATATAACTTTTATTTGGAACATTAAGCTTTTCAAATACCTGACTGTTGTATCAATGTTTCGAACCTGCAGGCAGCTATTTCTCTACATCTACGGGCGAAAGTATCCGGTAGAGATGTAACTTTTTTTAGAACATTAAGCTTTTCAAATACCTGACTGTTGTATCAATGTTTCGAACCTGCAGGCAGCTATTTCTCTACATCTACGGGCGAAAGCATCCGGTAGAGATGTAACTTTTATTTGGAACAAAAAGCTTTTCAAATACCTGGCTGTTGTAGCATTGTTTCGAACCTGCAGGCAGCTATTTCTCTACATCTACGGGCGAAAGTATCCGGTAGAGATGTAACTTTTATTTGGAACATTAAGCTTTTCAAATACCTGACTGTTGTAGCATTGTTTCGAACCTGCAGGCAGCTATTTCTCTACATCTACGGGCGAAAGTATCCGGTAGAGATATAACTTTTATTTGGAACATTTAGCTTTTCAAATACCTGACTGTTGTATCAATGTTTCGAACCTGTAGGCAGCTATTTCTCTACATCTACGGGCGAAAGTATCCGGTAGAGATATAACTTTTATTTGGAACATTAAGCTTTTCAAATACCTGACTGTTGTAGCATTGTTTCGAACCAGCAGGCAGCTATTTCTCTACATCTACGGGCGAAAGTATCAGGTAGAGATGTAACTTTTATTTGGAACATTAAGCTTTTCAAATACCTGACTGTTGTATCAATGTTTCGAACCTGCAGGCAGCTATTTCTCTACATCTACGGGCGAAAGCATCCGGTAGAGATGTAGCTTTTATTTGGAACATTAAGCTTTTCAAATACCTGACTGTTGTATCAATGTTTCGAACCTGCAGGCAGCTATTTCTCTACATCTACGGGCGAAAGTATCCGGTAGAGATGTAACTTTTATTTGGAACATAAAGCTTTTCAAATACCTGACTGTTGTAGCATTGTTTCGAACCTGCAGGCAGCTATTTCTCTACATCTACGGGCGAAAGTACCCGGTAGAGATATAACTTTTATTTGGAACATTAAGCTTTTCAAATACCTGACTGTTGTATCAATGTTTCGAACCTGCAGGCAGCTATTTCTCTACATCTACGGGCGAAAGTATCCGGTAGAGATATAACTTTTATTTGGAACATTAAGCTTTTCAAATACCTGACTGTTGTATCAATGTTACGAACCTGCTGGCAGCTATTTCTCTACATCTACGGGCGAAAGTATCCGGTAGAGATATAACTTTTATTTGGAACATTAAGCTTTTCAAGTACCTGACTGTTGTATCAATGTTTCGAGCCTGCAGGCAGCTATTTCTCTACATCTACGGGCGAAAGTATCCGGTAGAGATATAACTTTTATTTGGAACATTAAGCTTTTCAAATACCTGACTGTTGTATCAATGTTTCGAACCTGCAGGCAGCTATTTCTCTACATCTACGGGCGAAAGTATCCGGTAGAGATATAACTTTTATTTGGAACATTAAGCTTTTCAAATACCTGACTGTTGTATCAATGTTTCGAACCTGCAGGCAGCTATTTCTCTACATCTACGGGCGAAAGTATCCGGTAGAGATATAACTTTTATTTGGAACATTAAGCTTTTCAAATACCTGACTGTTGTATAAATGTTTCGAACCTGCAGGCAGCTATTTCTCTACATCTACGGGCGAAAGTATCCGGTAGAGATGTAACTTTTATTTGGAACATTAAGCTTTTCAGATACCTGACTGTTGTATCAATGTTTCGAACCTGCAGGCAGCTATTTCTCTACATCTACGGGCGAAAGTATCCGGTAGAGATGTAACTATTATTTGGAACATTAAGCTTTTCAGATACCTAACTGTTGTAGCATTGTTTCCAACCTGCAGGCAGCTATTTCTCTACATCTACGGGCGAAAGTATCAGGTAGAGATGTAACTTTTATTTTGAACATTAAGCTTTTCATATACCTGACTGTTGTAGCATTGTTTCGAACCTGCAGGCAGCTTATCCTCTACATCTATGGGCGAATGTATCCGGTAGAGATGTAACTTTTATTTGGAACATTAAGCTTTTCAAATACCTGACGTTTGTATCAATGTTTCAAACCTGCAGGCAGCTATTTCTCTACATCTACGGGTGAAAGTATCCGGTAGAGATGTAACTTTTATTTGGAACATTAAGCTTTTCAAATACCTGACTGTTGTAGCATTGTTTCGAACCTGCAGGCAGCTATTTCTCTACATCTACGGGCGAAAGTATCAGGTAGAGATGTAACTTTTATTTGGAACATTAAGCTTTTCAAATACCTGACTGTTGTATCAATGTTTCGAACCTGCAGGCAGCTATTTCTCTACATCTACGGGCGAAAGTATCCGGTAGAGATGTAACTTTTATTTGGAACATTAAGCTTTTCAGATACCTGACTGTTGTAGCATTGTTTCGAACCTGCAGGCAGCTATTTCTTTACATCTACGGGCGAAAGTATCAGGTAGAGATGTTACTTTTATTTGGAACATTAAGCTTTTCAGATACCTGACTGTTGTAGCATTGTTTCGAACCTGCAGGCAGCTATTTCTCTACATCTACGGGCGAAAGTATCCGGTAGAGATATAACTTTTATTTGGAACATTAAGCTTTTCAAATACCTGACTGTTGTATCAATGTTTCGAACCTGCAGGCAGCTATTTCTCTACATCTACGGGCGAAAGTATCCGGTAGAGATGTAACTTTTATTTGGAACATTAAGCTTTTCAGATACCTGACTGTTGTAGCATTGTTTCGAACCTGCAGGCAGCTATTTCTCTACATCTACGGGCGAAAGTATCAGGTAGAGATGTAACTTTTATTTGGAACATTAAGCTTTTCAAATACCTGACTGTTGTATCAATGTTTCGAACCTGCAGGCAGCTATTTCTCTACATCTACGGGCGAAAGCATCCGGTAGAGATGTAGCTTTGATTTGGAACATTAAGCTTTTCAAGTACCTGACTGTTGTATCAATGTTTCGAGCCTGCAGGCAGCTATTTCTCTACATCTACGGGCGAAAGTATCCGGTAGAGATATAACTTTTGCTTGGAACATTAAGCTTTTCAAATACCTGACTGTTGTATCAATGTTTCGAACCTGCAGGCAGCTATTTCTCTACATCTACGGGCGAAAGTATCCGGTAGAGATATAACTTTTATTTGGAACATTAAGCTTTTCAAATACCTGACTGTTGTATCAATGTTTCGAACCTGCAGGCAGCTATTTCTCTACATCTACGGGCGAAAGTATCCGGTAGAGATATAACTTTTATTTGGAACATTAAGCTTTTCAAATACCTGACTGTTGTATCAATGTTTCGAACCTGCAGGCAGCTATTTCTCTACATCTACGGGCGAAAGTATCCGGTAGAGATGTAACTTTTATTTGGAACATTAAGCTTTTCAGATACCTGACTGTTGTAGCATTGTTTCGATCCTGCAGGCAGCTATTTCTCTACATCTACGGGCGAAAGTATCAGGTAGAGATGTAACTTTTATTTGGAACATTAAGCTTTTCAAATACCTGACTGTTGTAGCATTGTTTCGAACCTGCAGGCAGCTATTTCTCTACATCTACGAGCGAAAGTATCCGGTAGAGATGTACCTTTTATTTGGAACATTAAGCTTTTCAAATACCTGACGTTTGTATCAATGTTTCAAACCTGCAGGCAGCTATTTCTCTACATCTACGGGCGAAAGTATCCGGTAGAGATGTAACTTTTATTTGGAACATTAGGCTTTTCAAATACCTGACTGTTGTAGCATTGTTTCGAACCTCCAGGCAGCTATTTCTCTACATCTACGGGCGAAAGTATCAGGTAGAGATGTAACTTTTATTTGGAACATTAAGCTTTTCAAATACCTGACTGTTGTATCAATGTTTCGAACCTGCAGGCAGCTATTTCTCTACATCTACGGGCGAAAGCATCCGGTAGAGATGCAACTTTTATTAGGAACATTAAGCTTTTCAAATACCTGACTGTTGTAGCATTGTTTCGAACCTGCAGGCAGCTATTTCTCTACATCTACGTGCGAAAGTATCCGGTAGAGATGTAACTTTTATTTGGAACATTAAGCTTTTCAAATACCTCACTGTTGTAGCATTGTTTCGAACCTGCAGGCAGCTATTTCTCTACATCTACGGGCGAAAGTATCCGGTAGAGATGTAACTTTCATTTGGAACATTAAGCTTTTCAAATACCTGACTGTTTTAGCATTGTTTCGAACCTGCAGGCAGCTATTTCTCTACATCTACGGGCGAAAGTATCCAGTAGAGGTGTAACTTTTATTTTGAACATTAAGCTTTTCAAATACCTGACTGTTGTATAAATGTTTCGAACCTGCAGGCAGCTATTTCTCTACATCTACGGGCGAAAGTATCCGGTAGAGATATAACTTTTATTTGGAACATTAAACTTTTGAAATACCTGACTGTTGTATCAATGTTTCGAACCTGCAGGCAGCTATTTCTCTACATCTACGGGCGAAAGTATCCGGTAGAGATGTAACTTTTATTTGGAACATTAAGCTTTTCAAATACCTGACTGTTGTATCAATGTTTCGAACCTGCAGGCAGCTTATCTCTACATCTACGGGCGAAAGTATCCGGTAGAGGTGTAACTTATATTTGGAACATTAAGCTTTTCAAATACCTGACTGTTGTATCAATGTTTCGAACCTACATCCAGCTATTTCTCTACATCTACGGGCGAAAGTATCCGGTAGAGATATAACTTTTATTTGGAACATTAAGCTTTTCAAATACCTGACTGTTGTATCAATGTTTCGAACCTGCAGGCAGCTATTTCTCTACATCTACGGGCGAAAGTATCCGGTAGAGATATAACTTTTATTTGGAACATTAAGCTTTTCAAATACCTGGCTGTTGTATCAATGTTTCGAACCTGCTGGCAGCTATTTCTCTACATCTACGGGCGAAAGTATCCGGTAGAGATATAACTTTTATTTGGAACATTAAGCTTTTCAAGTACCTGACTGTTGTATCAATGTTTCGAGCCTGCAGGCAGCTATTTCTCTACATCTACGGGCGAAAGTATCCGGTAGAGATATAACTTTTATTTGGAACATTAAGCTTTTCAAATACCTGACTGTTGTATCAATGTTTCGAACCTGCAGGCAGCTATTTCTCTACATCTACGGGCGAAAGTATCCGGTAGAGATATAACTTTTATTTGGAACATTAAGCTTTTCAAATACCTGACTGTTGTATCAATGTTTCGAACCTGCAGGCAGCTATTTCTCTACATCTACGGGCGAAAGTATCCGGTAGAGATATAACTTTTATTTGGAACATTAAGCTTTTCAAATACCTGACTGTTGTATCAATGTTTCGAACCTGCAGGCAGCTATTTCTCTACATCTACGGGCGAAAGTATCCGGTAGAGATGTAACTTTTATTTGGAACATTAAGCTTTTCAGATACCTGACTGTTGTAGCATTGTTTCGAACCTGCAGGCAGCTATTTCTCTACATCTACGGGCGAAAGTATCAGGTAGAGATGTAACTTTTATTTGGAACATTAAGCTTTTCAAATACCTGACTGTTGTATCAATGTTTCGAACCTGCAGGCAGCTATTTCTCTACATCTACGGGCGAAAGCATCCGGTAGAGATGTAGCTTTTATTTGGAACATTAAGCTTTTTAAATACCTGACTGTTGTATCAATGTTTCGAACCTGCAGGCAGCTATTTCTCTACATCTACGGGCGAAAGTATCCGGTAGAGATGTAACTATTATTTGGAACATTAAGCTTTTCAGATACCTGACTGTTGTAGCATTGTTTCCAACCTGCAGGCAGCTATTTCTCTACATCTACGGGCGAAAGTATCAGGTAGAGATGTAACTTTTATTTTGAACATTAAGCTTTTCATATACCTGACTGTTGTAGCATTGTTTCGAACCTGCAGGCAGCTTATCCTCTACATCTATGGGCGAATGTATCCGGTAGAGATGTAACTTTTATTTGGAACATTAAGCTTTTCAAATACCTGACGTTTGTATCAATGTTTCAAACCTGCAGGCAGCTATTTCTCTACATCTACGGGTGAAAGTATCCGGTAGAGATGTAACTTTTATTTGGAACATTAAGCTTTTCAAATACCTGACTGTTGTAGCATTGTTTCGAACCTGCAGGCAGCTATTTCTCTACATCTACGGGCGAAAGTATCAGGTAGAGATGTAACTTTTATTTGGAACATTAAGCTTTTCAAATACCTGACTGTTGTATCAATGTTTCGAACCTGCAGGCAGCTATTTCTCTACATCTACGGGCGAAAGCATCCGGTAGAGATGTAACTTTTATTTGGAACATTAAGCTTTTCAAATACCTGACTGTTGTAGCATTGTTTCGAACCTGCAGGCAGCTATTTCTCTACATCTACGTGCGAAAGTATCCGGTAGAGATGTAACTTTTATTTGGAACATTAAGCTTTTCAAATACCTGACTGTTGTAGCATTGTTTCGAACCTGCAGGCAGCTATTTCTCTACATCTACGGGCGAAAGTATCCGGTAGAGATGTAACTTTCATTTGGAACATTAAGCTTTTCAAATACCTGACTGTTTTAGCATTGTTTCGAACCTGCAGGCAGCTATTTCTCTACATCTACGGGCGAAAGTATCCGGTAGAGGTGTAACTTTTATTTTGAACATTAAGCTTTTCAAATACCTGACTGTTGTATAAATGTTTCGAACCTGCAGGCAGCTATTTCTCTACATCTACGGGCGAAAGTATCCGGTAGAGATATAACTTTTATTTGGAACATTAAGCTTTTGAAATACCGACTGTTGTATCAATGTTTCGAACCTGCAGGCAGCTATTTCTCTACATCTACGGGCGAAAGTATCCGGTAGAGATATAACTTTTATTTGGAACATTAAGCTTTTCAAATACCTGACTGTTGTAGCATTGTTTCGAACCTGCAGGCAGCTATTTCTCTACATCTACGTGCGAAAGTATCCGGTAGAGATGTAACTTTTATTTGGAACATTAAGCTTTTCAAATACCTGACTGTTGTAGCATTGTTTTGAACCTGCAGGCAGCTATTTCTCTACATCTACGGGCGAAAGTATCCGGTAGAGATGTAACTTTCATTTGGAACATTAAGCTTTTCAAATACCTGACTGTTTTAGCATTGTTTCGAACCTGCAGGCAGCTATTTCTCTACATCTACGGGCGAAAGTATCCGGTAGAGGTGTAACTTTTATTTTGAACATTAAGCTTTTCAAATACCTGACTGTTGTATAAATGTTTCGAACCTGCAGGCAGCTATTTCTCTACATCTACGGGCGAAAGTATCCGGTAGAGATATAACTTTTATTTGGAACATTAAGCTTTTGAAATACCGACTGTTGTATCAATGTTTCGAACCTGCAGGCAGCTATTTCTCTACATCTACGGGCGAAAGTATCCGGTAGAGATGTAACTTTTATTTGGAACATTAAGCTTTTCAAATACCTGACTGATGTATCAATGTTTCGAACCTGCAGGCAGCTTATCTCTACATCTACGGGCGAAAGTATCCGGTAGAGATATAACTTTTATTTGGAACATTAAGCTTTTCAAATACCTGACTGTTGTATCAATGTTTCGAACCTGCAGGCAGCTATTTCTCTACATCTACGGGCGAAAGTATCCGGTAGAGATATAACTTTTATTTGGAACAATAAGCTTTTCAAATACCTGACTGTTGTATCAATGTTTCGAACCTGCAGGCAGCTATTTCTCTACATCTACGGGCGAAAGTATCCGGTAGAGATATAACTTTTATTTGGAACATTAAACTTTTCAAATACCTGACTGTTGTATCAATGTTTCGAACCTGCTGGCAGCTATTTCTCTACATCTACGGGCGAAAGTATCCGGTAGAGATATAACTTTTATTTGGAACATTAAGCTTTTCAAGTACCTGACTGTTGTATCAATGTTTCGAGCCTGCAGGCAGCTATTTCTCTACATCTACGGGCGAAAGTATCCGGTAGAGATATAACTTTTATTTGGAACATTAAGCTTTTCAAATACCTGACTGTTGTATCAATGTTTCGAACCTGCAGGCAGCTATTTCTCTACATCTACGGGCGAAAGTATCCGGTAGAGATATAACTTTTATTTGGAACATTAAGCTTTTCAAATACCTGACTGTTGTATCAATGTTTCGAACCTGCAGGCAGCTATTTCTCTACATCTACGGGCGAAAGTATACGGTAGAGATATAACTTTTATTTGGAACATTAAGCTTTTCAAATACCTGACTGTTGTATCAATGTTTCGAACCTGCAGGCAGCTATTTCTCTACATCTACGGGCGAAAGTATCCGGTAGAGATGTAACTTTTATTTGGAACATTAAGCTTTTCAGATACCTGACTGTTGTAGCATTGTTTCGAACCTGCAGGCAGCTATTTCTCTACATCTACGGGCGAAAGTATCAGGTAGAGATTTAACTTTTATTTGGAACATTAAGCTTTTCAAATACCTGACTGTTGTATCAATGTTTCGAACCTGCAGGCAGCTATTTCTCTACATCTACGGGCGAAAGCATCCGGTAGAGATGTAGCTTTTATTTGGAACATTAAGCTTTTCAAATACCTGACTGTTGTATCAATGTTTCGAACCTGCAGGCAGCTATTTCTCTACATCTACGGGCGAAAGTATCCGGTAGAGATGTAACTTTTATTTGGAACATTAAGCTTTTCAGATACCTGACTGTTGTAGCATTGTTTCGAACCTGCAGGCAGCTATTTCTCTACATCTACGGGCGAAAGTATCAGGTAGAGATGTAACTTTTATTTGGAACATTAAGCTTTTCAGATACCTGACTGTTGTAGCATTGTTTCGAACCTGCAGGCAGCTATTTCTCTATATCTACGGGCGAAAGTATCCGGTAGAGATATAACTTTTATTTGGAACATTAAGCTTTTCAAATACCTGACTGTTGTATCAATGTTTCGAACCTGCAGGCAGCTATTTCTCTACATCTACGGGCGAAAGTATCCGGTAGAGATGTAACTTTTATTTGGAACATTAAGCTTTTCAGATACCTGACTGTTGTAGCATTGTTTCGAACCTGCAGGCAGCTATTTCTCTACATCTTCGGGCGAAAGTATCAGGTAGAGATGTAACTTTTATTTGGAACATTAAGCTTTTCAAATACCTGACTGTTGTATCAATGTTTCAACCTGCAGGCAGCTATTTCTCTACATCTACGGGCGAAAGCATCCGGTAGAGATGTAGCTTTCATTTGGAACATTAAGCTTTTCAAATACCTGACTGTTTTAGCATTGTTTCGAACCTGCAGGCAGCTATTTCTCTACATCTACGGGCGAAAGTATCCGGTAGAGGTGTAACTTTTATTTTGAACATTAAGCTTTTCAAATACCTGACTGTTGTATAAATGTTTCGAACCTGCAGGCAGCTATTTCTCTACATCTACGGGCGAAAGTATGCGGTAGAGATATAACTTTTATTTGGAACATTAAGCTTTTGAAATACCGACTGTTGTATCAATGTTTCGAACCTGCAGGCAGCTATTTCTCTACATCTACGGGCGAAAGTATCCGGTAGAGATGTAACTTTTATTTGGAACATTAAGCTTTTCAAATACCTGACTGATGTATCAATGTTTCGAACCTGCAGGCAGCTTATCTCTACATCTACGGGCGAAAGTATCCGGTAGAGGTGTAACTTATATTTGGAACATTAAGCTTTTCAAATACCTGACTGTTGTATCAATGTTTCGAACCTGCAGGCAGCTATTTCTCTACATCTACGGGCGAAAGTATCCGGTAGAGATATAACTTTTATTTGGAACAATAAGCTTTTCAAATACCTGACTGTTGTATCAATGTTTCGAACCTGCAGGCAGCTATTTCTCTACATCTACGGGCGAAAGTATCCGGTAGAGATATAACTTTTATTTGGAACATTAAACTTTTCCAATACCTGACTGTTGTATCAATGTTTCGAACCTGCTGGCAGCTATTTCTCTACATCTACGGGCGAAAGTATCCGGTCGAGATATAACTTTTATTTGGAACATTAAGCTTTTCAAGTACCTGACTGTTGTATCAATGTTTCGAGCCTGCAGGCAGCTATTTCTCTACATCTACGGGCGAAAGTATCCGGTAGAGATATAACTTTTATTTGGAACATTAAGCTTTTCAAATACCTGACTGTTGTATCAATGTTTCGAACCTGCAGGCAGCTATTTCTCTACATCTACGGGCGAAAGTATCCGGTAGAGATATAACTTTTATTTGGAACATTAAGCTTTTCAAATACCTGACTGTTGTATCAATGTTTCGAACCTGCAGGCAGCTATTTCTCTACATCTACGGGCGAAAGTATACGGTAGAGATATAACTTTTATTTGGAACAATAAGCTTTTCAAATACCTGACTGTTGTATCAATGTTTCGAACCTGCAGGCAGCTATTTCTCTACATCTACGGGCGAAAGTATCCGGTAGAGATGTAACTTTTATTTGGAACATTAAGCTTTTCAGATACCTGACTGTTGTAGCATTGTTTCGAACCTGCAGGCAGCTATTTCTCTACATCTACGGGCGAAAGTATCAGGTAGAGATGTAACTTTTATTTGGAACATTAAGCTTTTCAAATACCTGACTGTTGTATCAATGTTTCGAACCTGCAGGCAGCTATTTCTCTACATCTACGGGCGAAAGCATCCGGTAGAGATGTAGCTTTTATTTGGAACATTAAGCTTTTCAAATACCTGACTGTTGTATCAATGTTTCGAACCTGCAGGCAGCTATTTCTCTACATCTACGGGCGAAAGTATCCGGTAGAGATGTAACTTTTATTTGGAACATTAAGCTTTTCAGATACCTGACTGTTGTAGCATTGTTTCGAACCTGCAAGCAGCTATTTCTCTACATCTACGGGCGAAAGTATCAGGTAGAGATGTAACTTTTATTTGGAACATTAAGCTTTTCAGATACCTGACTGTTGTAGCATTGTTTCGAACCTGCAGGCAGCTATTTCTCTACATCTACGGGCGAAAGTATCCGGTAGAGATATAACTTTTATTTGGAACATTAAGCTTTTCAAATACCTGACTGTTGTATCAATGTTTCGAACCTGCAGGCAGCTATTTCTCTACATCTACGGGCGAAAGTATCCGGTAGAGATGTAACTTTTATTTGGAACATTAAGCTTTTCAGATACCTGACTGTTGTAGCATTGTTTCGAACCTGCAGGCAGCTATTTCTCTACATCTACGGGCGAAAGTATCAGGTAGAGATGTAACTTTTATTTGGAACATTAAGCTTTTCAAATACCTGACTGTTGTATCAATGTTTCGAACCTGCAGGCAGCTATTTCTCTACATCTACGGGCGAAAGCATCCGGTAGAGATGTAGCTTTGATTTGGAACATTAAGCTTTTCAAGTACCTGACTGTTGTATCAATGTTTCGAGCCTGCAGGCAGCTATTTCTCTACATCTACGGGCGAAAGTATCCGGTAGAGATATAACTTTTATTTGGAACATTAAGCTTTTCAAATACCTGACTGTTGTATCAATGTTTCGAACCTGCAGGCAGCTATTTCTCTACATCTACGGGCGAAAGTATCCGGTAGAGATATAACTTTTATTTGGAACATTAAGCTTTTCAAATACCTGACTGTTGTATCAATGTTTCGAACCTGCAGGCAGCTATTTCTCTACATCTACGGGCGAAAGTATCCGGTAGAGATATAACTTTTATTTGGAACATTAAGCTTTTC
This sequence comes from Amblyomma maculatum, assembly GCF_055883805.1. NCBI lineage: Eukaryota > Metazoa > Arthropoda > Arachnida > Ixodida > Ixodidae > Amblyomma > Amblyomma maculatum. The sequence goes on along the minus strand of NC_139347.1, from coordinate 151,921,023 downwards.
AAATACCTGACTGTTGTATCAATGTTTCGAACCTGCAGGCAGCTATTTCTCTACATCTACGGGCGAAAGTATCCGGTAGAGATGTAACTTTTATTTGGAACATTAAGCTTTTCAGATACCTGACTGTTGTAGCATTGTTTCGAACCTGCAGGCAGCTATTTCTCTACATCTACGGGCGAAAGTATCAGGTAGAGATGTAACTTTTATTTGGAACATTAAGCTTTTCAAATACCTGACTGTTGTAGCATTGTTTCGAACCTGCAGGCAGCTATTTCTCTACATCTACGAGCGAAAGTATCCGGTAGAGATGTACCTTTTATTTGGAACATTAAGCTTTTCAAATACCTGACGTTTGTATCAATGTTTCAAACCTGCAGGCAGCTATTTCTCTACATCTACGGGCGAAAGTATCCGGTAGAGATGTAACTTTTATTTGGAACATTAAGCTTTTCAAATACCTGACTGTTGTAGCATTGTTTCGAACCTCCAGGCAGCTATTTCTCTACATCTACGGGCGAAAGTATCAGGTAGAGATGTAACTTTTATTTGGAACATTAAGCTTTTCAAATACCTGACTGTTGTATCAATGTTTCGAACCTGCAGGCAGCTATTTCTCTACATCTACGGGCGAAAGCATCCGGTAGAGATGTAACTTTTATTTGGAACGTTAAGCTTTTCAAATACCTGACTGTTGTAGCATTGTTTCGAACCTGCAGGCAGCTATTTCTCTACATCTACGTGCGAAAGTATCCGGTAGAGATGTAACTTTTATTTGGAACATTAAGCTTTTCAAATACCTCACTGTTGTAGCATTGTTTCGAACCTACAGGCAGCTATTTCTCTACATCTACGGGCGAAAGTATCCGGTAGAGATGTAACTTTCATTTGGAACATTAAGCTTTTCAAATACCTGACTGTTTTAGCATTGTTTCGAACCTGCAGGCAGCTATTTCTCTACATCTACGGGCGAAAGTATCCAGTAGAGGTGTAACTTTTATTTTGAACATTAAGCTTTTCAAATACCTGACTGTTGTATAAATGTTTCGAACCTGCAGGCAGCTATTTCTCTACATCTACGGGCGAAAGTATCCGGTAGAGATATAACTTTTATTTGGAACATCAAACTTTTGAAATACCTGACTGTTGTATCAATGTTTCGAACCTGCAGGCAGCTATTTCTCTACATCTACGGGCGAAAGTATCCGGTAGAGATGTAACTTTTATTTGGAACATTAAGCTTTTCAAATACCTGACTGTTGTATCAATGTTTCGAACCTGCAGGCAGCTTATCTCTACATCTACGGGCGAAAGTATCCGGTAGAGGTGTAACTTATATTTGGAACATTAAGCTTTTCAAATACCTGACTGTTGTATCAATGTTTCGAACCTGCAGGCAGCTATTTCTCTACATCTACGGGCGAAAGTATCCGGTAGAGATATAACTTTTATTTGGAACATTAAGCTTTTCAAGTACCTGACTGTTGTATCAATGTTTCGAGCCTGCAGGCAGCTATTTCTCTACATCTACGGGCGAAAGTATCCGGTAGAGATATAACTTTTATTTGGAACATTAAGCTTTTCAAATACCTGACTGTTGTATCAATGTTTCGAACCTGCAGGCAGCTATTTCTCTACATCTACGGGCGAAAGTATCCGGTAGAGATATAACTTTTATTTGGAACATTAAGCTTTTCAAATACCTGACTGTTGTATCAATGTTTCGAACCTGCAGGCAGCTATTTCTCTACATCTACGGGCGAAAGTATCCGGTAGAGATGTAACTTTTATTTGGAACATTATGCTTTTCAAATACCTGACTGTTGTATCAATGTTTCGAACCTGCAGGCAGCTATTTCTCTACATCTACGGGCGAAAGTATCCGATAGAGATATAACTTTTATTTGGAACATTAAGCTTTTCAAATACCTGACTGTTGTATCAATGTTTCGAACCTGCAGGCAGCTATTTCTCTACATCTACGGGCGAAAGTATCCGATAGAGATGTAACTTTTATTTGGAACATTAAGCTTTTCAAATACCTGACTGTTGTAGCATTGTTTCGAACCTGCAGGCAGCTATTTCTCTACATCTACGTGCGAAAGTATCCGGTAGAGATGTAACTTTTATTTGGAACATTAAGCTTTTCAAATACCTGACTGTTGTAGCATTGTTTCGAACCTGCAGGCAGCTATTTCTCTACATCTACGGGCGAAAGAATCCGGTAGAGGTGTAACTTTTATTTTGAACATTAAGCTTTTCAAATACCTGACTGTTGTATAAATGTTTCGAACCTGCAGGCAGCTATTTCTCTACATCTACGGGCGAAAGTATCCGGTAGAGATATAACTTTTATTTGGAACATTAAGCTTTTGAAATACCGACTGTTGTATCAATGTTTCGAACCTGCAGGCAGCTATTTCTCTACATCTACGGTCGAAAGTATCCGGTAGAGATGTAACTTTTATTTGGAACATTAAGCTTTTCAAATACCTGACTGATGTATCAATGTTTCGAACCTGCAGGCAGCTTATCTCTACATCTACGGGCGAAAGTATCCGGTAGAGGTGTAACTTATATTTGGAACATTAAGCTTTTCAAATACCTGACTGTTGTATCAATGTTTCGAACCTGCAGGCAGCTATTTCTCTACATCTACGGGCGAAAGTATCCGGTAGAGATATAACTTTTATTTGGAACAATAAGCTTTTCAAATACCTGACTGTTGTATCAATGTTTCGAACCTGCAGGCAGCTATTTCTCTACATCTACGGGCGAAAGTATCCGGTAGAGATATAACTTTTATTTGGAACATTAATCTTTTCAAGTACCTGACTGTTGTATCAATGTTTCGAGCCTGCAGGCAGCTATTTCTCTACATCTACGGGCGAAAGTATCCGGTAGAGATATAACTTTTATTTGGAACATTAAGCTTTTCAAATACCTGACTGTTGTATCAATGTTTCGAACCTGCAGGCAGCTATTTCTCTACATCTACGGGCGAAAGTATCCGGTAGAGATATAACTTTTATTTGGAACATTAAGCTTTTCAAATACCTGACTGTTGTATCAATGTTTCGAACCTGCAGGCAGCTATTTCTCTACATCTACGGGCGAAAGTATACGGTAGAGATATAACTTTTATTTGGAACATTAAGCTTTTCAAATACCTGACTGTTGTATCAATGTTTCGAACCTGCAGGCAGCTATTTCTCTACATCTACGGGCGAAAGTATCCGGTAGAGATGTAACTTTTATTTGGAACATTAAGCTTTTCAGATACCTGACTGTTGTAGCATTGTTTCGAACCTGCAGGCAGCTATTTCTCTACATCTACGGGCGAAAGTATCAGGTAGAGATGTAACTTTTATTTGGAATATTAAGCTTTTCAAATACCTGACTGTTGTATCAATGTTTCGAACCTGCAGGCAGCTATTTCTCTACATCTACGGGCGAAAGCATCCGGTAGAGATGTAGCTTTTATTTGGAACATTAAGCTTTTCAAATACCTGACTGTTGTATCAATGTTTCGAACCTGCAGGCAGCTATTTCTCTACATCTACGGGCGAAAGTATCCGGTAGAGATGTAACTTTTATTTGGAACATTAAGCTTTTCAGATACCTGACTGTTGTAGCATTGTTTCGAACCTGCAGGCAGCTATTTCTCTACATCTACGGGCGAAAGTATCAGGTAGAGATGTAACTTTTATTTGGAACATTAAGCTTTTCAGATACCTGACTGTTGTAGCATTGTATCGAACCTGCAGGCAGCTATTTCTCTACATCTACGGGCGAAAGTATCCGGTAGAGATATAACTTTTATTTGGAACATTAAGCTTTTCAAATACCTGACTGTTGTATCAATGTTTCGAACCTGCAGGCAGCTATTTCTCTACATCTACGGGCGAAAGTATCCGGTAGAGATGTAACTTTTATTTGGAACATTAAGCTTTTCAGATACCTGACTGTTGTAGCATTGTTTCGAACCTGCAGGCAGCTATTTCTCTACATCTACGGGCGAAAGTATCAGGTAGAGATGTAACTTTTATTTGGAACATTAAGCTTTTCAAATACCTGACTGTTGTATCAATGTTTCGAGCCTGCAGGCAGCTATTTCTCTACATCTACGGGCGAAAGTATCCGGTAGAGATATAACTTTTATTTGGAACATTAAGCTTTTCAGATACCTGACTGTTGTATCAATGTTTCGAACCTGCAGGCAGCTATTTCTCTACATCTACGGGCGAAAGTATCCGGTAGAGATATAACTTTTATTTGGAACATTAAGCTTTTCAAATACCTGACTGTTGTATCAATGTTTCGAACCTGCAGGCAGCTATTTCTCTACATCTACGGGCGAAAGTATCCGGTAGAGATATAACTTTTATTTGGAACATTAAGCTTTTCAAATACCTGACTGTTGTATCAATGTTTCGAACCTGCAGGCAGCTATTTCTCTACATCTACGGGCGAAAGTATCCGGTAGAGATGTAACTTTTATTTGGAACATTATACTTTTCAGATACCTGACTGTTGTAGCATTGTTTCGAACCTGCAGGCAGCTATTTCTCTACATCTACTGGCGAAAGTATCCGATAGAGATATAACTTTTATTTGGAACATTAAGCTTTTCAAATACCTGACTGTTGTATCAATGTTTCGAACCTGCTGGCAGCTATTTCTCTACATCTACGGGCGAAAGTATCCGGTAGAGATATAACTTTTATTTGGAACATTAAGCTTTTCAAGTACCTGACTGTTGTATCAATGTTTCGAGCCTGCAGGCAGCTATTTCTCTACATCTACGGGCGAAAGTATCCGGTAGAGATATAACTTTTATTTGGAACATTAAGCTTTTCAAATACCTGACTGTTGTATCAATGTTTCGAACCTGCAGGCAGCTATTTCTCTACATCTACGGGCGAAAGTATCCGGTAGAGATATAACTTTTATTTGGAACATTAAGCTTTTCAAATACCTGACTGTTGTATCAATGTTTCGAACCTGCAGGCAGCTATTTCTCTACATCTACGGGCGAAAGTATCCGGTAGAGATGTAACTTTTATTTGGAACATTAAGCTTTTCAAATACCTGACTGTTGTATCAATGTTTCGAACCTGCAGGCAGCTATTTCTCTACATCTACGGGCGAAAGTATCCGATAGAGATATAACTTTTATTTGGAACATTAAGCTTTTCAAATACCTGACTGTTGTATCAATGTTTCGAACCTGCAGGCAGCTATTTCTCTACATCTACGGTCGAAAGTATCCGGTAGAGATATAACTTTTATTTGGAACATTAAGCTTTTCAAATACCTGACTGTTGTAGCATTGTTTCGAACCTGCAGGCAGCTATTTCTCTACATCTACGGGCGAAAGTATCAGGTAGAGATGTAACTTTTATTTGGAACATTAAGCTTTTCAAATACCTGACTGTTGTATCAATGTTTCGAACCTGCAGGCAGCTATTTCTCTACATCTACGGGCGAAAGTATCCGATAGAGATGTAACTTTTATTTGGAACATTAAGCTTTTCAAATACCTGACTGTTGTAGCATTGTTTCGAACCTGCAGGCAGCTATTTCTCTACATCTACGTGCGAAAGTATCCGGTAGAGATGTAACTTTTATTTGGAACATTAAGCTTTTCAAATACCTGACTGTTGTAGCATTGTTTCGAACCTGCAGGCAGCTATTTCTCTACATCTACGGGCGAAAGTATCCGGTAGAGATGTAACTTTCATTTGGAACATTAAGCTTTTCAAATACCTGACTGTTTTAGCATTGTTTCGAACCTGCAGGCAGCGATTTCTCTACATCTACGGGCGAAAGTATCCGATAGAGGTGTAACTTTTATTTTGAACATTAAGCTTTTCAAATACCTGACTGTTGTATAAATGTTTCGAACCTGCAGGCAGCTATTTCTCTACATCTACGGGCGAAAGTATCCGGTAGAGATATAACTTTTATTTGGAACATTAAGCTTTTGAAATACCGACTGTTGTATCAATGTTTCGAACCTGCAGGCAGCTATTTCTCTACATCTACGGGCGAAAGTATCCGGTAGAGATGTAACTTTTATTTGGAACATTAAGCTTTTCAAATACCTGACTGATGTATCAATGTTTCGAACCTGCAGGCAGCTTATCTCTACATCTACGGGCGAAAGTATTCGGTAGAGGTGTAACTTATATTTGGAACATTAAGCTTTTCAAATACCTGACTGTTGTATCAATGTTTCGAACCTGCAGGCAGCTATTTCTCTACATCTACGGGCGAAAGTATCCGGTAGAGATATAACTTTTATTTGGAACAATAAGCTTTTCAAATACCTGACTGTTGTATCAATGTTTCGAACCTGCTGGCAGCTATTTCTCTACATCTACGGGCGAAAGTATCCGGTAGAGATATAACTTTTATTTGGAACATTAAACTTTTCAAATACCTGACTGTTGTATCAATGTTTCGAACCTGCTGGCAGCTATTTCTCTACATCTACGGGCGAAAGTATCCGGTAGAGATATAACTTTTATTTGGAACATTAAGCTTTTCAAATACCTGACTGTTGTATCAATGTTTCGAACCTGCAGGCAGCTATTTCTCTACATCTACGGGCGAAAGTATACGGTAGAGATATAACTTTTATTTGGAACATTAAGCTTTTCAAATACCTGACTGTTGTATCAATGTTTCGAACCTGCAGGCAGCTATTTCTCTACATCTACGGGCGAAAGTATCCGGTAGAGATGTAACTTTTATTTGGAACATTAAGCTTTTCAGATACCTGACTGTTGTAGCATTGTTTCGAACCTGCAGGCAGCTATTTCTCTACATCTACGGGCGAAAGTATCCGGTAGAGATATAACTTTTATTTGGAACATTAAGCTTTTGAAATACCGACTGTTGTATCAATGTTTCGAACCTGCAGGCAGCTATTTCTCTACATCTACGGGCGAAAGTATCCGGTAGAGATGTAACTTTTATTTGGAACATTAAGCTTTTCAAATACCTGACTGATGTATCAATGTTTCGAACCTGCAGGCAGCTTATCTCTACATCTACGGGCGAAAGTATCCGGTAGAGGTTTAACTTATATTTGGAACATTAAGCTTTTCAAATACCTGACTGTTGTATCATTGTTTCGAACCTGCAGGCAGCTATTTCTCTACATCTACGGGCGAAAGTATCCGGTAGAGATATAACTTTTATTTGGAACAATAAGCTTTTCAAATACCGTACTGTTGTAGCAATGTTTCGAACCTGCAGGCAGCTATTTCTCTACATCTACGGGCGAAAGTATCCGGTAGAGATATAACTTTTATTTGGAACATTAAACTTTTCAAATACCTGACTGTTGTATCAATGTTTCGAACCTGCAGGCAGCTATTTCTCTACATCTACGGGCGAAAGTATCCGATAGAGATATAACTTTTATTTGGAACATTAAGCTTTTCAAATACCTGACTGTTGTATCAATGTTTCGAACCTGCAGGCAGCTATTTCTCTACATCTACGGTCGAAAGTATCCGGTAGAGATATAAGTTTTATTTGGAACATTAAGCTTTTCAAATACCTGACTGTTGTAGCATTGTTTCGAACCTGCAGGCAGCTATTTCTCTACATCTACGGGCGAAAGTATCAGGTAGAGATGTAACTTTTATTTGGAACATTAAGCTTTTCAAATACCTGACTGTTGTATCAATGTTTCGAACCTGCAGGCAGCTATTTCTCTACATCTACGGGCGAAAGTATCCGATAGAGATGTAACTTTTATTTGGAACATTAAGCTTTTCAAATACCTGACTGTTGTAGCATTGTTTCGAACCTGCAGGCAGCTATTTCTCTACATCTACGTGCGAAAGTATCCGGTAGAGATGTAACTTTTATTTGGAACATTAAGCTTTTCAAATACCTGACTGTTGTAGCATTGTTTCGAACCTGCAGGCAGCTATTTCTCTACATCTACGGGCGAAAGTATCCGGTAGAGATGTAACTTTCATTTGGAACATTAAGCTTTTCAAATACCTGACTGTTTTAGCATTGTTTCGAACCTGCAGGCAGCGATTTCTCTACATCTACGGGCGAAAGTATCCGGTAGAGGTGTAACTTTTATTTTGAACATTAAGCTTTTCAAATACCTGACTGTTGTATAAATGTTTCGAACCTGCAGGCAGCTATTTCTCTACATCTACGGGCGAAAGTATCCGGTAGAGATATAACTTTTATTTGGAACATTAAGCTTTTGAAATACCGACTGTTGTATCAATGTTTCGAACCTGCTGGCAGCTATTTCTCTACATCTACGGGCGAAAGTATCCGGTAGAGATATAACTTTTATTTGGAACATTAAGCTTTTCAAATACCTGACTGTTGTATCAATGTTTCGAACCTGCAGGCAGCTATTTCTCTACATCTACGGGCGAAAGTATACGGTAGAGATATAACTTTTATTTGGAACATTAAGCTTTTCAAATACCTGACTGTTGTAGCATTGTTTCGAACCTGCAGGCAGCTATTTCTCTACATCTACGGGCGAAAGTATCCGGTAGAGATGTAACTTTCATTTGGAACATTAAGCTTTTCAAATACCTGACTGTTTTAGCATTGTTTCGAACCTGCAGGCAGCGATTTCTCTACATCTACGGGCGAAAGTATCCGGTAGAGGTGTAACTTTTATTTTGAACATTAAGCTTTTCAAATACCTGACTGTTGTATAAATGTTTCGAACCTGCAGGCAGCTATTTCTCTACATCTACGGGCGAAAGTATCCGGTAGAGATATAACTTTTATTTGGAACATTAAGCTTTTGAAATACCGACTGTTGTATCAATGTTTCGAACCTGCTGGCAGCTATTTCTCTACATCTACGGGCGAAAGTATCCGGTAGAGATATAACTTTTATTTGGAACATTAAGCTTTTCAAATACCTGACTGTTGTATCAATGTTTCGAACCTGCAGGCAGCTATTTCTCTACATCTACGGGCGAAAGTATACGGTAGAGATATAACTTTTATTTGGAACATTAAGCTTTTCAAATACCTGACTGTTGTATCAATGTTTCGAACCTGCAGGCAGCTATTTCTCTACATCTACGGGCGAAAGTATCCGGTAGAGATATAACTTTTATTTGGAACATTAAGCTTTTCAAATACCTGACTGTTGTATCAATGTTTCGAACCTGCAGGCAGCTATTTCTCTACATCTACGGGCGAAAGTATACGGTAGAGATATAACTTTTATTTGGAACATTAAGCTTTTCAAATACCTGACTGTTGTATCAATGTTTCGAACCTGCAGGCAGCTATTTCTCTACATCTACGGGCGAAAGTATCCGGTAGAGATGTAACTTTTATTTTGAACATTAAGCTTTTCAGATACCTGACTGTTGTAGCATTGTTTCGAACCTGCAGGCAGCTATTTCTCTACATCTACGGGCGAAAGTATCAGGTAGAGATGTAACTTTTATTTGGAACATTAAGCTTTTCAAATACCTGACTGTTGTATCAATGTTTCGAACCTGCAGGCAGCTATTTCTCTACATCTACGGGCGAAAGCATCCGGTAGAGATGTAGCTTTTATTTGGAACATTAAGCTTTTCAAATACCTGACTGTTGTATCAATGTTTCGAACCTGCAGGCAGCTATTTCTCTACATCTACGGGCGAAAGTATCCGGTAGAGATGTAACTTTTATTTGGAACATTAAGCTTTTCAGATACCTGACTGTTGTAGCATTGTTTCGAACCTGCAGGCAGCTATTTCTCTACATCTACGGGCGAAAGTATCAGGTAGAGATGTAACTTTTATTTGGAACATTAAGCTTTTCAGATACCTGACTGTTGTAGCATTGTTTCGAACCTGCAGGCAGCTATTTCTCTACATCTACGGGCGAAAGTATCCGGTAGAGATATAACTTTTATTTGGAACATTAAGCTTTTCAAATACCTGACTGTTGTATCAATGTTTCGAACCTGCAGGCAGCTATTTCTCTACATCTACGGGCGAAAGTATCCGGTAGAGATGTAACTTTTATTTGGAACATTAAGCTTTTCAGATACCTGACTGTTGTAGCATTGTTTCGAACCTGCAGGCAGCTATTTCTCTACATCTACGGGCGAAAGTATCAGGTAGAGATGTAACTTTTATTTGGAACATTAAGCTTTTCAAATACCTGACTGTTGTATCAATGTTTCGAACCTGCAGGCAGCTATTTCTCTACATCTACGGGCGAAAGCATCCGGTAGAGATGTAGCTTTGATTTGGAACATTAAGCTTTTCAAGTACCTGACTGTTGTATCAATGTTTCGAGCCTGCAGGCAGCTATTTCTCTACATCTACGGGCGAAAGTATCCGGTAGAGATATAACTTTTATTTGGAACATTAAGCTTTTCAGATACCTGACTGTTGTAGCATTGTTTCGAACCTGCAGGCAGCTATTTCTCTACATCTACGGGCGAAAGTATCCGGTAGAGATATAACTTTTATTTGGAACATTAAGCTTTTGAAATACCGACTGTTGTATCAATGTTTCGAACCTGCAGGCAGCTATTTCTCTACATCTACGGGCGAAAGTATCCGGTAGAGATGTAACTTTTATTTGGAACATTAAGCTTTTCAAATACCTGACTGATGTATCAATGTTTCGAACCTGCAGGCAGCTTATCTCTACATCTACGGGCGAAAGTATCCGGTAGAGGTTTAACTTATATTTGGAACATTAAGCTTTTCAAATACCTGACTGTTGTATCATTGTTTCGAACCTGCAGGCAGCTATTTCTCTACATCTACGGGCGAAAGTATCCGGTAGAGATATAACTTTTATTTGGAACAATAAGCTTTTCAAATACCGTACTGTTGTAGCAATGTTTCGAACCTGCAGGCAGCTATTTCTCTACATCTACGGGCGAAAGTATCCGGTAGAGATATAACTTTTATTTGGAACATTAAACTTTTCAAATACCTGACTGTTGTATCAATGTTTCGAACCTGCAGGCAGCTATTTCTCTACATCTACGGGCGAAAGTATCCGATAGAGATATAACTTTTATTTGGAACATTAAGCTTTTCAAATACCTGACTGTTGTATCAATGTTTCGAACCTGCAGGCAGCTATTTCTCTACATCTACGGTCGAAAGTATCCGGTAGAGATATAAGTTTTATTTGGAACATTAAGCTTTTCAAATACCTGACTGTTGTAGCATTGTTTCGAACCTGCAGGCAGCTATTTCTCTACATCTACGGGCGAAAGTATCAGGTAGAGATGTAACTTTTATTTGGAACATTAAGCTTTTCAAATACCTGACTGTTGTATCAATGTTTCGAACCTGCAGGCAGCTATTTCTCTACATCTACGGGCGAAAGTATCCGATAGAGATGTAACTTTTATTTGGAACATTAAGCTTTTCAAATACCTGACTGTTGTAGCATTGTTTCGAACCTGCAGGCAGCTATTTCTCTACATCTACGTGCGAAAGTATCCGGTAGAGATGTAACTTTTATTTGGAACATTAAGCTTTTCAAATACCTGACTGTTGTAGCATTGTTTCGAACCTGCAGGCAGCTATTTCTCTACATCTACGGGCGAAAGTATCCGGTAGAGATGTAACTTTCATTTGGAACATTAAGCTTTTCAAATACCTGACTGTTTTAGCATTGTTTCGAACCTGCAGGCAGCGATTTCTCTACATCTACGGGCGAAAGTATCCGGTAGAGGTGTAACTTTTATTTTGAACATTAAGCTTTTCAAATACCTGACTGTTGTATAAATGTTTCGAACCTGCAGGCAGCTATTTCTCTACATCTACGGGCGAAAGTATCCGGTAGAGATATAACTTTTATTTGGAACATTAAGCTTTTGAAATACCGACTGTTGTATCAATGTTTCGAACCTGCTGGCAGCTATTTCTCTACATCTACGGGCGAAAGTATCCGGTAGAGATATAACTTTTATTTGGAACATTAAGCTTTTCAAATACCTGACTGTTGTATCAATGTTTCGAACCTGCAGGCAGCTATTTCTCTACATCTACGGGCGAAAGTATACGGTAGAGATATAACTTTTATTTGGAACATTAAGCTTTTCAAATACCTGACTGTTGTAGCATTGTTTCGAACCTGCAGGCAGCTATTTCTCTACATCTACGGGCGAAAGTATCCGGTAGAGATGTAACTTTCATTTGGAACATTAAGCTTTTCAAATACCTGACTGTTTTAGCATTGTTTCGAACCTGCAGGCAGCGATTTCTCTACATCTACGGGCGAAAGTATCCGGTAGAGGTGTAACTTTTATTTTGAACATTAAGCTTTTCAAATACCTGACTGTTGTATAAATGTTTCGAACCTGCAGGCAGCTATTTCTCTACATCTACGGGCGAAAGTATCCGGTAGAGATATAACTTTTATTTGGAACATTAAGCTTTTGAAATACCGACTGTTGTATCAATGTTTCGAACCTGCTGGCAGCTATTTCTCTACATCTACGGGCGAAAGTATCCGGTAGAGATATAACTTTTATTTGGAACATTAAGCTTTTCAAATACCTGACTGTTGTATCAATGTTTCGAACCTGCAGGCAGCTATTTCTCTACATCTACGGGCGAAAGTATACGGTAGAGATATAACTTTTATTTGGAACATTAAGCTTTTCAAATACCTGACTGTTGTATCAATGTTTCGAACCTGCAGGCAGCTATTTCTCTACATCTACGGGCGAAAGTATCCGGTAGAGATATAACTTTTATTTGGAACATTAAGCTTTTCAAATACCTGACTGTTGTATCAATGTTTCGAACCTGCAGGCAGCTATTTCTCTACATCTACGGGCGAAAGTATACGGTAGAGATATAACTTTTATTTGGAACATTAAGCTTTTCAAATACCTGACTGTTGTATCAATGTTTCGAACCTGCAGGCAGCTATTTCTCTACATCTACGGGCGAAAGTATCCGGTAGAGATGTAACTTTTATTTTGAACATTAAGCTTTTCAGATACCTGACTGTTGTAGCATTGTTTCGAACCTGCAGGCAGCTATTTCTCTACATCTACGGGCGAAAGTATCAGGTAGAGATGTAACTTTTATTTGGAACATTAAGCTTTTCAAATACCTGACTGTTGTATCAATGTTTCGAACCTGCAGGCAGCTATTTCTCTACATCTACGGGCGAAAGCATCCGGTAGAGATGTAGCTTTTATTTGGAACATTAAGCTTTTCAAATACCTGACTGTTGTATCAATGTTTCGAACCTGCAGGCAGCTATTTCTCTACATCTACGGGCGAAAGTATCCGGTAGAGATGTAACTTTTATTTGGAACATTAAGCTTTTCAGATACCTGACTGTTGTAGCATTGTTTCGAACCTGCAGGCAGCTATTTCTCTACATCTACGGGCGAAAGTATCAGGTAGAGATGTAACTTTTATTTGGAACATTAAGCTTTTCAGATACCTGACTGTTGTAGCATTGTTTCGAACCTGCAGGCAGCTATTTCTCTACATCTACGGGCGAAAGTATCCGGTAGAGATATAACTTTTATTTGGAACATTAAGCTTTTCAAATACCTGACTGTTGTATCAATGTTTCGAACCTGCAGGCAGCTATTTCTCTACATCTACGGGCGAAAGTATCCGGTAGAGATGTAACTTTTATTTGGAACATTAAGCTTTTCAGATACCTGACTGTTGTAGCATTGTTTCGAACCTGCAGGCAGCTATTTCTCTACATCTACGGGCGAAAGTATCAGGTAGAGATGTAACTTTTATTTGGAACATTAAGCTTTTCAAATACCTGACTGTTGTATCAATGTTTCGAACCTGCAGGCAGCTATTTCTCTACATCTACGGGCGAAAGCATCCGGTAGAGATGTAGCTTTGATTTGGAACATTAAGCTTTTCAAGTACCTGACTGTTGTATCAATGTTTCGAGCCTGCAGGCAGCTATTTCTCTACATCTACGGGCGAAAGTATCCGGTAGAGATATAACTTTTATTTGGAACATTAAGCTTTTCAAATATCTGACTGTTGTATCAATGTTTCGAACCTGCAGGCAGCTATTTCTCTACATCTACGGGCGAAAGTATCCGGTAGAGATATAACTTTTATTTGGAACATTAAGCTTTTCAAATACCTGACTGTTGTATCAATGTTTCGAACCTGCAGGCAGCTATTTCTCTACATCTACGGGCGAAAGTATCCGGTAGAGATATAACTTTTATTTGGAACATTAAGCTTTTCAAGTACCTGACTGTTGTATCAATGTTTCGAGCCTGCAGGCAGCTATTTCTCTACATCTACGGGCGAAAGTATCCGGTAGAGATATAACTTTTATTTGGAACATTAAGCTTTTCAAATACCTGACTGTTGTATCAATGTTTCGAACCTGCAGGCAGCTATTTCTCTACATCTACGGGCGAAAGTATCCGGTAGAGATATAACTTTTATTTGGAACATTAAGCTTTTCAAATACCTGACTGTTGTATCAATGTTTCGAACCTGCAGGCAGCTATTTCTCTACATCTACGGGCGAAAGTATCCGGTAGAGATGTAACTTTTATTTGGAACATTAAGCTTTTCAAATACCTGACTGTTGTATCAATGTTTCGAACCTGCAGGCAGCTATTTCTCTACATCTACGGGCGAAAGTATCCGATAGAGATATAACTTTTATTTGGAACATTAGGCTTTTCAAATACCTGACTGTTGTAGCATTGTTTCGAACCTGCAGGCAGCTATTTCTCTACATCTACGGGCGAAAGTATCCGGTAGAGATGTAACTTTCATTTGGAACATTAAGCTTTTCAAATACCTGACTGTTTTAGCATTGTTTCGAACCTGCAGGCAGCGATTTCTCTACATCTACGGGCGAAAGTATCCGGTAGAGGTGTAACTTTTATTTTGAACATTAAGCTTTTCAAATACCTGACTGTTGTATAAATGTTTCGAACCTGCAGGCAGCTATTTCTCTACATCTACGGGCGAAAGTATCCGGTAGAGATATAACTTTTATTTGGAACATTAAGCTTTTGAAATACCGACTGTTGTATCAATGTTTCGAACCTGCAGGCAGCTATTTCTCTACATCTACGGGCGAAAGTATCCGGTAGAGATGTAACTTTTATTTGGAACATTAAGCTTTTCAAATACCTGACTGATGTATCAATGTTTCGAACCTGCAGGCAGCTTATCTCTACATCTACGGGCGAAAGTATCCGGTAGAGGTGTAACTTATATTTGGAACATTAAGCTTTTCAAATACCTGACTGTTGTATCAATGTTTCGAACCTGCAGGCAGCTATTTCTCTACATCTACGGGCGAAAGTATCCGGTAGAGATATAACTTTTATTTGGAACAATAAGCTTTTCAAATACCTGACTGTTGTATCAATGTTTCGAACCTGCAGGCAGCTATTTCTCTACATCTACGGGCGAAAGTATCCGGTAGAGATATAACTTTTATTTGGAACATTAAACTTTTCAAATACCTGACTGTTGTATCAA
The DNA here is from genome assembly GCF_055883805.1 of Amblyomma maculatum. NCBI lineage: Eukaryota > Metazoa > Arthropoda > Arachnida > Ixodida > Ixodidae > Amblyomma > Amblyomma maculatum. The sequence continues at coordinate 151,905,535 of NC_139347.1, read as the reverse complement.
TGTTTCGAACCTGCTGGCAGCTATTTCTCTACATCTACGGGCGAAAGTATCCGGTAGAGATATAACTTTTATTTGGAACATTAAGCTTTTCAAATACCTGACTGTTGTATCAATGTTTCGAACCTGCAGGCAGCTATTTCTCTACATCTACGGGCGAAAGTATACGGTAGAGATATAACTTTTATTTGGAACATTAAGCTTTTCAAATACCTGACTGTTGTATCAATGTTTCGAACCTGCAGGCAGCTATTTCTCTACATCTACGGGCGAAAGTATCCGGTAGAGATGTAACTTTTATTTGGAACATTAAGCTTTTCAGATACCTGACTGTTGTAGCATTGTTTCGAACCTGCAGGCAGCTATTTCTCTACATCTACGGGCGAAAGTATCAGGTAGAGATGTAACTTTTATTTGGAACATTAAGCTTTTCAAATACCTGACTGTTGTATCAATGTTTCGAACCTGCAGGCAGCTATTTCTCTACATCTACGGGCGAAAGCATCCGGTAGAGATGTAGCTTTTATTTGGAACATTAAGCTTTTCAAATACCTGACTGTTGTATCAATGTTTCGAACCTGCAGGCAGCTATTTCTCTACATCTACGGGCGAAAGTATCCGGTAGAGATGTAACTTTTATTTGGAACATTAAGCTTTTCAGATACCTGACTGTTGTAGCATTGTTTCGAACCTGCAGGCAGCTATTTCTCTACATCTACGGGCGAAAGTATCAGGTAGAGATGTAACTTTTATTTGGAACATTAAGCTTTTCAGATACCTGACTGTTGTAGCATTGTTTCGAACCTGCAGGCAGCTATTTCTCTACATCTACGGGCGAAAGTATCCGGTAGAGATATAACTTTTATTTGGAACATTAAGCTTTTCAAATACCTGACTGTTGTATCAATGTTTGGAACCTGCAGGCAGCTATTTCTCTACATCTACGGGCGAAAGTATCCGGTAGAGATGTAACTTTTATTTGGAACATTAAGCTTTTCAGATACCTGACTGTTGTAGCATTGTTTCGAACCTGCAGGCAGCTATTTCTCTACATCTACGGGCGAAAGTATCAGGTAGAGATGTAAGTTTTATTTGGAACATTAAGCTTTTCAAATACCTGACTGTTGTATCAATGTTTCGAACCTGCAGGCAGCTATTTCTCTACATCTACGGGCGAAAGCATCCGGTAGAGATGTAGCTTTGATTTGGAACATTAAGCTTTTCAAGTACCTGACTGTTGTATCAATGTTTCGAGCCTGCAGGCAGCTATTTCTCTACATCTACGGGCGAAAGTATCCGGTAGAGATATAACTTTTATTTGGAACATTAGGCTTTTCAAATACCTGACTGTTGTATCAATGTTTCGAACCTGCAGGCAGCTATTTCTCTACATCTACGGGCGAAAGTATCCGGTAGAGATGTAACTTTTATTTGGAACATTAAGCTTTTCAGATACCTGACTGTTGTAGCATTGTTTCGAACCTGCAGGCAGCTATTTCTCTACATCTACGGGCGAAAGTATCAGGTAGAGATGTAACTTTTATTTGGAACATTAAGCTTTTCAAATACCTGACTGTTGTAGCATTGTTTCGAACCTGCAGGCAGCTATTTCTCTACATCTACGAGCGAAAGTATCCGGTAGAGATGTACCTTTTATTTGGAACATTAAGCTTTTCAGATACCTGACTGTTGTAGCATTGTTTCGAACCTGCAGGCAGCTATTTCTCTACATCTACGGGCGAAAGTATCAGGTAGAGATGTAACTTTTATTTGGAACATTAAGCTTTTCAAATACCTGACTGTTGTAGCATTGTTTCGAACCTGCAGGCAGCTATTTCTCTACATCTACGAGCGAAAGTATCCGGTAGAGATGTACCTTTTATTTGGAACATTAAGCTTTTCAAATACCTGACGTTTGTATCAATGTTTCAAACCTGCAGGCAGCTATTTCTCTACATCTACGGGCGAAAGTATCCGGTAGAGATGTAACTTTTATTTGGAACATTAAGCTTTTCAAATACCTGACTGTTGTAGCATTGTTTCGAACCTCCAGGCAGCTATTTCTCTACATCTACGGGCGAAAGTATCAGGTAGAGATGTAACTTTTATTTGGAACATTAAGCTTTTCAAATACCTGACTGTTGTATCAATGTTTCGAACCTGCAGGCAGCTATTTCTCTACATCTACGGGCGAAAGCATCCGGTAGAGATGTAACTTTTATTTGGAACATTAAGCTTTTCAAATACCTGACTGTTGTAGCATTGTTTCGAACCTGCAGGCAGCTATTTCTCTACATCTACGTGCGAAAGTATCCGGTAGAGATGTAACTTTTATTTGGAACATTAAGCTTTTCAAATACCTCACTGTTGTAGCATTGTTTCGAACCTGCAGGCAGCTATTTCTCTACATCTACGGGCGAAAGTATCCGGTAGAGATGTAACTTTCATTTGGAACATTAAGCTTTTCAAATACCTGACTGTTTTAGCATTGTTTCGAACCTGCAGGCAGCTATTTCTCTACATCTACGGGCGAAAGTATCCAGTAGAGGTGTAACTTTTATTTTGAACATTAAGCTTTTCAAATACCTGACTGTTGTATAAATGTTTCGAACCTGCAGGCAGCTATTTCTCTACATCTACGGGCGAAAGTATCCGGTAGAGATATAACTTTTATTTGGAACATTAAACTTTTGAAATACCTGACTGTTGTATCAATGTTTCGAACCTGCAGGCAGCTATTTCTCTACATCTACGGGCGAAAGTATCCGGTAGAGATGTAACTTTTATTTGGAACATTAAGCTTTTCAAATACCTGGCTTTTGTATCAATGTTTCGAACCTGCAGGCAGCTTATCTCTACATCTACGGGCGAAAGTATCCGGTAGAGGTGTAACTTATATTTGGAACATTAAGCTTTTCAAATACCTGACTGTTGTATCAATGTTTCGAACCTGCAGGCAGCTATTTCTCTACATCTACGGGCGAAAGTATCCGGTAGAGATATAACTTTTATTTGGAACATTAAGCTTTTCAAATACCTGACTGTTGTATCAGTGTTTCGAACCTGCAGGCAGCTATTTCTCTACATCTACGGGCGAAAGTATCCGGTAGAGATATAACTTTTATTTGGAACATTAAGCTTTTCAAATACCTGGCTGTTGTATCAATGTTTCGAACCTGCTGGCAGCTATTTCTCTACATCTACGGGCGAAAGTATCCGGTAGAGATATAACTTTTATTTGGAACATTAAGCTTTTCAAGTACCTGACTGTTGTATCAATGTTTCGAGCCTGCAGGCAGCTATTTCTCTACATCTACGGGCGAAAGTATCCGGTAGAGATATAACTTTTATTTAGAACATTAAGCTTTTCAAATACCTGACTGTTGTATCAATGTTTCGAACCTGCAGGCAGCTATTTCTCTACATCTACGGGCGAAAGTATCCGGTAGAGATATAACTTTTATTTGGAACATTAAGCTTTTCAAATACCTGACTGTTGTATCAATGTTTCGAACCTGCAGGCAGCTATTTCTCTACATCTACGGGCGAAAGTATCCGATAGAGATATAACTTTTATTTGGAACATTAAGCTTTTCAAATACCTGACTGTTGTATCAATGTTTCGAACCTGCAGGCAGCTATTTCTCTACATCTACGTGCGAAAGTATCCGGTAGAGATGTAACTTTTATTTGGAACATTAAGCTTTTCAAATACCTCACTGTTGTAGCATTGTTTCGAACCTGCAGGCAGCTATTTCTCTACATCTACGGGCGAAAGTATCCGGTAGAGATGTAACTTTCATTTGGAACATTAAGCTTTTCAAATACCTGACTGTTTTAGCATTGTTTCGAACCTGCAGGCAGCTATTTCTCTACATCTACGGGCGAAAGTATCCAGTAGAGGTGTAACTTTTATTTTGAACATTAAGCTTTTCAAATACCTGACTGTTGTATAAATGTTTCGAACCTGCAGGCAGCTATTTCTCTACATCTACGGGCGAAAGTATCCGGTAGAGATATAACTTTTATTTGGAACATTAAACTTTTGAAATACCTGACTGTTGTATCAATGTTTCGAACCTGCAGGCAGCTATTTCTCTACATCTACGGGCGAAAGTATCCGGTAGAGATGTAACTTTTATTTGGAACATTAAGCTTTTCAAATACCTGACTGTTGTATCAATGTTTCGAACCTGCAGGCAGCTTATCTCTACATCTACGGGCGAAAGTATCCGGTAGAGGTGTAACTTATATTTGGAACATTAAGCTTTTCAAATACCTGACTGTTGTATCAATGTTTCGAACCTGCAGGCAGCTATTTCTCTACATCTACGGGCGAAAGTATCCGGTAGAGATATAACTTTTATTTGGAACATTAAGCTTTTCAAATACCTGACTGTTGTATCAATGTTTCGAACCTGCAGGCAGCTATTTCTCTACATCTACGGCCGAAAGTATCCGGTAGAGATATAACTTTTATTTGGAACATTAAGCTTTTCAAATACCTGGCTGTTGTATCAATGTTTCGAACCTGCTGGCAGCTATTTCTCTACATCTACGGGCGAAAGTATCCGGTAGAGATATAACTTTTATTTGGAACATTAAGCTTTTCAAGTACCTGACTGTTGTATCAATGTTTCGAGCCTGCAGGCAGCTATTTCTCTACATCTACGGGCGAAAGTATCCGGTAGAGATATAACTTTTATTTGGAACATTAAGCTTTTCAAATACCTGACTATTGTATCAATGTTTCGAACCTGCAGGCAGCTATTTCTCTACATCTACGGGCGAAAGTATCCGGTAGAGATATAACTTTTATTTGGAACATTAAGCTTTTCAAATACCTGACTGTTGTATCAATGTTTCGAACCTGCAGGCAGCTATTTCTCTACATCTACAGGCGAAAGTATCCGGTAGAGATATAACTTTTATTTGGAACATTAAGCTTTTCAAATACCTGACTGTTGTATCAATGTTTCGAACCTGCAGGCAGCTATTTCTCTACATCTACGGGCGAAAGTATCCGGTAGAGATATAACTTTTATTTGGAACATTAAGCTTTTCAAATACCTGACTGTTGTATCAATGTTTCGAACCTGCAGGCAGCTATTTCTCTACATCTACGGGCGAAAGTATCCGGTAGAGATGTAACTTTTATTTGGAACATTAAGCTTTTCAGATACCTGACTGTTGTAGCATTGTTTCGAACCTGCAGGCAGCTATTTCTCTACATCTACGGGCGAAAGTATCAGGTAGAGATGTAACTTTTATTTGGAACATTAAGCTTTTCAAATACCTGACTGTTGTATCAATGTTTCGAACCTGCAGGCAGCTATTTCTCTACATCTACGGGCGAAAGCATCCGGTAGAGATGTAGCTTTTATTTGGAACATTAAGCTTTTCAGATACCTGACTGTTGTAGCATTGTTTCGAACCTGCAGGCAGCTATTTCTCTACATCTACGGGCGAAAGTATCAGGTAGAGATGTAACTTTTATTTGGAACATTAAGCTTTTCAGATACCTGACTGTTGTAGCATTGTTTCGAACCTGCAGGCAGCTATTTCTCTACATCTACGGGCGAAAGTATTCGGTAGAGACGTAACTTTTATTTGGAACATTAAGCTTTTCAAATACCTGACTGTTGTATCAATGTTTCGAACCTGCAGGCAGGTATTTCTCTACATCTACGGGCGAAAGTATCCGGTAGAGATATAACTTTTATTTGGAACATTAAGCTTTTCAAATACCTGACTGTTGTATCAATGTTTCGAACCTGCAGGCAGCTATTTCTCTACATCTACGGGCGAAAGCATCCGGTAGAGATGTAGCTTTTATTTGGAACATTAAGCTTTTCAAATACCTGACTGTTGTATCAATGTTTCGAACCTGCAGGCAGCTATTTCTCTACATCAACGGGCGAAAGTATCCGGTAGAGATGTAACTTTTATTTGGAACATTAAGCTTTTCAAATACCTGACTGTTGTATCAATGTTTCGAACCTGCAGGCAGCTATTTCTCTACATCTACGGGCGAAAGTATCCGGTAGAGATATAACTTTTATTTGGAACATTAAGCTTTTCGAATACCTGACTGTTGTATCAATGTTTCGAACCTGCAGGCAGCTATTTCTCTACATCTACGGGCGAAAGTATCCGATAGAGATATAACTTTTATTTGGAACATTAAGCTTTTCAAATACCTGACTGTTGTATCAATGTTTCGAACCTGCAGGCAGCTATTTCTCTACATCTACGGGCGAAAGTATCCGGTAGAGATATAACTTTTATTTGGAACATTAAGCTTTTCAAATACCTGACTGTTGTATCAATGTTTCGAACCTGCAGGCAGCTATTTCTCTACATCTACGGGCGAAAGTATCCGATAGAGATATAACTTTTATTTGGAACATTAAGCTTTTCAAATACCTGACTGTTGTATCAATGTTTCGAACCTGCAGGCAGCTATTTCTCTACATCTACGTGCGAAAGTATCCGGTAGAGATGTAACTTTTATTTGGAACATTAAGCTTTTCAAATACCTCACTGTTGTAGCATTGTTTCGAACCTGCAGGCAGCTATTTCTCTACATCTACGGGCGAAAGTATCCGGTAGAGATGTAACTTTCATTTGGAACATTAAGCTTTTCAAATACCTGACTGTTTTAGCATTGTTTCGAACCTGCAGGCAGCTATTTCTCTACATCTACGGGCGAAAGTATCCAGTAGAGGTGTAACTTTTATTTTGAACATTAAGCTTTTCAAATACCTGACTGTTGTATAAATGTTTCGAACCTGCAGGCAGCTATTTCTCTACATCTACGGGCGAAAGTATCCGGTAGAGATATAACTTTTATTTGGAACATTAAACTTTTGAAATACCTGACTGTTGTATCAATGTTTCGAACCTGCAGGCAGCTATTTCTCTACATCTACGGGCGAAAGTATCCGGTAGAGATGTAACTTTTATTTGGAACATTAAGCTTTTCAAATACCTGACTGTTGTATCAATGTTTCGAACCTGCAGGCAGCTTATCTCTACATCTACGGGCGAAAGTATCCGGTAGAGGTGTAACTTATATTTGGAACATTAAGCTTTTCAAATACCTGACTGTTGTATCAATGTTTCGAACCTGCAGGCAGCTATTTCTCTACATCTACGGGCGAAAGTATCCGGTAGAGATATAACTTTTATTTGGAACATTAAGCTTTTCAAATACCTGACTGTTGTATCAATGTTTCGAACCTGCAGGCAGCTATTTCTCTACATCTACGGCCGAAAGTATCCGGTAGAGATATAACTTTTATTTGGAACATTAAGCTTTTCAAATACCTGGCTGTTGTATCAATGTTTCGAACCTGCTGGCAGCTATTTCTCTACATCTACGGGCGAAAGTATCCGGTAGAGATATAACTTTTATTTGGAACATTAAGCTTTTCAAGTACCTGACTGTTGTATCAATGTTTCGAGCCTGCAGGCAGCTATTTCTCTACATCTACGGGCGAAAGTATCCGGTAGAGATATAACTTTTATTTGGAACATTAAGCTTTTCAAATACCTGACTGTTGTATCAATGTTTCGAACCTGCAGGCAGCTATTTCTCTACATCTACGGGCGAAAGTATCCGGTAGAGATATAACTTTTATTTGGAACATTAAGCTTTTCAAATACCTGACTGTTGTATCAATGTTTCGAACCTGCAGGCAGCTATTTCTCTACATCTACAGGCGAAAGTATCCGGTAGAGATATAACTTTTATTTGGAACATTAAGCTTTTCAAATACCTGACTGTTGTATCAATGTTTCGAACCTGCAGGCAGCTATTTCTCTACATCTACGGGCGAAAGTATCCGGTAGAGATATAACTTTTATTTGGAACATTAAGCTTTTCAAATACCTGACTGTTGTATCAATGTTTCGAACCTGCAGGCAGCTATTTCTCTACATCTACGGGCGAAAGTATCCGGTAGAGATGTAACTTTTATTTGGAACATTAAGCTTTTCAGATACCTGACTGTTGTAGCATTGTTTCGAACCTGCAGGCAGCTATTTCTCTACATCTACGGGCGAAAGTATCAGGTAGAGATGTAACTTTTATTTGGAACATTAAGCTTTTCAAATACCTGACTGTTGTATCAATGTTTCGAACCTGCAGGCAGCTATTTCTCTACATCTACGGGCGAAAGCATCCGGTAGAGATGTAGCTTTTATTTGGAACATTAAGCTTTTCAGATACCTGACTGTTGTAGCATTGTTTCGAACCTGCAGGCAGCTATTTCTCTACATCTACGGGCGAAAGTATCAGGTAGAGATGTAACTTTTATTTGGAACATTAAGCTTTTCAGATACCTGACTGTTGTAGCATTGTTTCGAACCTGCAGGCAGCTATTTCTCTACATCTACGGGCGAAAGTATCCGGTAGAGGTGTAACCTTTATTTTGAACATTAAGCTTTTCAAATACCTGACTGTTGTATCAATGTTTCGAACCTGCAGGCAGCTATTTCTCTACATCTACGGGCGAAAGCATCCGGTAGAGATGTAGCTTTTATTTGGAACATTAAGCTTTTCAAATACCTGACTGTTGTATCAATGTTTCGAACCTGCAGGCAGCTATTTCTCTACATCAACGGGCGAAAGTATCCGGTAGAGATGTAACTTTTATTTGGAACATTAAGCTTTTCAGATACCTGACTGTTGTAGCATTGTTTCGAACCTGCAGGCAGCTATTTCTCTACATCTACGGGCGAAAGTATCAGGTAGAGATGTAACTTTTATTTGGAACATTAAGCTTCTCAGATACCTGACTGTTGTAGCATTGTTTCGAACCTGCAGGCAGCTATTTCTCTACATCTACGGGCGAAAGTATCCGGTAGAGACGTAACTTTTATTTGGAACATTAAGCTTTTCAAATACCTGACTGTTGTAGCACTGTTTCGAACCTGCAGGCAGCTATTTCTCTACATCTACGGGCGAAAGTATCCGGTAGAGATGTAACTTTTATTTGGAACATTAAGCTTTTCAAATACCTGACTGTTGTAGCATTGTTTCGAAGCTGCAGGCAGCTATTTCTCTACATCTACGGGCGAAAGTATCCGGTAGAGATGTAACTTTCATTTGGAACATTAAGCTTTTCAAATACCTGACTGTTTTAGCATTGTTTCGAACCTGCAGGCAGCTATTTCTCTACATCTACGGGCGAAAGTATCCGGTAGAGGTGTAACCTTTATTTTGAACATTAAGCTTTTCAAATACCTGACTGTTGTATAAATGTTTCGAACCTGCAGGCAGCTATTTCTCTACATCTACGGGCGAAAGTATCCGGTAGAGATATAACTTTTATTTGGAACATTAAACTTTTGAAATACCTGACTGTTGTATCCATGTTTCGAACCTGCAGGCAGCTATTTCTCTACATCCACGGGCGAAAGTATCCGGTAGAGATGTAACTTTTATTTGGAACATTAAGCTTTTCAAATACCTGACTGTTGTATCAATGTTTCGAACCTGCAGGCAGCTATTTCTCTACATCTACGGTCGAAAGTATCCGGTAGAGATATAACTTTTATTTGGAACATTAAGCTTTTCAAATACCTGACTGTTGTACCAATGTTTCGAACCTGCTGGCAGCTATTTCTCTACATCTACGGGCGAAAGTATCCGGTAGAGATATAACTTTTATTTGGAACATTAAACTTTTGAAATACCTGACTGTTGTATCAATGTTTCGAACCTGCAGGCAGCTATTTCTCTACATCTACGGGCGAAAGTATCCGGTAGAGATGTAACTTTTATTTGGAACATTAAGCTTTTCAAATACCTGACTGTTGTATCAATGTTTCGAACCTGCAGGCAGCTTATCTCTACATCTACGGGCGAAAGTATCCGGTAGAGGTGTAACTTATATTTGGAACATTAAGCTTTTCAAATACCTGACTGTTGTATCAATGTTTCGAACCTGCAGGCAGCTATTTCTCTACATCTACGGGCGAAAGTATCCGGTAGAGATATAACTTTTATTTGGAACATTAAGCTTTTCAAATACCTGACTGTTGTATCAATGTTTCGAACCTGCAGGCAGCTATTTCTCTACATCTACGGCCGAAAGTATCCGGTAGAGATATAACTTTTATTTGGAACATTAAGCTTTTCAAATACCTGGCTGTTGTATCAATGTTTCGAACCTGCTGGCAGCTATTTCTCTACATCTACGGGCGAAAGTATCCGGTAGAGATATAACTTTTATTTGGAACATTAAGCTTTTCAAGTACCTGACTGTTGTATCAATGTTTCGAGCCTGCAGGCAGCTATTTCTCTACATCTACGGGCGAAAGTATCCGGTAGAGATATAACTTTTATTTGGAACATTAAGCTTTTCAAATACCTGACTGTTGTATCAATGTTTCGAACCTGCAGGCAGCTATTTCTCTACATCTACGGGCGAAAGTATCCGGTAGAGATATAACTTTTATTTGGAACATTAAGCTTTTCAAATACCTGACTGTTGTATCAATGTTTCGAACCTGCAGGCAGCTATTTCTCTACATCTACAGGCGAAAGTATCCGGTAGAGATATAACTTTTATTTGGAACATTAAGCTTTTCAAATACCTGACTGTTGTATCAATGTTTCGAACCTGCAGGCAGCTATTTCTCTACATCTACGGGCGAAAGTATCCGGTAGAGATATAACTTTTATTTGGAACATTAAGCTTTTCAAATACCTGACTGTTGTATCAATGTTTCGAACCTGCAGGCAGCTATTTCTCTACATCTACGGGCGAAAGTATCCGGTAGAGATGTAACTTTTATTTGGAACATTAAGCTTTTCAGATACCTGACTGTTGTAGCATTGTTTCGAACCTGCAGGCAGCTATTTCTCTACATCTACGGGCGAAAGTATCAGGTAGAGATGTAACTTTTATTTGGAACATTAAGCTTTTCAAATACCTGACTGTTGTATCAATGTTTCGAACCTGCAGGCAGCTATTTCTCTACATCTACGGGCGAAAGCATCCGGTAGAGATGTAGCTTTTATTTGGAACATTAAGCTTTTCAGATACCTGACTGTTGTAGCATTGTTTCGAACCTGCAGGCAGCTATTTCTCTACATCTACGGGCGAAAGTATCAGGTAGAGATGTAACTTTTATTTGGAACATTAAGCTTTTCAGATACCTGACTGTTGTAGCATTGTTTCGAACCTGCAGGCAGCTATTTCTCTACATCTACGGGCGAAAGTATCCGGTAGAGGTGTAACCTTTATTTTGAACATTAAGCTTTTCAAATACCTGACTGTTGTATCAATGTTTCGAACCTGCAGGCAGCTATTTCTCTACATCTACGGGCGAAAGCATCCGGTAGAGATGTAGCTTTTATTTGGAACATTAAGCTTTTCAAATACCTGACTGTTGTATCAATGTTTCGAACCTGCAGGCAGCTATTTCTCTACATCAACGGGCGAAAGTATCCGGTAGAGATGTAACTTTTATTTGGAACATTAAGCTTTTCAGATACCTGACTGTTGTAGCATTGTTTCGAACCTGCAGGCAGCTATTTCTCTACATCTACGGGCGAAAGTATCAGGTAGAGATGTAACTTTTATTTGGAACATTAAGCTTCTCAGATACCTGACTGTTGTAGCATTGTTTCGAACCTGCAGGCAGCTATTTCTCTACATCTACGGGCGAAAGTATCCGGTAGAGACGTAACTTTTATTTGGAACATTAAGCTTTTCAAATACCTGACTGTTGTAGCACTGTTTCGAACCTGCAGGCAGCTATTTCTCTACATCTACGGGCGAAAGTATCCGGTAGAGATGTAACTTTTATTTGGAACATTAAGCTTTTCAAATACCTGACTGTTGTAGCATTGTTTCGAAGCTGCAGGCAGCTATTTCTCTACATCTACGGGCGAAAGTATCCGGTAGAGATGTAACTTTCATTTGGAACATTAAGCTTTTCAAATACCTGACTGTTTTAGCATTGTTTCGAACCTGCAGGCAGCTATTTCTCTACATCTACGGGCGAAAGTATCCGGTAGAGGTGTAACCTTTATTTTGAACATTAAGCTTTTCAAATACCTGACTGTTGTATAAATGTTTCGAACCTGCAGGCAGCTATTTCTCTACATCTACGGGCGAAAGTATCCGGTAGAGATATAACTTTTATTTGGAACATTAAACTTTTGAAATACCTGACTGTTGTATCCATGTTTCGAACCTGCAGGCAGCTATTTCTCTACATCCACGGGCGAAAGTATCCGGTAGAGATGTAACTTTTATTTGGAACATTAAGCTTTTCAAATACCTGACTGTTGTATCAATGTTTCGAACCTGCAGGCAGCTATTTCTCTACATCTACGGTCGAAAGTATCCGGTAGAGATATAACTTTTATTTGGAACATTAAGCTTTTCAAATACCTGACTGTTGTACCAATGTTTCGAACCTGCTGGCAGCTATTTCTCTACATCTACGGGCGAAAGTATCCGGTAGAGATATAACTTTTATTTGGAACATTAAGCTTTTCAAGTACCTGACTGTTGTATCAATGTTTCGAGCCTGCAGGCAGCTATTTCTCTACATCTACGGGCGAAAGTATCCGGTAGAGATATAACTTTTATTTGGAACATTAAGCTTTTCAAATACCTGACTGTTGTATCAATGTTTCGAACCTGCAGGCAGCTATTTCTCTACATCTACGGGCGAAAGTATCCGGTAGAGATATACCTTTTATTTGGAACATTAAGCTTTTCAAACACCTGACTGTTGTATCAATGTTTCGAACCTGCAGGCAGCTATTTCTCTACATCTACGGGCGAAAGTATCCGGTAGAGATGTAACTTTTATTTGGAACATTAAGCTTTTCAGATACCTGACTGTTGTAGCATTGTTTCGAACCTGCAGGCAGCTATTTCTCTACATCTACGGGCGAAAGTATCAGGTAGAGATGTAACTTTTATTTGGAACATTAAGCTTTTCAAATACCTGACTGTTGTATCAATGTTTCGAACCTGCAGGCAGCTATTTCTCTACATCTACGGGCGAAAGCATCCGGTAGAGATGTAGCTTTTATTTGGAACATTAAGCTTTTCAGATACCTGACTGTTGTAGCATTGTTTCGAACCTGCAGGCAGCTATTTCTCTACATCTACGGGCGAAAGTATCAGGTAGAGATGTAACTTTTATTTGGAACATTAAGCTTTTCAGATACCTGACTGTTGTAGCATTGTTTCGAACCTGCAGGCAGCTATTTCTCTACATCTACGGGCGAAAGTATCCGGTAGAGGTGTAACCTTTATTTTGAACATTAAGCTTTTCAAATACCTGACTGTTGTATCAATGTTTCGAACCTGCAGGCAGCTATTTCTCTACATCTACGGGCGAAAGCATCCGGTAGAGATGTAGCTTTTATTTGGAACATTAAGCTTTTCAAATACCTGACTGTTGTATCAATGTTTCGAACCTGCAGGCAGCTATTTCTCTACATCAACGGGCGAAAGTATCCGGTAGAGATGTAACTTTTATTTGGAACATTAAGCTTTTCAGATACCTGACTGTTGTAGCATTGTTTCGAACCTGCAGGCAGCTATTTCTCTACATCTACGGGCGAAAGTATCCGGTAGAGACGTAACTTTTATTTGGAACATTAAGCTTTTCAAATACCTGACTGTTGTAGCACTGTTTCGAACCTGCAGGCAGCTATTTCTCTACATCTACGGGCGAAAGTATCCGGTAGAGATGTAACTTTTATTTGGAACATTAAGCTTTTCAAATACCTGACTGTTGTAGCATTGTTTCGAAGCTGCAGGCAGCTATTTCTCTACATCTACGGGCGAAAGTATCCGGTAGAGATGTAACTTTCATTTGGAACATTAAGCTTTTCAAATACCTGACTGTTTTAGCATTGTTTCGAACCTGCAGGCAGCTATTTCTCTACATCTACGGGCGAAAGTATCCGGTAGAGGTGTAACCTTTATTTTGAACATTAAGCTTTTCAAATACCTGACTGTTGTATAAATGTTTCGAACCTGCAGGCAGCTATTTCTCTACATCTACGGGCGAAAGTATCCGGTAGAGATATAACTTTTATTTGGAACATTAAACTTTTGAAATACCTGACTGTTGTATCCATGTTTCGAACCTGCAGGCAGCTATTTCTCTACATCCACGGGCGAAAGTATCCGGTAGAGATGTAACTTTTATTTGGAACATTAAGCTTTTCAAATACCTGACTGTTGTATCAATGTTTCGAACCTGCAGGCAGCTATTTCTCTACATCTACGGTCGAAAGTATCCGGTAGAGATATAACTTTTATTTGGAACATTAAGCTTTTCAAATACCTGACTGTTGTACCAATGTTTCGAACCTGCTGGCAGCTATTTCTCTACATCTACGGGCGAAAGTATCCGGTAGAGATATAACTTTTATTTGGAACATTAAGCTTTTCAAGTACCTGACTGTTGTATCAATGTTTCGAGCCTGCAGGCAGCTATTTCTCTACATCTACGGGCGAAAGTATCCGGTAGAGATATAACTTTTATTTGGAACATTAAGCTTTTCAAATACCTGACTGTTGTATCAATGTTTCGAACCTGCAGGCAGCTATTTCTCTACATCTACGGGCGAAAGTATCCGGTAGAGATATACCTTTTATTTGGAACATTAAGCTTTTCAAACACCTGACTGTTGTATCAATGTTTCGAACCTGCAGGCAGCTATTTCTCTACATCTACGGGCGAAAGTATCCGGTAGAGATGTAACTTTTATTTGGAACATTAAGCTTTTCAAATACCTGACTGTTGTATCAATGTTTCGAACCTGCAGGCAGCTATTTCTCTACATCTACGGGCGAAAGTATCCGATAGAGATATAACTTTTATTTGGAACATTAAGCTTTTCAAATACCTGACTGTTGTATCAATGTTTCGAACCTGCAGGCAGCTATTTCTCTACATCTACGGTCGAAAGTATCCGGTAGAGATATAACTTTTATTTGGAACATTAAGCTTTTCAAATACCTGACTGTTGTATCAATGTTTCGAACCTGCTGGCAGCTATTTCTCTACATCTACGGGCGAAAGTATCCGGTAGAGATATAACTTTTATTTGGAACATTAAGCTTTTCAAGTACCTGACTGTTGTATCAATGTTTCGAACCTGCAGGCAGCTTATCCTCTACATCTATGGGCGAATGTATCCGGTAGAGATGTAACTTTTATTTGGAACATTAAGCTTTTCAAATACCTGACTGTTGTAGCATTGTTTCGAACCTGCAGGCAGCTATTTCTCTACATCTACGGGCGAAAGTATCCGGTAGAGATGTAACTTTTATTTGGAACATTAAGCTTTTCAAGTACCTGACTGTTGTATCAATGTTTCGAGCCTGCAGGCAGCTATTTCTCTACATCTACGGGCGAAAGTATCCGGTAGGGATATAACTTTTATTTGGAACATTAAGCTTTTCAAATACCTGACTGTTGTATCAATGTTTCGAACCTGCAGGCAGCTATTTCTCTACATCTACGGGCGAAAGTATCCGGTAGAGATATAACTTTTATTTGGAACATTAAGCTTTTCAAATACCTGACTGTTGTATCAATGTTTCGAACCTGCAGGCAGCTATTTCTCTACATCTACAGGCGAAAGTATCCGGTAGAGATATAACTTTTATTTGGAACATTAAGCTTTTCAAATACCTGACTGTTGTATCAATGTTTCGAACCTGCAGGCAGCTATTTCTCTACATCTACGGGCGAAAGTATCCGGTAGAGATATAACTTTTATTTGGAACATTAAGCTTTTCAAATACCTGACTGTTGTATCAATGTTTCGAACCTGCAGGCAGCTATTTCTCTACATCTACGGGCGAAAGTATCCGGTAGAGATGTAACTTTTATTTGGAACATTAAGCTTTTCAGATACCTGACTGTTGTAGCATTGTTTCGAACCTGCAGGCAGCTATTTCTCTACATCTACGGGCGAAAGTATCAGGTAGAGATGTAACTTTTATTTGGAACATTAAGCTTTTCAAATACCTGACTGTTGTATCAATGTTTCGAACCTGCAGGCAGCTATTTCTCTACATCTACGGGCGAAAGCATCCGGTAGAGATGTAGCTTTTATTTGGAACATTAAGCTTTTCAGATACCTGACTGTTGTAGCATTGTTTCGAACCTGCAGGCAGCTATTTCTCTACATCTACGGGCGAAAGTATCAGGTAGAGATGTAACTTTTATTTGGAACATTAAGCTTTTCAGATACCTGACTGTTGTAGCATTGTTTCGAACCTGCAGGCAGCTATTTCTCTACATCTACGGGCGAAAGTATTCGGTAGAGACGTAACTTTTATTTGGAACATTAAGCTTTTCAAATACCTGACTGTTGTATCAATGTTTCGAACCTGCAGGCAGGTATTTCTCTACATCTACGGGCGAAAGTATCCGGTAGAGATATAACTTTTATTTGGAACATTAAGCTTTTCAAATACCTGACTGTTGTATCAATGTTTCGAACCTGCAGGCAGCTATTTCTCTACATCTACGGGCGAAAGCATCCGGTAGAGATGTAGCTTTTATTTGGAACATTAAGCTTTTCAAATACCTGACTGTTGTATCAATGTTTCGAACCTGCAGGCAGCTATTTCTCTACATCAACGGGCGAAAGTATCCGGTAGAGATGTAACTTTTATTTGGAACATTAAGCTTTTCAGATACCTGACTGTTGTAGCATTGTTTCGAACCTGCAGGCAGCTATTTCTCTACATCTACGGGCGAAAGTATCAGGTAGAGATGTAACTTTTATTTGGAACATTAAGCTTCTCAGATACCTGACTGTTGTAGCATTGTTTCGAACCTGCAGGCAGCTATTTCTCTACATCTACGGGCGAAAGTATCCGGTAGAGACGTAACTTTTATTTGGAACATTAAGCTTTTCAAATACCTGACTGTTGTAGCACTGTTTCGAACCTGCAGGCAGCTATTTCTCTACATCTACGGGCGAAAGTATCCGGTAGAGATGTAACTTTTATTTGGAACATTAAGCTTTTCAAATACCTGACTGTTGTAGCATTGTTTCGAAGCTGCAGGCAGCTATTTCTCTACATCTACGGGCGAAAGTATCCGGTAGAGATGTAACTTTCATTTGGAACATTAAGCTTTTCAAATACCTGACTGTTTTAGCATTGTTTCGAACCTGCAGGCAGCTATTTCTCTACATCTACGGGCGAAAGTATCCGGTAGAGGTGTAACCTTTATTTTGAACATTAAGCTTTTCAAATACCTGACTGTTGTATAAATGTTTCGAACCTGCAGGCAGCTATTTCTCTACATCTACGGGCGAAAGTATCCGGTAGAGATATAACTTTTATTTGGAACATTAAACTTTTGAAATACCTGACTGTTGTATCCATGTTTCGAACCTGCAGGCAGCTATTTCTCTACATCCACGGGCGAAAGTATCCGGTAGAGATGTAACTTTTATTTGGAACATTAAGCTTTTCAAATACCTGACTGTTGTATCAATGTTTCGAACCTGCAGGCAGCTATTTCTCTACATCTACGGTCGAAAGTATCCGGTAGAGATATAACTTTTATTTGGAACGTTAAGCTTTTCAAATACCTGACTGTTGTACCAATGTTTCGAACCTGCTGGCAGCTATTTCTCTACATCTACGGGCGAAAGTATCCGGTAGAGATATAACTTTTATTTGGAACATTAAGCTTTTCAAGTACCTGACTGTTGTATCAATGTTTCGAGCCTGCAGGCAGCTATTTCTCTACATCTACGGGCGAAAGTATCCGGTAGAGATATAACTTTTATTTGGAACATTAAGCTTTTCAAATACCTGACTGTTGTATCAATGTTTCGAACCTGCAGGCAGCTATTTCTCTACATCTACGGGCGAAAGTATCCGGTAGAGATATACCTTTTATTTGGAACATTAAGCTTTTCAAATACCTGACTGTTGTATCAATGTTTCGAACCTGCAGGCAGCTATTTCTCTACATCTACGGGCGAAAGTATCCGGTAGAGATGTAACTTTTATTTGGAACATTAAGCTTTTCAAATACCTGACTGTTGTATCAATGTTTCGAACCTGCAGGCAGCTATTTCTCTACATCTACGGGCGAAAGTATCCGATAGAGATATAACTTTTATTTGGAACATTAAGCTTTTCAAATACCTGACTGTTGTATCAATGTTTCGAACCTGCAGGCAGCTATTTCTCTACATCTACGGTCGAAAGTATCCGGTAGAGATATAACTTTTATTTGGAACATTAAGCTTTTCAAATACCTGACTGTTGTATCAATGTTTCGAACCTGCTGGCAGCTATTTCTCTACATCTACGGGCGAAAGTATCCGGTAGAGATATAACTTTTATTTGGAACATTAAGCTTTTCAAGTACCTGACTGTTGTATCAATGTTTCGAGCCTGCAGGCAGCTATTTCTCTACATCTACGGGCGAAAGTATCCGGTAGAGATATAACTTTTATTTGGAATATTAAGCTTTTCAAATACCTGACTGTTGCATCAATGTTTCGAACCTGCAGGCAGCTATTTCTCTACATCTACGGGCGAAAGTATCCGGTAGAGATATAACTTTTATTTGGAACATTAAGCTTTTCAAATACCTGACTGTTGTATCAATGTTTCGAACCTGCAGGCAGCTATTTCTCTACATCTACGGGCGAAAGTATCCGGTAGAGATGTAACTTTTATTTGGAACATTAAGCTTTTCAGATACCTGACTGTTGTAGCATTGTTTCGAACCTGCAGGCAGCTATTTCTCTACATCTACGGGCGAAAGTATCAGGTAGAGATGTAACTTTTATTTGGAACATTAAGCTTTTCAAATACCTGACTGTTGTATCAATGTTTCGAACCTGCAGGCAGCTATTTTTCTACATCTACGGGCGAAAGCATCCGGTAGAGATGTAGCTTTTATTTGGAACATTAAGCTTTTCAAATACCTGACTGTTGTATCAATGTTTCGAACCTGCAGGCAGCTATTTCTCTACATCTACGGGCGAAAGTATCCGGTAGAGATGTAACTTTTATTTGGAACATTAAGCTTTTCAGATACCTGACTGTTGTAGCATTGTTTCGAACCTGCAGGCAGCTATTTCTCTACATCTACGGGCGAAAGTATCAGGTAGAGATGTAACTTTTATTTGGAACATTAAGCTTTTCAGATACCTGACTGTTGTAGCATTGTTTCGAACCTGCAGGCAGCTTATCCTCTACATCTATGGGCGAATGTATCCGGTAGAGATGTAACTTTTATTTGGAACATTAAGCTTTTCAAATACCTGACTGTTGTAGCATTGTTTCGAACCTGCAGGCAGCTATTTCTCTACATCTACGGGCGAAAGTATCCGGTAGAGATGTAACTTTTTTTAGAACATTAAGCTTTTCAAATACCTGACTGTTGTAGCATTGTTTCGAACCTGCAGGCAGCTATTTCTCTACATCTACGAGCGAAAGTATCAGGTAGAGATGTAACTTTTATTTGGAACATTAAGCTTTTCAAATACCTGACGTTTGTATCAATGTTTCAAACCTGCAGGCAGCTATTTCTCTACATCTACGGGCGAACGTATCCGGTAGAGATGTCACTTTTATTTGGAACATTAAGCTTTTCAAATACCTGACTGTTGTAGCATTGTTTCGAACCTGCAGGCAGCTATTTCTCTACATCTACGGGCGAAAGTATCAGGTAGAGATGTAACTTTTATTTGGAACATTAAGCTTTTCAAATACCTGACTGTTGTATCAATGTTTCGAACCTGCAGGCAGCTATTTCTCTACATCTACGGGCGAAAGCATCCGGTAGAGATGTAACTTTTATTTGGAACATTAAGCTTTTCAGATACCTGACTGTTGTAGCATTGTTTCGAACCTGCAGGCAGCTATTTCTCTACATCTACGGGCGAAAGTATCAGGTAGAGATGTAACTTTTATTTGTAACATTAAGCTTTTCAAATACCTGACTGTTGTATCAATGTTTCGAACCTGCAGGCAGCTATTTTTCTACATCTACGGGCGAAAGCATCCGGTAGAGATGTAGCTTTTATTTGGAACATTAAGCTTTTCAAATACCTGACTGTTGTATCAATGTTTCGAACCTGCAGGCAGCTATTTCTCTACATCTACGGGCGAAAGTATCCGGTAGAGATGTAACTTTTATTTGGAACATTAAGCTTTTCAGATACCTGACTGTTGTAGCATTGTTTCGAACCTGCAGGCAGCTATTTCTCTACATCTACGGGCGAAAGTATCAGGTAGAGATGTAACTTTTATTTGGAACATTAAGCTTTTCAGATACCTGACTGTTGTAGCATTGTTTCGAACCTGCAGGCAGCTTATCCTCTACATCTATGGGCGAATGTATCCGGTAGAGATGTAACTTTTATTTGGAACATTAAGCTTTTCAAATACCTGACTGTTGTAGCATTGTTTCGAACCTGCAGGCAGCTATTTCTCTACATCTACGGGCGAAAGTATCCTGTAGAGATGTAACTTTTTTTAGAACATTAAGCTTTTCAAATACCTGACTGTTGTAGCATTGTTTCGAACCTGCAGGCAGCTATTTCTCTACATCTACGAGCGAAAGTATCAGGTAGAGATGTAACTTTTATTTGGAACATTAAGCTTTTCAAATACCTGACGTTTGTATCAATGTTTCAAACCTGCAGGCAGCTATTTCTCTACATCTACGGGCGAACGTATCCGGTAGAGATGTCACTTTTATTTCGAACATTAAGCTTTTCAAATACCTGACTGTTGTAGCATTGTTTCGAACCTGCAGGCAGCTATTTCTCTACATCTACGGGCGAAAGTATCAGGTAGAGATGTAACTTTTATTTGGAACATTAAGCTTTTCAAATACCTGACTGTTGTATCAATGTTTCGAACCTGCAGGCAGCTATTTCTCTACATCTACGGGCGAAAGCATCCGGTAGAGATGTAACTTTTATTTGGAACAAAAAGCTTTTCAAATACCTGGCTGTTGTAGCATTGTTTCGAACCTGCAGGCAGCTATTTCTCTACATCTACGGGCGAAAGTATCCGGTAGAGATGTAACTTTTATTTGGAACATTAAGCTTTTCAAATACCTGACTGTTGTAGCATTGTTTCGAACCTGCAGGCAGCTATTTCTCTACATCTACGGGCGAAAGTATCCGGTAGAGATGTAACTTTCATTTGGAACATTAAGCTTTTCAAATACCTGACTGTTTTAGCATTGTTTTGAACCTGCAGGCAGCTATTTCTCTACATCTACGGGCGAAAGTATCCGGTAGAGGTGTAACTTTTATTTTGAACATTAAGCTTTTCAAATACCTGACTGTTGTATAAATGTTTCGAACCTGCAGGCAGCTATTTCTCTACATCTACGGGCGAAAGTATCCGGTAGAGATATAACTTTTATTTGGAACATTAAACTTTTGAAATACCTGACTGTTGTATCAATGTTTCGAACCTGCAGGCAGCTATTTCTCTACATCTACGGGCGAAAGTATCCGGTAGAGATGTAACTTTTATTTGGAACATTAAGCTTTTCAAATACCTGACTGTTGTATCAATGTTTCGAACCTGCAGGCAGCTTATCTCTACATCTACGGGCGAAAGTATCCGGTAGAGGTGTAACTTATATTTGGAACATTAAGCTTTTCAAATACCTGACTGTTGTATCAATGTTTCGAACCTGCAGGCAGCTATTTCTCTACATCTACGGGCGAAAGTATCCGGTAGAGATATAACTTTTATTTGGAACATTAAGCTTTTCAAATACCTGACTGTTGTATAAATGTTTTGAACCTGCAGGCAGCTATTTCTCTACATCTACGGGCGAAAGTATCCGGTAGAGATATAACTTTTATTTGGAACATTAAACTTTTGAAATACCTGACTGTTGTATCAATGTTTCGAACCTGCAGGCAGCTATTTCTCTACATCTACGGGCGAAAGTATCCGGTAGAGATGTAACTTTTATTTGGAACATTAAGCTTTTCAAATACCTGACTGTTGTATCAATGTTTCGAACCTGCAGGCAGCTTATCTCTACATCTACGGGCGAAAGTATCCGGTAGAGGTGTAACTTATATTTGGAACATTAAGCTTTTCAAATACCTGACTGTTGTATCAATGTTTCGAACCTGCAGGCAGCTATTTCTCTACATCTACGGGCGAAAGTATCCGGTAGAGATATAACTTTTATTTGGAACATTAAGCTTTTCAAATACCTGACTGTTGTATCAATGTTTCGAACCTGCAGGCAGCTATTTCTCTACATCTACGGGCGAAAGTATCCGGTAGAGATATAACTTTTATTTGGAACATTAAGCTTTTCAAATACCTGGCTGTTGTATCAATGTTTCGAACCTGCTGGCAGCTATTTCTCTACATCTACGGGCGAAAGTATCCGGTAGAGATATAACTTTTATTTGGAACATTAAGCTTTTCAAGTACCTGACTGTTGTATCAATGTTTCGAGCCTGCAGGCAGATATTTCTCTACATCTACGGGCGAAAGTATCCGGTAGAGATATAACTTTTATTTGGAACATTAAGCTTTTCAAATACCTGACTGTTGTATCAATGTTTCGAACCTGCAGGCAGCTATTTCTCTACATCTACGGGCGAAAGTATCCGGTAGAGATATAACTTTTATTTGGAACATTAAGCTTTTCAAATACCTGGCTGTTGTATCAATGTTTCGAACCTGCTGGCAGCTATTTCTCTACATCTACGGGCGAAAGTATCCGGTAGAGATATAACTTTTATTTGGAACATTAAGCTTTTCAAGTACCTGACTGTTGTATCAATGTTTCGAGCCTGCAGGCAGATATTTCTCTACATCTACGGGCGAAAGTATCCGGTAGAGATATAACTTTTATTTGGAACATTAAGCTTTTCAAATACCTGACTGTTGTATCAATGTTTCGAACCTGCAGGCAGCTATTTCTCTACATCTACGGGCGAAAGTATCCGGTAGAGATATAACTTTTATTTGGAACATTAAGCTTTTCAAATACCTGACTGTTGTAGCATTGTTTCGAACCTGCAGGCAGCTATTTCTCTACATCTACGAGCGAAAGTATCGGGTAGAGATGTACCTTTTATTTGGAACATTAAGCTTTTCAAATACCTGACGTTTGTATCAATGTTTCAAACCTGCAGGCAGCTATTTCTCTACATCTACGGGCGAAAGTATCCGGTAGAGATGTAACTTTTATTTGGAACATTAGGCTTTTCAAATACCTGACTGTTGTAGCATTGTTTCGAACCTGCAGGCAGCTATTTCTCTACATCTACGGGCGAAAGTATCAGGTAGAGATGTAACTTTTATTTGGAACATTAAGCTTTTCAAATACCTGACTGTTGTATCAATGTTTCGAACCTGCAGGCAGCTATTTCTCTACATCTACGGGCGAAAGCATCCGGTAGAGATGTAACTTTTATTTGGAACATTAAGCTTTTCAAATACCTGACTGTTGTAGCATTGTTTCGAACCTGCAGGCAGCTATTTCTCTACATCTACGTGCGAAAGTATCCGGTAGAGATGTAACTTTTATTTGGAACATTAAGCTTTTCAAATACCTCACTGTTGTAGCATTGTTTCGAACCTGCAGGCAGCTATTCCTCTACATCTACGGGCGAAAGTATCCGGTAGAGATGTAACTTTCATTTGGAACATTAAGCTTTTCAAATACCTGACTGTTTTAGCATTGTTTCGAACCTGCAGGCAGCTATTTCTCTACATCTACGGGCGAAAGTATCCAGTAGAGGTGTAACTTTTATTTTGAACATTAAGCTTTTCAAATACCTGACTGTTGTATAAATGTTTCGAACCTGCAGGCAGCTATTTCTCTACATCTACGGGCGAAAGTATCCGGTAGAGATATAACTTTTATTTGGAACATTAAACTTTTGAAATACCTGACTGTTGTATCAATGTTTCGAACCTGCAGGCAGCTATTTCTCTACATCTACGGGCGAAAGTATCCGGTAGAGATGTAACTTTTATTTGGAACATTAAGCTTTTCAAATACCTGACTGTTGTATCAATGTTTCGAACCTGCAGGCAGCTTATCTCTACATCTACGGGCGAAAGTATCCGGTAGAGGTGTAACTTATATTTGGAACATTAAGCTTTTCAAATACCTGACTGTTGTATCAATGTTTCGAACCTGCATCCAGCTATTTCTCTACATCTACGGGCGAAAGTATCCGGTAGAGATATAACTTTTATTTGGAACATTAAGCTTTTCAAATACCTGACTGTTGTATCAATGTTTCGAACCTGCAGGCAGCTATTTCTCTACATCTACGGGCGAAAGTATCCGGTAGAGATATAACTTTTATTTGGAACATTAAGCTTTTCAAATACCTGACTGTTGTATCAATGTTTCGAAACTGCAGGCAGCTATTTCTCTACATCTACGGGCGAAAGTATCCGGTAGAGATATAACTTTTATTTGGAACATTAAGCTTTTCAAATACCTGACAGTTGTATCAATGTTTCGAACCTGCAGGCAGCTATTTCTCTACATCTACGGGCGAAAGTATCCGGTAGAGATGTAACTTTTATTTGGAACATTAAGCTTTTCAGATACCTGACTGTTGTAGCATTGTTTCGAACCTGCAGGCAGCTATTTCTCTACATCTACGGGCGAAAGTATCAGGTAGAGATGTAACTTTTATTTGGAACATTAAGCTTTTCAAATACCTGACTGTTGTATCAATGTTTCGAACCTGCAGGCAGCTATTTCTCTACATCTACGGGCGAAAGCATCCGGTAGAGATGTAGCTTTTATTTGGAACATTAAGCTTTTCAGATACCTGACTGTTGTAGCATTGTTTCGAACCTGCAGGCAGCTATTTCTCTACATCTACGGGCGAAAGTATCAGGTAGAGATGTAACTTTTATTTGGAACATTAAGCTTTTCAGATACCTGACTGTTGTAGCATTGTTTCGAACCTGCAGGCAGCTATTTCTCTACATCTACGGGCGAAAGTATTCGGTAGAGACGTAACTTTTATTTGGAACATTAAGCTTTTCAAATACCTGACTGTTGTATCAATGTTTCGAACCTGCAGGCAGGTATTTCTCTACATCTACGGGCGAAAGTATCCGGTAGAGATATAACTTTTATTTGGAACATTAAGCTTTTCAAATACCTGACTGTTGTATCAATGTTTCGAACCTGCAGGCAGCTATTTCTCTACATCTACGGGCGAAAGCATCCGGTAGAGATGTAGCTTTTATTTGGAACATTAAGCTTTTCAAATACCTGACTGTTGTATCAATGTTTCGAACCTGCAGGCAGCTATTTCTCTACATCAACGGGCGAAAGTATCCGGTAGAGATGTAACTTTTATTTGGAACATTAAGCTTTTCAGATACCTGACTGTTGTAGCATTGTTTCGAACCTGCAGGCAGCTATTTCTCTACATCTACGGGCGAAAGTATCAGGTAGAGATGTAACTTTTATTTGGAACATTAAGCTTCTCAGATACCTGACTGTTGTAGCATTGTTTCGAACCTGCAGGCAGCTATTTCTCTACATCTACGGGCGAAAGTATCCGGTAGAGATGTAACTTTTATTTGGAACATTAAGCTTTTCAAATACCTGACTGTTGTAGCATTGTTTCGAAGCTGCAGGCAGCTATTTCTCTACATCTACGGGCGAAAGTATCCGGTAGAGATGTAACTTTCATTTGGAACATTAAGCTTTTCAAATACCTGACTGTTTTAGCATTGTTTCGAACCTGCAGGCAGCTATTTCTCTACATCTACGGGCGAAAGTATCCGGTAGAGGTGTAACCTTTATTTTGAACATTAAGCTTTTCAAATACCTGACTGTTGTATAAATGTTTCGAACCTGCAGGCAGCTATTTCTCTACATCTACGGGCGAAAGTATCCGGTAGAGATATAACTTTTATTTGGAACATTAAACTTTTGAAATACCTGACTGTTGTATCCATGTTTCGAACCTGCAGGCAGCTATTTCTCTACATCCACGGGCGAAAGTATCCGGTAGAGATGTAACTTTTATTTGGAACATTAAGCTTTTCAAATACCTGACTGTTGTATCAATGTTTCGAACCTGCAGGCAGCTATTTCTCTACATCTACGGTCGAAAGTATCCGGTAGAGATATAACTTTTATTTGGAACATTAAGCTTTTCAAATACCTGACTGTTGTATCAATGTTTCGAACCTGCTGGCAGCTATTTCTCTACATCTACGGGCGAAAGTATCCGGTAGAGATATAACTTTTATTTGGAACATTAAGCTTTTCAAGTACCTGACTGTTGTATCAATGTTTCGAGCCTGCAGGCAGCTATTTCTCTACATCTACGGGCGAAAGTATCCGGTAGAGATATAACTTTTATTTGGAACATTAAGCTTTTCAAATACCTGACTGTTGTATCAATGTTTCGAACCTGCAGGCAGCTATTTCTCTACATCTACGGGCGAAAGTATCCGGTAGAGATATAACTTTTATTTGGAACATTAAGCTTTTCAAATATGTTTCGAACCTGCAGGCAGCTATTTCTCTACATCTACGGGCGAAAGTATCCGGTAGAGATGTAACTTTTATTTGGAACATTAAGCTTTTCAAATACCTGACTGTTGTATCAATGTTTCGAACCTGCAGGCAGCTATTTCTCTACATCTACGGGCGAAAGTATCCGGTAGAGATGTAACTTTTTTTAGAACATTAAGCTTTTCAAATACCTGACTGTTGTATCAATGTTTCGAACCTGCAGGCAGCTATTTCTCTACATCTACGGGCGAAAGCATCCGGTAGAGATGTAACTTTTATTTGGAACAAAAAGCTTTTCAAATACCTGGCTGTTGTAGCATTGTTTCGAACCTGCAGGCAGCTATTTCTCTACATCTACGGGCGAAAGTATCCGGTAGAGATGTAACTTTTATTTGGAACATTAAGCTTTTCAAATACCTGACTGTTGTAGCATTGTTTCGAACCTGCAGGCAGCTATTTCTCTACATCTACGGGCGAAAGTATCCGGTAGAGATGTAACTTTCATTTGCAACATTAAGCTTTTCAAATACCTGACTGTTTTAGCATTGTTTCGAACCTGCAGGCAGCTATTTCTCTACATCTACGGGCGAAAGTATCCGGTAGAGGTGTAACTTTTATTTTGAACATTAAGCTTTTCAAATACCTGACTGTTGTATAAATGTTTCGAACCTGCAGGCAGCTATTTCTCTACATCTACGGGCGAAAGTATCCGGTAGAGATATAACTTTTATTTGGAACATTAAACTTTTGAAATACCTGACTGTTGTATCAATGTTTCGAACCTGCAGGCAGCTATTTCTCTACATCTACGGGCGAAAGTATCCGGTAGAGATGTAACTTTTATTTGGAACATTAAGCTTTTCAAATACCTGACTGTTGTATCAATGTTTCGAACCTGCAGGCAGCTATTTCTCTACATCTACGGGCGAAAGTATCCGGTAGAGATGTAACTTTTATTTGGAACATTAAGCTTTTCAGATACCTGACTGTTGTAGCATTGTTTCGAACCTGCAGGCAGCTATTTCTCTACATCTACGGGCGAAAGTATCAGGTAGAGATGTAACTTTTATTTGGAACATTAAGCTTTTCAAATACCTGACTGTTGTATCAATGTTTCGAACCTGCAGGCAGCTATTTCTCTACATCTACGGGCGAAAGCATCCGGTAGAGATGTAGCTTTTATTTGGAACATTAAGCTTTTTAAATACCTGACTGTTGTATCAATGTTTCGAACCTGCAGGCAGCTATTTCTCTACATCTACGGGCGAAAGTATCCGGTAGAGATGTAACTATTATTTGGAACATTAAGCTTTTCAGATACCTGACTGTTGTAGCATTGTTTCCAACCTGCAGGCAGCTATTTCTCTACATCTACGGGCGAAAGTATCAGGTAGAGATGTAACTTTTATTTTGAACATTAAGCTTTTCATATACCTGACTGTTGTAGCATTGTTTCGAACCTGCAGGCAGCTTATCCTCTACATCTATGGGCGAATGTATCCGGTAGAGATGTAACTTTTATTTGGAACATTAAGCTTTTCAAATACCTGAAGTTTGTATCAATGTTTCAAACCTGCAGGCAGCTATTTCTCTACATCTACGGGTGAAAGTATCCGGTAGAGATGTAACTATTATTTGGAACATTAAGCTTTTCAGATACCTGACTGTTGTAGCATTGTTTCCAACCTGCAGGCAGCTATTTCTCTACATCTACGGGCGAAAGTATCAGGTAGAGATGTAACTTTTATTTTGAACATTAAGCTTTTCATATACCTGACTGTTGTAGCATTGTTTCGAACCTGCAGGCAGCTTATCCTCTACATCTATGGGCGAATGTATCCGGTAGAGATGTAACTTTTATTTGGAACATTAAGCTTTTCAAATACCTGACGTTTGTATCAATGTTTCAAACCTGCAGGCAGCTATTTCTCTACATCTACGGGTGAAAGTATCCGGTAGAGATGTAAGTTTTGTTTGGAACATTAAGCTTTTCAAATACCTGACTGTTGTAGCATTGTTTCGAACCTGCAGGCAGCTATTTCTCTACATCTACGGGCGAAAGCATCCGGTAGAGATGTAACTTTTATTTGGAACATTAAGCTTTTCAAATACCTGACTGTTGTAGCATTGTTTCGAACCTGCAGGCAGCTATTTCTCTACATCTACGGGCGAAAGTATCCGGTAGAGATGTAACTTTCATTTGGAACATTAAGCTTTTCAAATACCTGACTGTTTTAGCATTGTTTCGAACCTGCAGGCAGCTATTTCTCTACATCTACGGGCGAAAGTATCCGGTAGAGGTGTAACTTTTATTTTGAACATTAAGCTTTTCAAATACCTGACTGTTGTATAAATGTTTCGAACCTGCAGGCAGCTATTTCTCTACATCTACGGGCGAAAGTATCCGGTAGAGATATAACTTTTATTTGGAACATTAAGCTTTTGAAATACCGACTGTTGTATCAATGTTTCGAACCTGCAGGCAGCTATTTCTCTACATCTACGGGCGAAAGTATCCGGTAGAGATGTAACTTTTATTTGGAACATTAAGCTTTTCAAATACCTGACTGATGTATCAATGTTTCGAACCTGCAGGCAGCTTATCTCTACATCTACGGGCGAAAGTATCCGGTAGAGGTGTAACTTTTATTTGGAACATTAAGCTTTTCAAATACCTGACTGATGTATCAATGTTTCGAACCTGCAGGCAGCTTATCTCTACATCTACGGGCGAAAGTATCCGGTAGAGGTGTAACTTATATTTGGAACATTAAGCTTTTCAAATACCTGACTGTTGTATCAATGTTTCGAACCTGCAGGCAGCTGTTTCTCTACATCTACGGGCGAAAGTATCCGGTAGAGATATAACTTTTATTTGGAACAATAAGCTTTTCAAATACCTGACTGTTGTATCAATGTTTCGAACCTGCAGGCAGCTATTTCTCTACATCTACGGGCGAAAGTATCCGGTAGAGATATAACTTTTATTTGGAACATTACACTTTTCAAACACCTGACTGTTGTATCAATGTTTCGAACCTGCTGGCAGCTATTTCTCTACATCTACGGGCGAAAGTATCCGGTAGAGATATAACTTTTATTTGGAACATTAAGCTTTTCAAGTACCTGACTGTTGTATCAATGTTTCGAGCCTGCAGGCAGCTATTTCTCTACATCTATGGGCGAAAGTATCCGGTAGAGATATAACTTTTATTTGGAACATTAAGCTTTTCAAGTACCTGACTGTTGTATCAATGTTTCGAGCCTGCAGGCAGCTATTTCTCTACATCTATGGGCGAAAGTATCCGGTAGAGATATAACTTTCATTTGGAACATTAAGCTTTTCAAATACCTGACTGTTTTAGCATTGTTTCGAACCTGCAGGCAGCTATTTCTCTACATCTACGTGCGAAAGTATCCGGTAGAGATGTAACTTTTATTTGGAACATTAAGCTTTTCAAATACCTGACTGTTGTAGCATTGTTTCGAACCTGCAGGCAGCTATTTCTCTACATCTACGGGCGAAAGTATCCGGTAGAGATGTAACTTTCATTTGGAACATTAAGCTTTTCAAATACCTGACTGTTGTAGCATTGTTTCGAACCTGCAGGCAGCTATTTCTCTACATCTACGGGCGAAAGTATCCGGTAGAGATGTAACTTTCATTTGGAACATTAAGCTTTTCAAATACCTGACTGTTTTAGCATTGTTTCGAACCTGCAGGCAGCTATTTCTCTACATCTACGGGCGAAAGTATCCGGTAGAGGTGTAACTTTTATTTTGAACATTAAGCTTTTCAAATACCTGACTGTTGTATAAATGTTTCGAACCTGCAGGCAGCTATTTCTCTACATCTACGGGCGAAAGTATCCGGTAGAGATATAACTTTTATTTGGAACATTAAGCTTTTGAAATACCGACTGTTGTATCAATGTTTCGAACCTGCAGGCAGCTATTTCTCTACATCTACGGGCGAAAGTATCCGGTAGAGATGTAACTTTTATTTGGAACATTAAGCTTTTCAAATACCTGACTGATGTATCAATGTTTCGAACCTGCAAGCAGCTTATCTCTACATCTACGGGCGAAAGTATCCGGTAGAGGTGTAACTTATATTTGGAACATTAAGCTTTTCAAATACCTGACTGTTGTATCAATGTTTCGAACCTGCAGGCAGCTATTTCTCTACATCTACGGGCGAAAGTATCCGGTAGAGATATAACTTTTATTTGGAACAATAAGCTTTTCAAATACCTGACTGTTGTATCAATGTTTCGAACCTGCAGGCAGCTATTTCTCTACATCTACGGGCGAAAGTATCCGGTAGAGATATAACTTTTATTTGGAACATTAAACTTTTCAAATACCTGACTGTTGTATCAATGTTTCGAACCTGCTGGCAGCTATTTCTCTACATCTACGGGCGAAAGTATCCGGTAGAGATATAACTTTTATTTGGAACATTAAGCTTTTCAAGTACCTGACTGTTGTATCAATGTTTCGAGCCTGCAGGCAGCTATTTCTCTACATCTATGGGCGAAAGTATCCGGTAGAGATATAACTTTTATTTGGAACATTAAGCTTTTCAAGTACCTGACTGTTGTATCAATGTTTCGAGCCTGCAGGCAGCTATTTCTCTACATCTATGGGCGAAAGTATCCGGTAGAGATATAACTTTCATTTGGAACATTAAGCTTTTCAAATACCTGACTGTTTTAGCATTGTTTCGAACCTGCAGGCAGCTATTTCTCTACATCTACGTGCGAAAGTATCCGGTAGAGATGTAACTTTTATTTGGAACATTAAGCTTTTCAAATACCTGACTGTTGTAGCATTGTTTCGAACCTGCAGGCAGCTATTTCTCTACATCTACGGGCGAAAGTATCCGGTAGAGATGTAACTTTCATTTGGAACATTAAGCTTTTCAAATACCTGACTGTTTTAGCATTGTTTCGAACCTGCAGGCAGCTATTTCTCTACATCTACGGGCGAAAGTATCCGGTAGAGATATAACTTTTATTTGGAACATTAAGCTTTTCAAATACCGACTGTTGTATCAATGTTTCGAACCTGCAGGCAGCTATTTCTCTACATCTACGGGCGAAAGTATCCGGTAGAGATGTAACTTTTATTTGGAACATTAAGCTTTTCAAATACCTGACTGATGTATCAATGTTTCGAACCTGCAGGCAGCTTATCTCTACATCTACGGGCGAAAGTATCCGGTAGAGGTGTAACTTATATTTGGAACATTAAGCTTTTCAAATACCTGACTGTTGTATCAATGTTTCGAACCTGCAGGCAGCTATTTCTCTACATCTACGGGCGAAAGTATCCGGTAGAGATATAACTTTTATTTGGAACAATAAGCTTTTCAAATACCTGACTGTTGTATCAATGTTTCGAACCTGCAGGCAGCTATTTCTCTACATCTACGGGCGAAAGTATCCGGTAGAGATATAACTTTTATTTGGAACATTAAACTTTTCAAATACCTGACTGTTGTATCAATGTTTCGAACCTGCTGGCAGCTATTTCTCTACATCTACGGGCGAAAGTATCCGGTAGAGATATAACTTTTATTTGGAACATTAAGCTTTTCAAGTACCTGACTGTTGTATCAATGTTTCGAGCCTGCAGGCAGCTATTTATCTACATCTATGGGCGAAAGTATCCGGTAGAGATATAACTTTTATTTGGAACATTAAGCTTTTCAAATACCTGACTGTTGTATCAATGTTTCGAACCTGCAGGCAGCTATTTCTCTACATCTAGGGGCGAAAGTATCCGGTAGAGATATAACTTTTATTTGGAACATTAAGCTTTTCAAATACCTGACTGTTGTATCAATGTTTCAAACCTGCAGGCAGCTATTTCTCTACATCTACGGGCGAAAGTATACGGTAGAGATATAACTTTTATTTGGAACATTAAGCTTTTCAAATACCTGACTGTTGTATCAATGTTTCGAACCTGCAGGCAGCTATTTCTCTACATCTACGGGCGAAAGTATCCGGTAGAGATGTAACTTTTATTTGGAACATTAAGCTTTTCAGATACCTGACTGTTGTAGCATTGTTTCGAACCTGCAGGCAGCTATTTCTCTACATCTACGGGCGAAAGTATCAGGTAGAGATGTAACTTTTATTTGGAACATTAAGCTTTTCAAATACCTGACTGTTGTATCAATGTTTCGAACCTGCAGGCAGCTATTTCTCTACATCTACGGGCGAAAGTATCCGGTAGAGATGTAACTTTTATTTGGAACATTAAGCTTTTCAGATACCTGACTGTTGTAGCATTGTTTCGAACCTGCAGGCAGCTATTTCTCTACATCTACGGGCGAAAGTATCAGGTAGAGATGTAACTTTTATTTGGAACATTAAGCTTTTCAGATACCTGACTGTTGTAGCATTGTTTCGAACCTGCAGGCAGCTATTTCTCTACATCTACGGGCGAAAGTATCCGGTAGAGATATAACTTTTATTTGGAACATTAAGCTTTTCAAATACCTGACTGTTGTATCAATGTTTCGAACCTGCAGGCAGCTATTTCTCTACATCTACGGGCGAAAGTATCCGGTAGAGATGTAACTTTTATTTGGAACATTAAGCTTTTCAGATACCTGACTGTTGTAGCATTGTTTCGAACCTGCAGGCAGCTATTTCTCTACATCTACGGGCGAAAGTATCAGGTAGAGATGTAACTTTTATTTGGAACATTAAGCTTTTCAAATACCTGACTGTTGTATCAATGTTTCGAACCTGCAGGCAGCTATTTCTCTACATCTACGGGCGAAAGCATCCGGTAGAGATGTAGCTTTGATTTGGAACATTAAGCTTTTCAAGTACCTAACTGTTGTATCAATGTTTCGAGCCTGCAGGCAGCTATTTCTCTACATCTACGGGCGAAAGTATCCGGTAGAGATATAACTTTTATTTGGAACATTAAGCTTTTCAAATACCTGACTGTTGTATCAATGTTTCGAACCTGCAGGCAGCTATTTCTCTACATCTACGGGCGAAAGTATCCGGTAGAGATATAACTTTTATTTGGAACATTAAGCTTTTCAAATACCTGACTGTTGTATCAATGTTTCGAACCTGCAGGCAGCTATTTCTCTACATCTACGGGCGAAAGTATCCGGTAGAGATATAACTTTTATTTGGAACATTAAGCTTTTCAAATACCTGACTGTTGTATCAATGTTTCGAACCTGCAGGCAGCTATTTCTCTACATCTACGGGCGAAAGTATCCGGTAGAGATGTAACTTCTATTTGGAACATTAAGCTTTTCAGATACCTGACTGTTGTAGCATTGTTTCGAACCTGCAGGCAGCTATTTCTCTACATCTACGGGCGAAAGTATCAGGTAGAGATGACTCTTTTATTTGGAACATTAAGCTTTTCAAATACCTGACTGTTGTAGCATTGTTTCGAACCTGCAGGCAGCTATTTCTCTACATCTACGAGCGAAAGTATCCGGTAGAGATGTACCTTTTATTTGGAACATTAAGCTTTTCAAATACCTGACGTTTGTATCAATGTTTCAAACCTGCAGGCAGCTATTTCTCTACATCTACGGGCGAAAGTATCCGGTAGAGATGTAACTTTTATTTGGAACATTAAGCTTTTCAAATACCTGACTGTTGTAGCATTGTTTCGAACCTCCAGGCAGCTATTTCTCTACATCTACGGGCGAAAGTATCAGGTAGAGATGTAACTTTTATTTGGAACATTAAGCTTTTCAAATACCTGACTGTTGTATCAATGTTTCGAACCTGCAGGCAGCTATTTCTCTACATCTACGGGCGAAAGCATCCGGTAGAGATGTAACTTTTATTTGGAACATTAAGCTTTTCAAATACCAGACTGTTGTAGCATTGTTTCGAACCTGCAGGCAGCTATTTCTCTACATCTACGTGCGAAAGTATCTGGTAGAGATGTAACTTTTATTTGGAACATTAAGCTTTTCAAATACCTCACTGTTGTAGCATTGTTTCGAACCTGCAGGCAGCTATTTCTCT
Source organism: Amblyomma maculatum (assembly GCF_055883805.1). Taxonomy (NCBI): domain Eukaryota; kingdom Metazoa; phylum Arthropoda; class Arachnida; order Ixodida; family Ixodidae; genus Amblyomma; species Amblyomma maculatum. The sequence continues at coordinate 151,870,961 of NC_139347.1, read as the reverse complement.
ACATCTACGGGCGAAAGTATCCGGTAGAGATGTAACTTTCATTTGGAACATTAAGCTTTTCAAATACCTGACTGTTTTAGCATTGTTTCGAACCTGCAGGCAGCTATTTCTCTACATCTACGGGCGAAAGTATCCAGTAGAGGTGTAACTTTTATTTTGAACATTAAGCTTTTCAAATACCTGACTGTTGTATAAATGTTTCGAACCTGCAGGCAGCTATTTCTCTACATCTACGGGCGAAAGTATCCGGTAGAGATATAACTTTTATTTGGAACATTAAACTTTTGAAATACCTGACTGTTGTATCAATGTTTTGAACCTGCAGGCAGCTATTTCTCTACATCTACGGGCGAAAGTATCCGGTAGAGATGTAACTTTTATTTGGAACATTAAGCTTTTCAAATACCTGACTGTTGTATCAATGTTTCGAACCTGCAGGCAGCTTATCTCTACATCTACGGGCGAAAGTATCCGGTAGAGGTGTAACTTATATTTGGAACATTCAGCTTTTCAAATACCTGACTGTTGTATCAATGTTTCGAACCTGCAGGCAGCTATTTCTCTACATCTACGGGCGAAAGTATCCGTTAGAGATATAACTTTTATTTGGAACATTAAGCTTTTCAAATACCTGACTGTTGTATCAATGTTTCGAACCTGCAGGCAGCTATTTCTCTACATCTACGGGCGAAAGTATCCGGTAGAGATATAACTTTTATTTGGAACATTAAGCTTTTCAAATACCTGGCTGTTGTATCAATGTTTCGAACCTGCTGGCAGCTATTTCTCTACATCTACGGGCGAAAGTATCCGGTAGAGATATAACTTTTATTTGGAACATTAAGCTTTTCAAGTACCTGACTGTTGTATCAATGTTTCGAGCCTGCAGGCAGCTATTTCTCTACATCTACGGGCGAAAGTATCCGGTAGAGATATAACTTTTATTTGGAACATTAAGCTTTTCAAATACCTGACTGTTGTATCAATGTTTCGAACCTGCAGGCAGCTATTTCTCTACATCTACGGGCGAAAGTATCCGGTAGAGATATAACTTTTATTTGGAACATTAAGCTTTTCAAATACCTGACTGTTGTATCAATGTTTCGAACCTGCAGGCAGCTATTTCTCTACATCTACGGGCGAAAGTATCCGGTAGAGATATAACTTTTATTTGGAACATTAAGCTTTTCAAATACCTGACTGTTGTATCAATGTTTCGAGCCTGCAGGCAGCTATTTCTCTACATCTATGGGCGAAAGTATCCGGTAGAGATATAACTTTTATTTGGAACATTAAGCTTTTCAAGTACCTGACTGTTGTATCAATGTTTCGAGCCTGCAGGCAGCTATTTCTCTACATCTATGGGCGAAAGTATCCGGTAGAGATATAACTTTCATTTGGAACATTAAGCTTTTCAAATACCTGACTGTTTTAGCATTGTTTCGAACCTGCAGGCAGCTATTTCTCTACATCTACGTGCGAAAGTATCCGGTAGAGATGTAACTTTTATTTGGAACATTAAGCTTTTCAAATACCTGACTGTTGTAGCATTGTTTCGAACCTGCAGGCAGCTATTTCTCTACATCTACGGGCGAAAGTATCCGGTAGAGATGTAACTTTCATTTGGAACATTAAGCTTTTCAAATACCTGACTGTTGTAGCATTGTTTCGAACCTGCAGGCAGCTATTTCTCTACATCTACGGGCGAAAGTATCCGGTAGAGATGTAACTTTCATTTGGAACATTAAGCTTTTCAAATACCTGACTGTTTTAGCATTGTTTCGAACCTGCAGGCAGCTATTTCTCTACATCTACGGGCGAAAGTATCCGGTAGAGGTGTAACTTTTATTTTGAACATTAAGCTTTTCAAATACCTGACTGTTGTATAAATGTTTCGAACCTGCAGGCAGCTATTTCTCTACATCTACGGGCGAAAGTATCCGGTAGAGATATAACTTTTATTTGGAACATTAAGCTTTTGAAATACCGACTGTTGTATCAATGTTTCGAACCTGCAGGCAGCTATTTCTCTACATCTACGGGCGAAAGTATCCGGTAGAGATGTAACTTTTATTTGGAACATTAAGCTTTTCAAATACCTGACTGATGTATCAATGTTTCGAACCTGCAAGCAGCTTATCTCTACATCTACGGGCGAAAGTATCCGGTAGAGGTGTAACTTATATTTGGAAACATTAAGCTTTTCAAATACCTGACTGTTGTATCAATGTTTCGAACCTGCAGGCAGCTATTTCTCTACATCTACGGGCGAAAGTATCCGATAGAGATATAACTTTTATTTGGAACATTAAGCTTTTCAAATACCTGACTGTTGTATCAATGTTTCGAACCTGCAGGCAGCTATTTCTCTACATCTACGGTCGAAAGTATCCGGTAGAGATATAACTTTATTTGGAACATTAAGCTTTTCAAATACCTGACTGTTGTAGCATTGTTTCGAACCTGCAGGCAGCTATTTCTCTACATCTACGGGCGAAAGTATCAGGTAGAGATGTAACTTTTATTTGGAACATTAAGCTTTTCAAATACCTGACTGTTGTATCAATGTTTCGAACCTGCAGGCAGCTATTTCTCTACATCTACGGGCGAAAGTATCCGATAGAGATGTAACTTTTATTTGGAACATTAAGCTTTTCAAATACCTGACTGTTGTAGCATTGTTTCGAACCTGCAGGCAGCTATTTCTCTACATCTACGTGCGAAAGTATCCGGTAGAGATGTAACTTTTATTTGGAACATTAAGCTTTTCAAATACCTGACTGTTGTAGCATTGTTTCGAACCTGCAGGCAGCTATTTCTCTACATCTACGGGCGAAAGTATCCGGTAGATATGTAACTTTCATTTGGAACATTAAGCTTTTCAAATACCTGACTGTTTTAGCATTGTTTCGAACCTGCAGGCAGCTATTTCTCTACATCTACGGGCGAAAGTATCCGGTAGAGGTGTAACTTTTATTTTGAACATTAAGCTTTTCAAATACCTGACTGTTGTATAAATGTTTCGAACCTGCAGGCAGCTATTTCTCTACATCTACGGGCGAAAGTATCCGGTAGAGATATAACTTTTATTTGGAACATTAAGCTTTTGAAATACCGACTGTTGTATCAATGTTTCGAACCTGCAGGCAGCTATTTCTCTACATCTACGGGCGAAAGTATCCGGTAGAGATGTAACTTTTATTTGGAACATTAAGCTTTTCAAATACCTGACTGATGTATCAATGTTTCGAACCTGCAGGCAGCTTATCTCTACATCTACGGGCGAAAGTATCCGGTAGAGGTGTAACTTATATTTGGAACATTAAGCTTTTCAAATACCTGACTGTTGTATCCATGTTTCGAACCTGCAGGCAGCTATTTCTCTACATCTACGGGCGAAAGTATCCGGTAGAGATATAACTTTTATTTGGAACAATAAGCTTTTCAAATACCTGACTGTTGTATCAATGTTTCGAACCTGCAGGCAGCTATTTCTCTACATCTACGGGCGAAAGTATCCGGTAGAGATATAACTTTTATTTGGAACATTAAACTTTTCAAATACCTGACTGTTGTATCAATGTTTCGAACCTGCTGGCAGCTATTTCTCTACATCTACGGGCGAAAGTATCCGGTAGAGATATAACTTTTATTTGGAACATTAAGCTTTTCAAGTACCTGACTGTTGTATCAATGTTTCGAGCCTGCAGGCAGCTATTTCTCTACATCTACGGGCGAAAGTATCCGGTAGAGATATAACTTTTATTTGGAACATTAAGCTTTTCAAATACCTGACTGTTGTATCAATGTTTCGAACCTGCAGGCAGCTATTTCTCTACATCTACGGGCGAAAGTATCCGGTAGAGATATAACTTTTATTTGGAACATTAAGCTTTTCAAATACCTGACTGTTGTATCAATGTTTCGAACCTGCAGGCAGCTATTTCTCTACATCTACGGGCGAAAGTATACGGTAGAGATATAACTTTTATTTGGAACATTAAGCTTTTCAAATACCTGACTGTTGTATCAATGTTTCGAACCTGCAGGCAGCTATTTCTCTACATCTACGGGCGAAAGTATCCGGTAGAGATGTAACTTTTATTTGGAACATTAAGCTTTTCAGATACCTGACTGTTGTAGCATTGTTTCGAACCTGCAGGCAGCTATTTCTCTACATCTACGGGCGAAAGTATCAGGTAGAGATGTAACTTTTATTTGGAACATTAAGCTTTTCAAATACCTGACTGTTGTATCAATGTTTCGAACCTGCAGGCAGCTATTTCTCTACATCTACGGGCGAAAGCATCCGGTAGAGATGTAGCTTTTATTTGGAACATTAAGCTTTTCAAATACCTGACTGTTGTATCAATGTTTCGAACCTGCAGGCAGCTATTTCTCTACATCTACGGGCGAAAGTATCCGGTAGAGATGTAACTTTTATTTGGAACATTAAGCTTTTCAGATACCTGACAGTTGTAGCATTGTTTCGAACCTGCAGGCAGCTATTTCTCTACATCTACGGGCGAAAGTATCAGGTAGAGATGTAACTTTTATTTGGAACATTAAGCTTTTCAGATACCTGACTGTTGTAGCATTGTTTCGAACCTGCAGGCAGCTATTTCTCTACATCTACGGGCGAAAGTATCCGGTAGAGATGTAACTTTTATTTGGAACATTAAGCTTTTCAGATACCTGACTGTTGTAGCATTGTTTCGAACCTGCAGGCAGCTATTTCTCTACATCTACGGGCGAAAGTATCAGGTAGAGATGTAACTTTTATTTGGAACATTAAGCTTTTCAAATACCTGACTGTTGTATCAATGTTTCGAACCTGCAGGCAGCTATTTCTCTACATCTACGGGCGAAAGCATCCGGTAGAGATGTAGCTTTTATTTGGAACATTAAGCTTTTCAAATACCTGACTGTTGTATCAATGTTTCGAACCTGCAGGCAGCTATTTCTCTACATCTACGGGCGAAAGTATCCGGTAGAGATGTAACTTTTATTTGGAACATTAAGCTTTTCAGATACCTGACTGTTGTAGCATTGTTTCGAACCTGCAGGCAGCTATTTCTCTACATCTACGGGCGAAAGTATCAGGTAGAGATGTAACTTTTATTTGGAACATTAAGCTTTTCAAATACCTGACTGTTGTAGCATTGTTTCGAACCTGCAGGCAGCTATTTCTCTACATCTACGGGCGAAAGTATCCGGTAGAGATATAACTTTTATTTGGAACATTAAGCTTTTCAAATACCTGACTGTTGTATCAATGTTTCGAACCTGCAGGCAGCTATTTCTCTACATCTACGGGCGAAAGTATCCGGTAGAGATGTAACTTTTATTTGGAACATTAAGCTTAATGTTCCAAATAAAAGTTACATCTCTACCTGATACTTTCGCCCGTAGATGTAGAGAAATAGCTGCCTGCAGGTTCGAAACAATGCTACAACAGTCAGGTATTTGAAAAGCTTAATGTTCCAAATAAAAGTTACATCTCTACCTGATACTTTCGCCCGTAGATGTAGAGAAATAGCTGCCTGCAGGTTCGAAACATTGATACAACAGTCAGGTATTTGAAAAGCTTAATGTTCCAAATAAAAGTTACATCTCTACCTGATACTTTCGCCCGTAGATGTAGAGAAATAGCTGCCTGCAGGTTCGAAACAATGCTACAACAGTCAGGTATCTGAAAAGCTTAATGTTCCAAATAAAAGTTACATCTCTACCGGATACTTTCGCCCGTAGATGTAGAGAAATAGCTGCCTGCAGGTTCGAAACATTGATACAACAGTCAGGTATTTGAAAAGCTTAATGTTCCAAATAAAAGTTATATCTCTACCGTATACTTTCGCCCGTAGATGTAGAGAAATAGCTGCCTGCAGGTTCGAAACATTGATACAACAGTCAGGTATTTGAAAAGCTTAATGTTCCAAATAAAAGTTATATCTCTACCGGATACTTTCGCCCGTAGATGTAGAGAAATAGCTGCCTGCAGGTTCGAAACATTGATACAACAGTCAGGTATTTGAAAAGCTTAATGTTCCAAATAAAAGTTATATCTCTACCGGATACTTTCGCCCGTAGATGTAGAGAAATAGCTGCCTGCAGGCTCGAAACATTGATACAACAGTCAGGTACTTGAAAAGCTTAATGTTCCAAATAAAAGTTATATCTCTACCGGATACTTTCGCCCGTAGATGTAGAGAAATAGCTGCCAGCAGGTTCGAAACATTGATACAACAGTCAGGTATTTGAAAAGTTTAATGTTCCAAATAAAAGTTATATCTCTACCGGATACTTTCGCCCGTAGATGTAGAGAAATAGCTGCCTGCAGGTTCGAAACATTGATACAACAGTCAGGTATTTGAAAAGCTTATTGTTCCAAATAAAAGTTATATCTCTACCGGATACTTTCGCCCGTAGATGTAGAGAAATAGCTGCCTGCAGGTTCGAAACATTGATACAACAGTCAGGTATTTGAAAAGCTTAATGTTCCAAATATAAGTTACACCTCTACCGGATACTTTCGCCCGTAGATGTAGAGATAAGCTGCCTGCAGGTTCGAAACATTGATACATCAGTCAGGTATTTGAAAAGCTTAATGTTCCAAATAAAAGTTACATCTCTACCGGATACTTTCGCCCGTAGATGTAGAGAAATAGCTGCCTGCAGGTTCGAAACATTGATACAACAGTCGGTATTTCAAAAGCTTAATGTTCCAAATAAAAGTTATATCTCTACCGGATACTTTCGCCCGTAGATGTAGAGAAATAGCTGCCTGCAGGTTCGAAACATTTATACAACAGTCAGGTATTTGAAAAGCTTAATGTTCAAAATAAAAGTTACACCTCTACCGGATACTTTCGCCCGTAGATGTAGAGAAATAGCTGCCTGCAGGTTCGAAACAATGCTAAAACAGTCAGGTATTTGAAAAGCTTAATGTTCCAAATGAAAGTTACATCTCTACCGGATACTTTCGCCCGTAGATGTAGAGAAATAGCTGCCTGCAGGTTCGAAACAATGCTACAACAGTCAGGTATTTGAAAAGCTTAATGTTCCAAATAAAAGTTACATCTCTACCGGATACTTTCGCACGTAGATGTAGAGAAATAGCTGCCTGCAGGTTCGAAACAATGCTACAACAGTCAGGTATTTGAAAAGCTTAATGTTCCAAATAAAAGTTACATCTCTATCGGATACTTTCGCCCGTAGATGTAGAGAAATAGCTGCCTGCAGGTTCGAAACATTGATACAACAGTCAGGTATTTGAAAAGCTTAATGTTCCAAATAAAAGTTACATCTCTACCTGATACTTTCGCCCGTAGATGTAGAGAAATAGCTGCCTGCAGGTTCGAAACAATGCTACAACAGTCAGGTATTTGAAAAGCTTAATGTTCCAAATAAAAGTTATATCTCTACCGGATACTTTCGACCGTAGATGTAGAGAAATAGCTGCCTGCAGGTTCGAAACATTGATACAACAGTCAGGTATTTGAAAAGCTTAATGTTCCAAATAAAAGTTATATCTCTATCGGATACTTTCGCCCGTAGATGTAGAGAAATAGCTGCCTGCAGGTTCGAAACATTGATACAACAGTCAGGTATTTGAAAAGCTTAATGTTCCAAATAAAAGTTACATCTCTACCGGATACTTTCGCCCGTAGATGTAGAGAAATAGCTGCCTGCAGGTTCGAAACATTGATACAACAGTCAGGTATTTGAAAAGCTTAATGTTCCAAATAAAAGTTATATCTCTACCGGATACTTTCGCCCGTAGATGTAGAGAAATAGCTGCCTGCAGGTTCGAAACATTGATACAACAGTCAGGTATTTGAAAAGCTTAATGTTCCAAATAAAAGTTATATCTCTACCGGATACTTTCGCCCGTAGATGTAGAGAAATAGCTGCCTGCAGGCTCGAAACATTGATACAACAGTCAGGTACTTGAAAAGCATAATGTTCCAAATAAAAGTTATATCTCTACCGGATACTTTCGCCCGTAGATGTAGAGAAATAGCTGCCAGCAGGTTCGAAACATTGATACAACAGTCAGGTATTTGAAAAGCTTAATGTTCCAAATAAAAGTTATATCTCGATCGGATACTTTCGCCAGTAGATGTAGAGAAATAGCTGCCTGCAGGTTCGAAACAATGCTACAACAGTCAGGTATCTGAAAAGCTTAATGTTCCAAATAAAAGTTACATCTCTACCGGATACTTTCGCCCGTAGATGTAGAGAAATAGCTGCCTGCAGGTTCGAAACATTGATACAACAGTCAGGTATTTGAAAAGCTTAATGTTCCAAATAAAAGTTATATCTGTACCGGATACTTTCGCCCGTAGATGTAGAGAAATAGCTGCCTGCAGGTTCGAAACATTGATACAACAGTCAGGTATTTGAAAAGCCTAATGTTCCAAATAAAAGTTATATCTCTACCGGATACTTTCGCCCGTAGATGTAGAGAAATAGCTGCCTGCAGGTTCGAAACATTGATACAACAGTCAGGTATCTGAAAAGCTTAATGTTCCAAATAAAAGTTATATCTCTACCGGATACTTTCGCCCGTAGATGTAGAGAAATAGCTGCCTGCAGGCTCGAAACATTGATACAACAGTCAGGTACTTGAAAAGCTTAATGTTCCAAATCAAAGCTACATCTCTACCGGATGCTTTCGCCCGTAGATGTAGAGAAATAGCTGCCTGCAGGTTCGAAACATTGATACAACAGTCAGGTATTTGAAAAGCTTAATGTTCCAAATAAAAGTTACATCTCTACCTGATACTTTCGCCCGTAGATGTAGAGAAATAGCTGCCTGCAGGTTCGAAACAATGCTACAACAGTCAGGTATCTGAAAAGCTTAATGTTCCAAATAAAAGTTACATCTCTACCGGATACTTTCGCCCGTAGATGTAGAGAAATAGCTGCCTGCAGGTTCTAAACATTGATACAACAGTCAGGTATTTGAAAAGCTTAATGTTCCAAATAAAAGTTATATCTCTACCGGATACTTTCGCCCGTAGATGTAGAGAAATAGCTGCCTGCAGGTTCGAAACAATGCTACAACAGTCAGGTATCTGAAAAGCTTAATGTTCCAAATAAAAGTTACATCTCTACCTGATACTTTCGCCCGTAGATGTAGAGAAATAGCTGCCTGCAGGTTCGAAACAATGCTACAACAGTCAGGTATCTGAAAAGCTTAATGTTCCAAATAAAAGTTACATCTCTACCGGATACTTTCGCCCGTAGATGTAGAGAAATAGCTGCCTGCAGGTTCGAAACATTGATACAACAGTCAGGTATTTGAAAAGCTTAATGTTCCAAATAAAAGCTACATCTCTACCGGATGCTTTCGCCCGTAGATGTAGAGAAATAGCTGCCTGCAGGTTCGAAACATTGATACAACAGTCAGGTATTTGAAAAGCTTAATGTTCCAAATAAAAGTTACATCTCTACCTGATACTTTCGCCCGTAGATGTAGAGAAATAGCTGCCTGCAGGTTCGAAACAATGCTACAACAGTCAGGTATCTGAAAAGCTTAATGTTCCAAATAAAAGTTACATCTCTACCGGATACTTTCGCCCGTAGATGTAGAGAAATAGCTGCCTGCAGGTTCGAAACATTGATACAACAGTCAGGTATTTGAAAAGCTTAATGTTCCAAATAAAAGTTATATCTCTACCGTATACTTTCGCCCGTAGATGTAGAGAAATAGCTGCCTGCAGGTTCGAAACATTGATACAACAGTCAGGTATTTGAAAAGCTTAATGTTCCAAATAAAAGTTATATCTCTACCGGATACTTTCGCCCGTAGATGTAGAGAAATAGCTGCCTGCTGGTTCGAAACATTGATACAACAGTCAGGTATTTGAAAAGCTTAATGTTCCAAATAAAAGTTATATCTCTACCGGATACTTTCGCCCGTAGATGTAGAGAAATAGCTGCCTGCAGGCTCGAAACATTGATACAACAGTCAGGTACTTGAAAAGCTTAATGTTCCAAATAAAAGTTATATCTCTACCGGATACTTTCGCCCGTAGATGTAGAGAAATAGCTGCCAGCAGGTTCGAAACATTGATACAACAGTCAGGTATTTGAAAAGTTTAATGTTCCAAATAAAAGTTATATCTCTACCGGATACTTTCGGCCGTAGATGTAGAGAAATAGCTGCCTGCAGGTTCGAAACATTGATACAACAGTCAGGTATTTGAAAAGCTTATTGTTCCAAATAAAAGTTATATCTCTACCGGATACTTTCGCCCGTAGATGTAGAGAAATAGCTGCCAGCAGGTTCGAAACATTGATACAACAGTCAGGTATTTGAAAAGCTTAATGTTCCAAATAAAAGTTATATCTCTATCGGATACTTTCGCCAGTAGATGTAGAGAAATAGCTGCCTGCAGGTTCGAAACAATGCTACAACAGTCAGGTATCTGAAAAGGTTAATGTTCCAAATAAAAGTTACATCTCTACCGGATACTTTCGCCCGTAGATGTAGAGAAATAGCTGCCTGCAGGTTCGAAACATTGATACAACAGTCAGGTATTTGAAAAGCTTAATGTTCCAAATAAAAGTTATATCTCTACCAGATACTTTCGCCCGTAGATGTAGAGAAATAGCTGCCTGCAGGTTCGAAACATTGATACAACAGTCAGGTATTTGAAAAGCTTAATGTTCCAAATATAAGTTACACCTCTACCGGATACTTTCGCCCGTAGATGTAGAGATAAGCTGCCTGCAGGTTCGAAACATTGATACATCAGTCAGGTATTTGAAAAGCTTAATGTTCCAAATAAAAGTTACATCTCTACCGGATACTTTCGCCCGTAGATGTAGAGAAATAGCTGCCTGCAGGTTCGAAACATTGATACAACAGTCGGTATTTCAAAAGCTTAATGTTCCAAATAAAAGTTATATCTCTACCGGATACTTTCGCCCGTAGATGTAGAGAAATAGCTGCCTGCAGGTTCGAAACATTTATACAACAGTCAGGTATTTGAAAAGCTTAATGTTCAAAATAAAAGTTACACCTCTACCGGATACTTTCGCCCGTAGATGTAGAGAAATAGCTGCCTGCAGGTTCGAAACAATGCTAAAACAGTCAGGTATTTGAAAAGCTTAATGTTCCAAATGAAAGTTACATCTCTACCGGATACTTTCGCCCGTAGATGTAGAGAAATAGCTGCCTGCAGGTTCGAAACAATGCTACAACAGTCAGGTATTTGAAAAGCTTAATGTTCCAAATAAAAGTTATATCTCTACCGGATACTTTCGCCCGTAGATGTAGAGAAATAGCTGCCTGCAGGTTCGAAACATTGATACAACAGTCAGGTATTTGAAAAGTTTAATGTTCCAAATAAAAGTTATATCTCTACCGGATACTTTCGCCCGTAGATGTAGAGAAATAGCTGCCTGCAGGTTCGAAACATTGATACAACAGTCAGGTATTTGAAAAGCTTATTGTTCCAAATAAAAGTTATATCTCTACCGGATACTTTCGCCCGTAGATGTAGAGAAATAGCTGCCTGCAGGTTCGAAACATTGATACAACAGTCAGGTATTTGAAAAGCTTAATGTTCCAAATATAAGTTACACCTCTACCGGATACTTTCGCCCGTAGATGTAGAGATAAGCTGCCTGCAGGTTCGAAACATTGATACATCAGTCAGGTATTTGAAAAGCTTAATGTTCCAAATAAAAGTTACATCTCTACCGGATACTTTCGCCCGTAGATGTAGAGAAATAGCTGCCTGCAGGTTCGAAACATTGATACAACAGTCGGTATTTCAAAAGCTTAATGTTCCAAATAAAAGTTATATCTCTACCGGATACTTTCGCCCGTAGATGTAGAGAAATAGCTGCCTGCAGGTTCGAAACATTTATACAACAGTCAGGTATTTGAAAAGCTTAATGTTCAAAATAAAAGTTACACCTCTACCGGATACTTTCGCCCGTAGATGTAGAGAAATAGCTGCCTGCAGGTTCGAAACAATGCTAAAACAGTCAGGTATTTGAAAAGCTTAATGTTCCAAATGAAAGTTACATCTCTACCGGATACTTTCGCCCGTAGATGTAGAGAAATAGCTGCCTGCAGGTTCGAAACAATGCTACAACAGTCAGGTATTTGAAAAGCTTAATGTTCCAAATAAAAGTTACATCTCTACCGGATACTTTCGCACGTAGATGTAGAGAAATAGCTGCCTGCAGGTTCGAAACAATGCTACAACAGTCAGGTATTTGAAAAGCTTAATGTTCCAAATAAAAGTTACATCTCTATCGGATACTTTCGCCCGTAGATGTAGAGAAATAGCTGCCTGCAGGTTCGAAACATTGATACAACAGTCAGGTATTTGAAAAGCTTAATGTTCCAAATAAAAGTTACATCTCTACCTGATACTTTCGCCCGTAGATGTAGAGAAATAGCTGCCTGCAGGTTCGAAACAATGCTACAACAGTCAGGTATTTGAAAAGCTTAATGTTCCAAATAAAAGTTATATCTCTACCGGATACTTTCGACCGTAGATGTAGAGAAATAGCTGCCTGCAGGTTCGAAACATTGATACAACAGTCAGGTATTTGAAAAGCTTAATGTTCCAAATAAAAGTTATATCTCTATCGGATACTTTCGCCCGTAGATGTAGAGAAATAGCTGCCTGCAGGTTCGAAACATTGATACAACAGTCAGGTATTTGAAAAGCTTAATGTTCCAAATAAAAGTTACATCTCTACCGGATACTTTCGCCCGTAGATGTAGAGAAATAGCTGCCTGCAGGTTCGAAACATTGATACAACAGTCAGGTATTTGAAAAGCTTAATGTTCCAAATAAAAGTTATATCTCTACCGGATACTTTCGCCCGTAGATGTAGAGAAATAGCTGCCTGCAGGTTCGAAACATTGATACAACAGTCAGGTATTTGAAAAGCTTAATGTTCCAAATAAAAGTTATATCTCTACCGGATACTTTCGCCCGTAGATGTAGAGAAATAGCTGCCTGCAGGCTCGAAACATTGATACAACAGTCAGGTACTTGAAAAGCATAATGTTCCAAATAAAAGTTATATCTCTACCGGATACTTTCGCCCGTAGATGTAGAGAAATAGCTGCCAGCAGGTTCGAAACATTGATACAACAGTCAGGTATTTGAAAAGCTTAATGTTCCAAATAAAAGTTATATCTCGATCGGATACTTTCGCCAGTAGATGTAGAGAAATAGCTGCCTGCAGGTTCGAAACAATGCTACAACAGTCAGGTATCTGAAAAGCTTAATGTTCCAAATAAAAGTTACATCTCTACCGGATACTTTCGCCCGTAGATGTAGAGAAATAGCTGCCTGCAGGTTCGAAACATTGATACAACAGTCAGGTATTTGAAAAGCTTAATGTTCCAAATAAAAGTTATATCTGTACCGGATACTTTCGCCCGTAGATGTAGAGAAATAGCTGCCTGCAGGTTCGAAACATTGATACAACAGTCAGGTATTTGAAAAGCCTAATGTTCCAAATAAAAGTTATATCTCTACCGGATACTTTCGCCCGTAGATGTAGAGAAATAGCTGCCTGCAGGTTCGAAACATTGATACAACAGTCAGGTATCTGAAAAGCTTAATGTTCCAAATAAAAGTTATATCTCTACCGGATACTTTCGCCCGTAGATGTAGAGAAATAGCTGCCTGCAGGCTCGAAACATTGATACAACAGTCAGGTACTTGAAAAGCTTAATGTTCCAAATCAAAGCTACATCTCTACCGGATGCTTTCGCCCGTAGATGTAGAGAAATAGCTGCCTGCAGGTTCGAAACATTGATACAACAGTCAGGTATTTGAAAAGCTTAATGTTCCAAATAAAAGTTACATCTCTACCTGATACTTTCGCCCGTAGATGTAGAGAAATAGCTGCCTGCAGGTTCGAAACAATGCTACAACAGTCAGGTATCTGAAAAGCTTAATGTTCCAAATAAAAGTTACATCTCTACCGGATACTTTCGCCCGTAGATGTAGAGAAATAGCTGCCTGCAGGTTCTAAACATTGATACAACAGTCAGGTATTTGAAAAGCTTAATGTTCCAAATAAAAGTTATATCTCTACCGGATACTTTCGCCCGTAGATGTAGAGAAATAGCTGCCTGCAGGTTCGAAACAATGCTACAACAGTCAGGTATCTGAAAAGCTTAATGTTCCAAATAAAAGTTACATCTCTACCTGATACTTTCGCCCGTAGATGTAGAGAAATAGCTGCCTGCAGGTTCGAAACAATGCTACAACAGTCAGGTATCTGAAAAGCTTAATGTTCCAAATAAAAGTTACATCTCTACCGGATACTTTCGCCCGTAGATGTAGAGAAATAGCTGCCTGCAGGTTCGAAACATTGATACAACAGTCAGGTATTTGAAAAGCTTAATGTTCCAAATAAAAGCTACATCTCTACCGGATGCTTTCGCCCGTAGATGTAGAGAAATAGCTGCCTGCAGGTTCGAAACATTGATACAACAGTCAGGTATTTGAAAAGCTTAATGTTCCAAATAAAAGTTACATCTCTACCTGATACTTTCGCCCGTAGATGTAGAGAAATAGCTGCCTGCAGGTTCGAAACAATGCTACAACAGTCAGGTATCTGAAAAGCTTAATGTTCCAAATAAAAGTTACATCTCTACCGGATACTTTCGCCCGTAGATGTAGAGAAATAGCTGCCTGCAGGTTCGAAACATTGATACAACAGTCAGGTATTTGAAAAGCTTAATGTTCCAAATAAAAGTTATATCTCTACCGTATACTTTCGCCCGTAGATGTAGAGAAATAGCTGCCTGCAGGTTCGAAACATTGATACAACAGTCAGGTATTTGAAAAGCTTAATGTTCCAAATAAAAGTTATATCTCTACCGGATACTTTCGCCCGTAGATGTAGAGAAATAGCTGCCTGCTGGTTCGAAACATTGATACAACAGTCAGGTATTTGAAAAGCTTAATGTTCCAAATAAAAGTTATATCTCTACCGGATACTTTCGCCCGTAGATGTAGAGAAATAGCTGCCTGCAGGCTCGAAACATTGATACAACAGTCAGGTACTTGAAAAGCTTAATGTTCCAAATAAAAGTTATATCTCTACCGGATACTTTCGCCCGTAGATGTAGAGAAATAGCTGCCAGCAGGTTCGAAACATTGATACAACAGTCAGGTATTTGAAAAGTTTAATGTTCCAAATAAAAGTTATATCTCTACCGGATACTTTCGGCCGTAGATGTAGAGAAATAGCTGCCTGCAGGTTCGAAACATTGATACAACAGTCAGGTATTTGAAAAGCTTATTGTTCCAAATAAAAGTTATATCTCTACCGGATACTTTCGCCCGTAGATGTAGAGAAATAGCTGCCAGCAGGTTCGAAACATTGATACAACAGTCAGGTATTTGAAAAGCTTAATGTTCCAAATAAAAGTTATATCTCTATCGGATACTTTCGCCAGTAGATGTAGAGAAATAGCTGCCTGCAGGTTCGAAACAATGCTACAACAGTCAGGTATCTGAAAAGGTTAATGTTCCAAATAAAAGTTACATCTCTACCGGATACTTTCGCCCGTAGATGTAGAGAAATAGCTGCCTGCAGGTTCGAAACATTGATACAACAGTCAGGTATTTGAAAAGCTTAATGTTCCAAATAAAAGTTATATCTCTACCAGATACTTTCGCCCGTAGATGTAGAGAAATAGCTGCCTGCAGGTTCGAAACATTGATACAACAGTCAGGTATTTGAAAAGCTTAATGTTCCAAATATAAGTTACACCTCTACCGGATACTTTCGCCCGTAGATGTAGAGATAAGCTGCCTGCAGGTTCGAAACATTGATACATCAGTCAGGTATTTGAAAAGCTTAATGTTCCAAATAAAAGTTACATCTCTACCGGATACTTTCGCCCGTAGATGTAGAGAAATAGCTGCCTGCAGGTACGAAACATTGATACAACAGTCGGTATTTCAAAAGCTTAATGTTCCAAATAAAAGTTATATCTCTACCGGATACTTTCGCCCGTAGATGTAGAGAAATAGCTGCCTGCAGGTTCGAAACATTTATACAACAGTCAGGTATTTGAAAAGCTTAATGTTCAAAATAAAAGTTACACCTCTACCGGATACTTTCGCCCGTAGATGTAGAGAAATAGCTGCCTGCAGGTTCGAAACAATGCTAAAACAGTCAGGTATTTGAAAAGCTTAATGTTCCAAATGAAAGTTACATCTCTACCGGATACTTTCGCCCGTAGATGTAGAGAAATAGCTGCCTGCAGGTTCGAAACAATGCTACAACAGTCAGGTATTTGAAAAGCTTAATGTTCCAAATAAAAGTTATATCTCTACCGGATACTTTCGCCCGTAGATGTAGAGAAATAGCTGCCTGCAGGTTCGAAACATTGATACAACAGTCAGGTATTTGAAAAGCTTAATGTTCCAAATAAAAGTTATATCTCTACCGGATACTTTCGCCCGTAGATGTAGAGAAATAGCTGCCTGCAGGCTCGAAACATTGATACAACAGTCAGGTACTTGAAAAGCTTAATGTTCCAAATAAAAGTTATATCTCTACCGGATACTTTCGCCCGTAGATGTAGAGAAATAGCTGCCAGCATGTAGCTTTTCAGATACCTGACTGTTGTAGCATTGTTTCGAACCTGCAGGCAGCTATTTCTCTACATCTACGGGCGAAAGTATCAGGTAGAGATGTAACTTTTATTTGGAACATTAAGCTTTTCAAATACCTGACTGTTGTATCAATGTTTCGAACCTGCAGGCAGCTATTTCTCTACATCTACGGGCGAAAGCATCCGGTAGAGATGTAGCTTTGATTTGGAACATTAAGCTTTTCAAGTACCTGACTGTTGTATCAATGTTTCGAGCCTGCAGGCAGATATTTCTCTACATCTACGGGCGAAAGTATCCGGTAGAGATATAACTTTTATTTGGAACATTAAGCTTTTCAGATACCTGACTGTTGTATCAATGTTTCGAACCTGCAGGCAGCTATTTCTCTACATCTACGGGCGAAAGTATCCGGTAGAGATATAACTTTTATTTGGAACATTAAGCTTTTCAAATACCTGACTGTTGTATCAATGTTTCGAACCTGCAGGCAGCTATTTCTCTACATCTACGGGCGAAAGTATCTGGTAGAGATATAACTTTTATTTGGAACATTAAGCTTTTCAAATACCTGACTGTTGTATCAATGTTTCGAACCTGCAGGCAGCTATTTCTCTACATCTACGGGCGAAAGTATCCGGTAGAGATGTAACTTTTATTTGGAACATTAAGCTTTTCAGATACCTGACTGTTGTAGCATTGTTTCGAACCTGCAGGCAGCTATTTCTCTACATCTACTGGCGAAAGTATCCGATAGAGATATAACTTTTATTTGGAACATTAAGCTTTTCAAATACCTGACTGTTGTATCAATGTTTCGAACCTGCTGGCAGCTATTTCTCTACATCTACGGGCGAAAGTATCCGGTAGAGATATAACTTTTATTTGGAACATTATGCTTTTCAAGTACCTGACTGTTGTATCAATGTTTCGAGCCTGCAGGCAGCTATTTCTCTACATCTACGGGCGAAAGTATCCGGTAGAGATATAACTTTTATTTGGAACATTAAGCTTTTCAAATACCTGACTGTTGTATCAATGTTTCGAACCTGCAGGCAGCTATTTCTCTACATCTACGGGCGAAAGTATCCGGTAGAGATATAACTTTTATTTGGAACATTAAGCTTTTCAAATACCTGACTGTTGTATCAATGTTTCGAACCTGCAGGCAGCTATTTCTCTACATCTACGGGCGAAAGTATCCGGTAGAGATGTAACTTTTATTTGGAACATTAAGCTTTTCAAATACCTGACTGTTGTATCAATGTTTCGAACCTGCAGGCAGCTATTTCTCTACATCTACGGGCGAAAGTATCCGATAGAGATATAACTTTTATTTGGAACATTAAGCTTTTCAAATACCTGACTGTTGTATCAATGTTTCGAACCTGCAGGCAGCTATTTCTCTACATCTACGGTCGAAAGTATCCGGTAGAGATATGACTTTTATTTGGAACATTAAGCTTTTCAAATACCTGACTGTTGTAGCATTGTTTCGAACCTGCAGGCAGCTATTTCTCTACATCTACGGGCGAAAGTATCAGGTAGAGATGTAACTTTTATTTGGAACATTAAGCTTTTCAAATACCTGACTGTTGTATCAATGTTTCGAACCTGCAGGCAGCTATTTCTCTACATCTACGGGCGAAAGTATCCGATAGAGATGTAACTTTTATTTGGAACATTAAGCTTTTCAAATACCTGACTGTTGTAGCATTGTTTCGAACCTGCAGGCAGCTATTTCTCTACATCTACGTGCGAAAGTATCCGGTAGAGATGTAACTTTTATTTGGAACATTAAGCTTTTCAAATACCTGACTGTTGTAGCATTGTTTCGAACCTGCAGGCAGCTATTTCTCTACATCTACGGGCGAAAGTATCCGGTAGAGATGTAACTTTCATTTGGAACATTAAGCTTTTCAAATACCTGACTTTTTTAGCATTGTTTCGAACCTGCAGGCAGCTATTTCTCTACATCTACGGGCGAAAGTATCCGGTAGAGGTGTAACTTTTATTTTGAACATTAAGCTTTTCAAATACCTGACTGTTGTATAAATGTTTCGAACCTGCAGGCAGCTATTTCTCTACATCTACGGGCGAAAGTATCCGGTAGAGATATAACTTTTATTTGGAACATTAAGCTTTTGAAATACCGACTGTTGTATCAATGTTTCGAACCTGCAGGCAGCTATTTCTCTACATCTACGGGCGAAAGTATCCGGTAGAGATGTAACTTTTATTTGGAACATTAAGCTTTTCAAATACCTGACTGATGTATCAATGTTTCGAACCTGCAGGCAGCTTATCTCTACATCTACGGGCGAAAGTATCCGGTAGAGGTGTAACTTATATTTGGAACATTAAGCTTTTCAAATACCTGACTGTTGTATCAATGTTTCGAACCTGCAGGCAGCTATTTCTCTACATCTACGGGCGAAAGTATCCGGTAGAGATATAACTTTTATTTGGAACAATAAGCTTTTCAAATACCTGACTGTTGTATCAATGTTTCGAACCTGCAGGCAGCTATTTCTCTACATCTACGGGCGAAAGTATCCGGTAGAGATATAACTTTTATTTGGAACATTAAACTTTTCAAATACCTGACTGTTGTATCAATGTTTCGAACCTGCTGGCAGCTATTTCTCTACATCTACGGGCGAAAGTATCCGGTAGAGATATAACTTTTATTTGGAACATTAAGCTTTTCAAGTACCTGACTGTTGTATCAATGTTTTGAGCCTGCAGGCAGCTATTTCTCTACATCTACGGGCGAAAGTATCCGGTAGAGATATAACTTTTATTTGGAACATTAAGCTTTTCAAATACCTGACTGTTGTATCAATGTTTCGAACCTGCAGGCAGCTATTTCTCTACATCTACGGGCGAAAGTATCCGGTAGAGATATAACTTTTATTTGGAACATTAAGCTTTTCAAATACCTGACTGTTGTATCAATGTTTCGAACCTGCAGGCCGCTATTTCTCTACATCTACGGGCGAAAGTATACGGTAGAGATATAACTTTTATTTGGAACATTAAGCTTTTCAAATACCTGACTGTTGTATCAATGTTTCGAACCTGCAGGCAGCTATTTCTCTACATCTACGGGCGAAAGTATCCGGTAGAGATGTAACTTTTATTTGGAACATTAAGCTTTTCAGATACCTGACTGTTGTAGCATTGTTTCGAACCTGCAGGCAGCTATTTCTCTACATCTACGGGCGAAAGTATCAGGTAGAGATGTAACTTTTATTTGGAACATTAAGCTTTTCAAATACCTGACTGTTGTATCAATGTTTCGAACCTGCAGGCAGCTATTTCTCTACATCTACGGGCGAAAGCATCCGGTAGAGATGTAGCTTTTATTTGGAACATTAAGCTTTTCAAATACCTGACTGTTGTATCAATGTTTCGAACCTGCAGGCAGCTATTTCTCTACATCTACGGGCGAAAGTATCCGGTAGAGATGTAACTTTTATTTGGAACATTAAGCTTTTCAAATACCTGACTGATGTATCAATGTTTCGAACCTGCAGGCAGCTTATCTCTACATCTACGGGCGAAAGTATCCGGTAGAGGTGTAACTTATATTTGGAACATTAAGCTTTTCAAATACCTGACTGTTGTATCAATGTTTCGAACCTGCAGGCAGCTATTTCTCTACATCTACGGGCGAAAGTATCCGGTAGAGATATAACTTTTATTTGGAACAATAAGCTTTTCAAATACCTGACTGTTGTATCAATGTTTCGAACCTGCAGGCAGCTATTTCTCTACATCTACGGGCGAAAGTATCCGGTAGAGATATAACTTTTATTTGGAACATTAAACTTTTCAAATACCTGACTGTTGTATCAATGTTTCGAACCTGCTGGCAGCTATTTCTCTACATCTACGGGCGAAAGTATCAGGTAGAGATGTAACTTTTATTTGGAACATTAAGCTTTTCAAATACCTGACTGTTGTATCAATGTTTCGAACCTGCAGGTAGCTATTTCTCTACATCTACGGGCGAAAGCATCCGGTAGAGATGTAGCTTTTATTTGGAACATTAAGCTTTTCAAATACCTGACTGTTGTATCAATGTTTCGAACCTGCAGGCAGCTATTTCTCTACATCTACGGGCGAAAATATCCGGTAGAGATGTAACTTTTATTTGGAACATTAAGCTTTTCAAATACCTGACTGATGTATCAATGTTTCGAACCTGCAGGCAGCTTATCTCTACATCTACGGGCGAAAGTATCCGGTAGAGGTGTAACTTATATTTGGAACATTAAGCTTTTCAAATACCTGACTGTTGTATCAATGTTTCGAACCTGCAGGCAGCTATTTCTCTACATCTACGGGCGAAAGTATCCGGTAGAGATATAACTTTTATTTGGAACAATAAGCTTTTCAAATACCTGACTGTTGTATCAATGTTTCGAACCTGCAGGCAGCTATTTCTCTACATCTACGGGCGAAAGTATCCGGTAGAGATATAACTTTTATTTGGAACATTAAACTTTTCAAATACCTGACTGTTGTATCAATGTTTCGAACCTGCTGGCAGCTATTTCTCTACATCTACGGGCGAAAGTATCAGGTAGAGATGTAACTTTTATTTGGAACATTAAGCTTTTCAAATACCTGACTGTTGTATCAATGTTTCGAACCTGCAGGCAGCTATTTCTCTACATCTACGGGCGAAAGTATCCGGTAGAGATATAACTTTTATTTGGAACAATAAGCTTTTCAAATACCTGACTGTTGTATCAATGTTTCGAACCTGCAGGCAGCTATTTCTCTACATCTACGGGCGAAAGTATCCGGTAGAGATGTAACTTTTATTTGGAACATTAAGCTTTTCAGATACCTGACTGTTGTAGCATTGTTTCGAACCTGCAGGCAGCTATTTCTCTACATCTACGGGCGAAAGTATCAGGTAGAGATGTAACTTTTATTTGGAACATTAAGCTTTTCAAATACCTGACTGTTGTATCAATGTTTCGAACCTGCAGGCAGCTATTTCTCTACATCTACGGGCGAAAGCATCCGGTAGAGATGTAGCTTTTATTTGGAACATTAAGCTTTTCAAATACCTGACTGTTGTATCAATGTTTCGAACCTGCAGGCAGCTATTTCTCTACATCTACGGGCGAAAGTATCCGGTAGAGATGTAACTTTTATTTGGAACATTAAGCTTTTCAAATACCTGACTGATGTATCAATGTTTCGAACCTGCAGGCAGCTTATCTCTACATCTACGGGCGAAAGTATCCGGTAGAGGTGTAACTTATATTTGGAACATTAAGCTTTTCAAATACCTGACTGTTGTATCAATGTTTCGAACCTGCAGGCAGCTATTTCTCTACATCTACGGGCGAAAGTATCCGGTAGAGATATAACTTTTATTTGGAACAATAAGCTTTTCAAATACCTGACTGTTGTATCAATGTTTCGAACCTGCAGGCAGCTATTTCTCTACATCTACGGGCGAAAGTATCCGGTAGAGATATAACTTTTATTTGGAACATTAAACTTTTCAAATACCTGACTGTTGTATCAATGTTTCGAACCTGCTGGCAGCTATTTCTCTACATCTACGGGCGAAAGTATCCGGTAGAGATATAACTTTTATTTGGAACATTAAGCTTTTCAAGTACCTGACTGTTGTATCAATGTTTCGAGCCTGCAGGCAGCTATTTCTCTACATCTACGGGCGAAAGTATCCGGTAGAGATATAACTTTTATTTGGAACATTAAGCTTTTCAAATACCTGACTGTTGTATCAATGTTTCGAACCTGCAGGCAGCTATTTCTCTACATCTACGGGCGAAAGTATCCGGTAGAGATATAACTTTTATTTGGAACATTAAGCTTTTCAAATACCTGACTGTTGTATCAATGTTTCGAACCTGCAGGCAGCTATTTCTCTACATCTACGGGCGAAAGTATCCGGTAGAGATATAACTTTTATTTGGAACATTAAACTTTTCAAATACCTGACTGTTGTATCAATGTTTCGAACCTGCTGGCAGCTATTTCTCTACATCTACGGGCGAAAGTATCAGGTAGAGATGTAACTTTTATTTGGAACATTAAGCTTTTCAAATACCTGACTGTTGTATCAATGTTTCGAACCTGCAGGCAGCTATTTCTCTACATCTACGGGCGAAAGTATCCGGTAGAGATATAACTTTTATTTGGAACATTAAACTTTTCAAATACCTGACTGTTGTATCAATGTTTCGAACCTGCAGGCAGCTATTTCTCTACATCTACGGGCGAAAGTATCCGGTAGAGATATAACTTTTATTTGGAACATTAAACTTTTCAAATACCTGACTGTTGTATCAATGTTTCGAACCTGCTGGCAGCTATTTCTCTACATCTACGGGCGAAAGTATCCGGTAGAGATATAACTTTTATTTGGAACATTAAGCTTTTCAAGTACCTGACTGTTGTATCAATGTTTCGAACCTGCAGGCAGCTATTTCTCTACATCTACGGGCGAAAGTATCCGGTAGAGATATAACTTTTATTTGGAACAATAAGCTTTTCAAATACCTGACTGTTGTATCAATGTTTCGAACCTGCAGGCAGCTATTTCTCTACATCTACGGGCGAAAGTATCCGGTAGAGATATAACTTTTATTTGGAACATTAAACTTTTCAAATACCTGACTGTTGTATCAATGTTTCGAACCTGCTGGCAGCTATTTCTCTACATCTACGGGCGAAAGTATCCGGTAGAGATATAACTTTTATTTGGAACATTAAGCTTTTCAAGTACCTGACTGTTGTATCAATGTTTCGAGCCTGCAGGCAGCTATTTCTCTACATCTACGGGCGAAAGTATCCGGTAGAGATATAACTTTTATTTGGAACATTAAGCTTTTCAAATACCTGACTGTTGTATCAATGTTTCGAACCTGCTGGCAGCTATTTCTCTACATCTACGGGCGAAAGTATCCGGTAGAGATATAACTTTTATTTGGAACATTAAGCTTTTCAAGTACCTGACTGTTGTATCAATGTTTCGAGCCTGCAGGCAGCTATTTCTCTACATCTACGGGCGAAAGTATCCGGTAGAGATATAACTTTTATTTGGAACATTAAGCTTTTCAAATACCTGACTGTTGTATCAATGTTTCGAACCTGCAGGCAGCTATTTCTCTACATCTACGGGCGAAAGTATCCGGTAGAGATATAACTTTTATTTGGAACATTAAGCTTTTCAAATACCTGACTGTTGTATCAATGTTTCGAACCTGCAGGCAGCTATTTCTCTACATCTACGGGCGAAAGTATCCGGTAGAGATATAACTTTTATTTGGAACATTAAACTTTTCAAATACCTGACTGTTGTATCAATGTTTCGAACCTGCTGGCAGCTATTTCTCTACATCTACGGGCGAAAGTATCAGGTAGAGATGTAACTTTTATTTGGAACATTAAGCTTTTCAAATACCTGACTGTTGTATCAATGTTTCGAACCTGCAGGCAGCTATTTCTCTACATCTACGGGCGAAAGCATCCGGTAGAGATGTAGCTTTTATTTGGAACATTAAGCTTTTCAAATACCTGACTGTTGTATCAATGTTTCGAACCTGCAGGCAGCTATTTCTCTACATCTACGGGCGAAAGTATCCGGTAGAGATGTAACTTTTATTTGGAACATTAAGCTTTTCAAATACCTGACTGATGTATCAATGTTTCGAACCTGCAGGCAGCTTATCTCTACATCTACGGGCGAAAGTATCCGGTAGAGGTGTAACTTATATTTGGAACATTAAGCTTTTCAAATACCTGACTGTTGTATCAATGTTTCGAACCTGCAGGCAGCTATTTCTCTACATCTACGGGCGAAAGTATCCGGTAGAGATATAACTTTTATTTGGAACAATAAGCTTTTCAAATACCTGACTGTTGTATCAATGTTTCGAACCTGCAGGCAGCTATTTCTCTACATCTACGGGCGAAAGTATCCGGTAGAGATATAACTTTTATTTGGAACATTAAACTTTTCAAATACCTGACTGTTGTATCAATGTTTCGAACCTGCTGGCAGCTATTTCTCTACATCTACGGGCGAAAGTATCAGGTAGAGATGTAACTTTTATTTAGAACATTAAGCTTTTCAAATACCTGACTGTTGTATCAATGTTTCGAACCTGCAGGCAGCTATTTCTCTACATCTACGGGCGAAAGTATCCGGTAGAGATATAACTTTTATTTGGAACAATAAGCTTTTCAAATACCTGACTGTTGTATCAATGTTTCGAACCTGCAGGCAGCTATTTCTCTACATCTACGGGCGAAAGTATCCGGTAGAGATGTAACTTTTATTTGGAACATTAAGCTTTTCAGATACCTGACTGTTGTAGCATTGTTTCGAACCTGCAGGCAGCTATTTCTCTACATCTACGGGCGAAAGTATCAGGTAGAGATGTAACTTTTATTTGGAACATTAAGCTTTTCAAATACCTGACTGTTGTATCAATGTTTCGAACCTGCAGGCAGCTATTTCTCTACATCTACGGGCGAAAGCATCCGGTAGAGATGTAGCTTTTATTTGGAACATTAAGCTTTTCAAATACCTGACTGTTGTATCAATGTTTCGAACCTGCAGGCAGCTATTTCTCTACATCTACGGGCGAAAGTATCCGGTAGAGATGTAACTTTTATTTGGAACATTAAGCTTTTCAAATACCTGACTGATGTATCAATGTTTCGAACCTGCAGGCAGCTTATCTCTACATCTACGGGCGAAAGTATCCGGTAGAGGTGTAACTTATATTTGGAACATTAAGCTTTTCAAATACCTGACTGTTGTATCAATGTTTCGAACCTGCAGGCAGCTATTTCTCTACATCTACGGGCGAAAGTATCCGGTAGAGATATAACTTTTATTTGGAACAATAAGCTTTTCAAATACCTGACTGTTGTATCAATGTTTCGAACCTGCAGGCAGCTATTTCTCTACATCTACGGGCGAAAGTATCCGGTAGAGATATAACTTTTATTTGGAACATTAAACTTTTCAAATACCTGACTGTTGTATCAATGTTTCGAACCTGCTGGCAGCTATTTCTCTACATCTACGGGCGAAAGTATCCGGTAGAGATATAACTTTTATTTGGAACATTAAGCTTTTCAAGTACCTGACTGTTGTATCAATGTTTCGAGCCTGCAGGCAGCTATTTCTCTACATCTACGGGCGAAAGTATCCGGTAGAGATATAACTTTTATTTGGAACATTAAGCTTTTCAAATACCTGACTGTTGTATCAATGTTTCGAACCTGCAGGCAGCTATTTCTCTACATCTACGGGCGAAAGTATCCGGTAGAGATATAACTTTTATTTGGAACATTAAGCTTTTCAAATACCTGACTGTTGTATCAATGTTTCGAACCTGCAGGCAGCTATTTCTCTACATCTACGGGCGAAAGTATACGGTAGAGATATAACTTTTATTTGGAACATTAAGCTTTTCAAATACCTGACTGTTGTATCAATGTTTCGAACCTGCAGGCAGCTATTTCTCTACATCTACGGGCGAAAGTATCCGGTAGAGATGTAACTTTTATTTGGAACATTAAGCTTTTCAGATACCTGACTGTTGTAGCATTGTTTCGAACCTGCAGGCAGCTATTTCTCTACATCTACGGGCGAAAGTATCAGGTAGAGATGTAACTTTTATTTGGAACATTAAGCTTTTCAAATACCTGACTGTTGTATCAATGTTTCGAACCTGCAGGCAGCTATTTCTCTACATCTACGGGCGAAAGCATCCGGTAGAGATGTAGCTTTTATTTGGAACATTAAGCTGTTCAAATACCTGACTGTTGTATCAATGTTTCGAACCTGCAGGCAGCTATTTCTCTACATCTACGGGCGAAAGTATCCGGTAGAGATGTAACTTTTATTTGGAACATTAAGCTTTTCAGATACCTGACTGTTGTAGCATTGTTTCGAACCTGCAGGCAGCTATTTCTCTACATCTACGGGCGAAAGTATCAGGTAGAGATGTAACTTTTATTTGGAACATTAAGCTTTTCAGATACCTGACTGTTGTAGCATTGTTTCGAACCTGCAGGCAGCTATTTCTCTACATCTACGGGCGAAAGTATCCGGTAGAGATATAACTTTTATTTGGAACATTAAGCTTTTCAAATACCTGACTGTTGTATCAATGTTTAGAACCTGCAGGCAGCTATTTCTCTACATCTACGGGCGAAAGTATCCAGTAGAGATGTAACTTTTATTTGGAACATTAAGCTTTTCAGATACCTGACTGTTGTAGCATTGTTTCGAACCTGCAGGCAGCTATTTCTCTACATCTACGGGCGAAAGTATCAGGTAGAGATGTAACTTTTATTTGGAACATTAAGCTTTTCAAATACCTGACTGTTGTATCAATGTTTCGAACCTGCAGGCAGCTATTTCTCTACATCTACGGGCGAAAGCATCCGGTAGAGATGTAGCTTTGATTTGGAACATTAAGCTTTTCAAGTACCTGACTGTTGTATCAATGTTTCGAGCCTGCAGGCAGCTATTTCTCTACATCTACGGGCGAAAGTATCCGGTAGAGATATAACTTTTATTTGGAACATTAAGCTTTTCAGATACCTGACTGTTGTATCAATGTTTCGAACCTGCAGGCAGCTATTTCTCTACATCTACGGGCGAAAGTATCCGGTAGAGATATAACTTTTATTTGGAACATTAAGCTTTTCAAATACCTGACTGTTGTATCAATGTTTCGAACCTGCAGGCAGCTATTTCTCTACATCTACGGGCGAAAGTATCCGGTAGAGATATAACTTTTATTTGGAACATTAAGCTTTTCAAATACCTGACTGTTGTATCAATGTTTCGAACCTGCAGGCAGCTATTTCTCTACATCTACGGGCGAAAGTATCCGGTAGAGATGTAACTTTTATTTGGAACATTAAGCTTTTCAGATACCTGACTGTTGTAGCATTGTTTCGAACCTGCAGGCAGCTATTTCTCTACATCTACTGGCGAAAGTATCCGATCGAGATATAACTTTTATTTGGAACATTAAGCTTTTCAAATACCTGACTGTTGTATCAATGTTTCGAACCTGCTGGCAGCTATTTCTCTACATCTACGGGCGAAAGTATCCGGTAGAGATATAACTTTTATTTGGAACATTATGCTTTTCAAGTACCTGACTGTTGTATCAATGTTTCGAGCCTGCAGGCAGCTATTTCTCTACATCTACGGGCGAAAGTATCCGGTAGAGATATAACTTTTATTTGGAACATTAAGCTTTTCAAATACCTGACTGTTGTATCAATGTTTCGAACCTGCAGGCAGCTATTTCTCTACATCTACGGGCGAAAGTATCCGGTAGAGATATAACTTTTATTTGGAACATTAAGCTTTTCAAATACCTGACTGTTGTATCAATGTTTCGAACCTGCAGGCAGCTATTTCTCTACATCTACGGGCGAAAGTATCCGGTAGAGATGTAACTTTTATTTGGAACATTAAGCTTTTCAAATACCTGACTGTTGTATCAATGTTTCGAACCTGCAGGCAGCTATTTCTCTACATCTACGGGCGAAAGTATCCGATAGAGATATAACTTTTATTTGGAACATTAAGCTTTTCAAATACCTGACTGTTGTATCAATGTTTCGAACCTGCAGGCAGCTATTTCTCTACATCTACGGTCGAAAGTATCCGGTAGAGATATAACTTTTATTTGGAACATTAAGCTTTTCAAATACCTGACTGTTGTAGCATTGTTTCGAACCTGCAGGCAGCTATTTCTCTACATCTACGGGCGAAAGTATCAGGTAGAGATGTAACTTTTATTTGGAACATTAAGCTTTTCAAATACCTGACTGTTGTATCAATGTTTCGAACCTGCAGGCAGCTATTTCTCTACATCTACGGGCGAAAGTATCCGATAGAGATGTAACTTTTATTTGGAACATTAAGCTTTTCAAATACCTGACTGTTGTAGCATTGTTTCGAACCTGCAGGCAGCTATTTCTCTACATCTACGTGCGAAAGTATCCGGTAGAGATGTAACTTTTATTTGGAACATTAAGCTTTTCAAATACCTGACTGTTGTAGCATTGTTTCGAACCTGCAGGCAGCTATTTCTCTACATCTACGGGCGAAAGTATCCGGTAGAGATGTAACTTTCATTTGGAACATTAAGCTTTTCAAATACCTGACTGTTTTAGCATTGTTTCGAACCTGCAGGCAGCTATTTCTCTACATCTACGGGCGAAAGTATCCGGTAGAGGTGTAACTTTTATTTTGAACATTAAGCTTTTCAAATACCTGACTGTTGTATAAATGTTTCGAACCTGCAGGCAGCTATTTCTCTACATCTACGGGCGAAAGTATCCGGTAGAGATATAACTTTTATTTGGAACATTAAGCTTTTGAAATACCGACTGTTCTATCAATGTTTCGAACCTGCAGGCAGCTATTTCTCTACATCTACGGGCGAAAGTATCCGGTAGAGATGTAACTTTTATTTGGAACATTAAGCTTTTCAAATACCTGACTGATGTATCAATGTTTCGAACCTGCAGGCAGCTTATCTCTACATCTACGGGCGAAAGTATCCGGTAGAGGTGTAACTTATATTTGGAACATTAAGCTTTTCAAATACCTGACTGTTTTAGCATTGTTTCGAACCTGCAGGCAGCTATTTCTCTACATCTACGGGCGAAAGTATCCGGTAGAGGTGTAACTTTTATTTTGAACATTAAGCTTTTCAAATACCTGACTGTTGTATCAATGTTTCGAACCTGCAGGCAGCTATTTCTCTACATCTACGGGCGAAAGCATCCGGTAGAGATGTAGCTTTGATTTGGAACATTAAGCTTTTCAAGTACCTGACTGTTGTATCAATGTTTCGAGCCTGCAGGCAGCTATTTCTCTACATCTACGGGCGAAAGTATCCGGTAGAGATATAACTTTTATTTGGAACATTAAGCTTTTCAGATACCTGACTGTTGTATCAATGTTTCGAACCTGCAGGCAGCTATTTCTCTACATCTACGGGCGAAAGTATCCGGTAGAGATATAACTTTTATTTGGAACATTAAGCTTTTCAAATACCTGACTGTTGTATCAATGTTTCGAACCTGCAGGCAGCTATTTCTCTACATCTACGGGCGAAAGTATCCGGTAGAGATATAACTTTTATTTGGAACATTAAGCTTTTCAAATACCTGACTGTTGTATCAATGTTTCGAACCTGCAGGCAGCTATTTCTCTACATCTACGGGCGAAAGTATCCGGTAGAGATGTAACTTTTATTTGGAACATTAAGCTTTTCAGATACCTGACTGTTGTAGCATTGTTTCGAACCTGCAGGCAGCTATTTCTCTACATCTACTGGCGAAAGTATCCGATCGAGATATAACTTTTATTTGGAACATTAAGCTTTTCAAATACCTGACTGTTGTATCAATGTTTCGAACCTGCTGGCAGCTATTTCTCTACATCTACGGGCGAAAGTATCCGGTAGAGATATAACTTTTATTTGGAACATTATGCTTTTCAAGTACCTGACTGTTGTATCAATGTTTCGAGCCTGCAGGCAGCTATTTCTCTACATCTACGGGCGAAAGTATCCGGTAGAGATATAACTTTTATTTGGAACATTAAGCTTTTCAAATACCTGACTGTTGTATCAATGTTTCGAACCTGCAGGCAGCTATTTCTCTACATCTACGGGCGAAAGTATCCGGTAGAGATATAACTTTTATTTGGAACATTAAGCTTTTCAAATACCTGACTGTTGTATCAATGTTTCGAACCTGCAGGCAGCTATTTCTCTACATCTACGGGCGAAAGTATCCGGTAGAGATGTAACTTTTATTTGGAACATTAAGCTTTTCAAATACCTGACTGTTGTATCAATGTTTCGAACCTGCAGGCAGCTATTTCTCTACATCTACGGGCGAAAGTATCCGATAGAGATATAACTTTTATTTGGAACATTAAGCTTTTCAAATACCTGACTGTTGTATCAATGTTTCGAACCTGCAGGCAGCTATTTCTCTACATCTACGGTCGAAAGTATCCGGTAGAGATATAACTTTTATTTGGAACATTAAGCTTTTCAAATACCTGACTGTTGTAGCATTGTTTCGAACCTGCAGGCAGCTATTTCTCTACATCTACGGGCGAAAGTATCAGGTAGAGATGTAACTTTTATTTGGAACATTAAGCTTTTCAAATACCTGACTGTTGTATCAATGTTTCGAACCTGCAGGCAGCTATTTCTCTACATCTACGGGCGAAAGTATCCGATAGAGATGTAACTTTTATTTGGAACATTAAGCTTTTCAAATACCTGACTGTTGTAGCATTGTTTCGAACCTGCAGGCAGCTATTTCTCTACATCTACGTGCGAAAGTATCCGGTAGAGATGTAACTTTTATTTGGAACATTAAGCTTTTCAAATACCTGACTGTTGTAGCATTGTTTCGAACCTGCAGGCAGCTATTTCTCTACATCTACGGGCGAAAGTATCCGGTAGAGATGTAACTTTCATTTGGAACATTAAGCTTTTCAAATACCTGACTGTTTTAGCATTGTTTCGAACCTGCAGGCAGCTATTTCTCTACATCTACGGGCGAAAGTATCCGGTAGAGGTGTAACTTTTATTTTGAACATTAAGCTTTTCAAATACCTGACTGTTGTATAAATGTTTCGAACCTGCAGGCAGCTATTTCTCTACATCTACGGGCGAAAGTATCCGGTAGAGATATAACTTTTATTTGGAACATTAAGCTTTTGAAATACCGACTGTTCTATCAATGTTTCGAACCTGCAGGCAGCTATTTCTCTACATCTACGGGCGAAAGTATCCGGTAGAGATGTAACTTTTATTTGGAACATTAAGCTTTTCAAATACCTGACTGATGTATCAATGTTTCGAACCTGCAGGCAGCTTATCTCTACATCTACGGGCGAAAGTATCCGGTAGAGGTGTAACTTATATTTGGAACATTAAGCTTTTCAAATACCTGACTGTTGTATCAATGTTTCGAACCTGCAGGCAGCTATTTCTCTACATCTACGGGCGAAAGTATCCGGTAGAGATATAACTTTTATTTGGAACAATAAGCTTTTCAAATACCTGACTGTTGTATCAATGTTTCGAACCTGCAGGCAGCTATTTCTCTACATCTACGGGCGAAAGTATCCGGTAGAGATATAACTTTTATTTGGAACATTAAACTTTTCAAATACCTGACTGTTGTATCAATGTTTCGAACCTGCTGGCAGCTATTTCTCTACATCTACGGGCGAAAGTATCCGGTAGAGATATAACTTTTATTTGGAACATTAAGCTTTTCAAGTACCTGACTGTTGTATCAATGTTTCGAGCCTGCAGGCAGCTATTTCTCTACATCTACGGACGAAAGTATCCGGTAGAGATATAACTTTTATTTGGAACATTAAGCTTTTCAAATACCTGACTGTTGTATCAATGTTTCGAACCTGCAGGCAGCTATTTCTCTACATCTACGGGCGAAAGTATCCGGTAGAGATATAACTTTTATTTGGAACATTAAGCTTTTCAAATACCTGACTGTTGTATCAATGTTTCGAACCTGCAGGCAGCTATTTCTCTACATCTACGGGCGAAAGTATACGGTAGAGATATAACTTTTATTTGGAACATTAAGCTTTTCAAATACCTGACTGTTGTATCAATGTTTCGAACCTGCAGGCACCTATTTCTCTACATCTACGGGCGAAAGTATCCGGTAGAGATGTAACTTTTATTTGGAACATTAAGCTTTTCAGATACCTGACTGTTGTAGCATTGTTTCGAACCTGCAGGCAGCTATTTCTCTACATCTACGGGCGAAAGTATCAGGTAGAGATGTAACTTTTATTTGGAACATTAAGCTTTTCAAATACCTGACTGTTGTATCAATGTTTCGAACCTGCAGGCAGCTATTTCTCTACATCTACGGGCGAAAGCATCCGGTAGAGATGTAGCTTTTATTTGGAACATTAAGCTTTTCAAATACCTGACTGTTGTATCAATGTTTCGAACCTGCAGGCAGCTATTTCTCTACATCTACGGGCGAAAGTATCCGGTAGAGATGTAACTTTTATTTGGAACATTAAGCTTTTCAGATACCTGACTGTTGTAGCATTGTTTCGAACCTGCAGGCAGCTATTTCTCTACATCTACGGGCGAAAGTATCAGGTAGAGATGTAACTTTTATTTGGAACATTAAGCTTTTCAGATACCTGACTGTTGTAGCATTGTTTCGAACCTGCAGGCAGCTATTTCTCTACATCTACGGGCGAAAGTATCCGGTAGAGATGTAACTTTTATTTGGAACATTAAGCTTTTCAGATACCTGAATGTTGTAGCATTGTTTCGAACCTGCAGGCAGCTATTTCTCTACATCTACGGGCGAAAGTATCAGGTAGAGATGTAACTTTTATTTGGAACATTAAGCTTTTCAAATACCTGACTGTTGTATCAATGTTTCGAACCTGCAGGCAGCTATTTCTCTACATCTACGGGCGAAAGCATCCGGTAGAGATGTAGCTTTTATTTGGAACATTAAGCTTTTCAAATACCTGACTGTTGTATCAATGTTTCGAACCTGCAGGCAGCTATTTCTCTACATCTACGGGCGAAAGTATCCGGTAGAGATGTAACTTTTATTTGGAACATTAAGCTTTTCAGATACCTGACTGTTGTAGCATTGTTTCGAACCTGCAGGCAGCTATTTCTCTACATCTACGGGCGAAAGTATCAGGTAGAGATGTAACTTTTATTTGGAACATTAAGCTTTTCAGATACCTGACTGTTGTAGCATTGTTTCGAACCTGCAGGCAGCTATTTCTCTACATCTACGGGCGAAAGTATCCGGTAGAGATATAACTTTTATTTGGAACATTAAGCTTTTCAAATACCTGACTGTTGTATCAATGTTTCGAACCTGCAGGCAGCTATTTCTCTACATCTACGGGCGAAAGTATCCGGTAGAGATGTAACTTTTATTTGGAACATTAAGCTTTTCAGATACCTGACTGTTGTAGCATTGTTTCGAACCTGCAGGCAGCTATTTCTCTACATCTACGGGCGAAAGTATCAGGTAGAGATGTAACTTTTATTTGGAACATTAAGCTTTTCAAATACCTGACTGTTGTATCAATGTTTCGAACCTGCAGGCAGCTATTTCTCTACATCTACGGGCGAAAGCATCCGGTAGAGATGTAGCTTTGATTTGGAACATTAAGCTTTTCAAGTACCTGACTGTTGTATCAATGTTTCGAGCCTGCAGGCAGCTATTTCTCTACATCTACGGGCAAAAGTATCCGGTAGAGATATAACTTTTATTTGGAACATTAAGCTTTTCAGATACCTGACTGTTGTATCAATGTTTCGAACCTGCAGGCAGCTATTTCTCTACATCTACGGGCGAAAGTATCCGGTAGAGATATAACTTTTATTTGGAACATTAAGCTTTTCAAATACCTGACTGTTGTATCAATGTTTCGAACCTGCAGGCAGCTATTTCTCTACATCTACGGGCGAAAGTATCTGGTAGAGATATAACTTTTATTTGGAACATTAAGCTTTTCAAATAGCTGACTGTTGTATCAATGTTTCGAACCTGCAGGCAGCTATTTCTCTACATCTACGGGCGAAAGTATCCGGTAGAGATGTAACTTTTATTTGGAACATTAAGCTTTTCAGATACCTGACTGTTGTAGCATTGTTTCGAACCTGCAGGCAGCTATTTCTCTACATCTACTGGCGAAAGTATCCGATAGAGATATAACTTTTATTTGGAACATTAAGCTTTTCAAATACCTGACTGTTGTATCAATGTTTCGAACCTGCTGGCAGCTATTTCTCTACATCTACGGGCGAAAGTATCCGGTAGAGATATAACTTTTATTTGGAACATTATGCTTTTCAAGTACCTGACTGTTGTATCAATGTTTCGAGCCTGCAGGCAGCTATTTCTCTACATCTACGGGCGAAAGTATCCGGTAGAGATATAACTTTTATTTGGAACATTAAGCTTTTCAAATACCTGACTGTTGTATCAATGTTTCGAACCTGCAGGCAGCTATTTCTCTACATCTACGGGCGAAAGTATCCGGTAGAGATATAACTTTTATTTGGAACATTAAGCTTTTCAAATACCTGACTGTTGTATCAATGTTTCGAACCTGCAGGCAGCTATTTCTCTACATCTACGGGCGAAAGTATCCGGTAGAGATGTAACTTTTATTTGGAACATTAAGCTTTTCAAATACCTGACTGTTGTATCAATGTTTCGAACCTGCAGGCAGCTATTTCTCTACATCTACGGGCGAAAGTATCCGATAGAGATATAACTTTTATTTGGAACATTAAGCTTTTCAAATACCTGACTGTTGTATCAATGTTTCGAACCTGCAGGCAGCTATTTCTCTACATCTACGGTCGAAAGTATCCGGTAGAGATATGACTTTTATTTGGAACATTAAGCTTTTCAAATACCTGACTGTTGTAGCATTGTTTCGAACCTGCAGGCAGCTATTTCTCTACATCTACGGGCGAAAGTATCAGGTAGAGATGTAACTTTTATTTGGAACATTAAGCTTTTCAAATACCTGACTGTTGTATCAATGTTTCGAACCTGCAGGCAGCTATTTCTCTACATCTACGGGCGAAAGTATCCGATAGAGATGTAACTTTTATTTGGAACATTAAGCTTTTCAAATACCTGACTGTTGTAGCATTGTTTCGAACCTGCAGGCAGCTATTTCTCTACATCTACGTGCGAAAGTATCCGGTAGAGATGTAACTTTTATTTGGAACATTAAGCTTTTCAAATACCTGACTGTTGTAGCATTGTTTCGAACCTGCAGGCAGCTATTTCTCTACATCTACGGGCGAAAGTATCCGGTAGAGGTGTAACTTTTATTTTGAACATTAAGCTTTTCAAATACCTGACTGTTGTATAAATGTTTCGAACCTGCAGGCAGCTATTTCTCTACATCTACGGGCGAAAGTATCCGGTAGAGATATAACTTTTATTTGGAACATTAAGCTTTTGAAATACCGACTGTTGTATCAATGTTTCGAACCTGCAGGCAGCTATTTCTCTACATCTACGGGCGAAAGTATCCGGTAGAGATGTAACTTTTATTTGGAACATTAAGCTTTTCAAATACCTGACTGATGTATCAATGTTTCGAACCTGCAGGCAGCTTATCTCTACATCTACGGGCGAAAGTATCCGGTAGAGGTGTAACTTATATTTGGAACATTAAGCTTTTCAAATACCTGACTGTTGTATCAATGTTTCGAACCTGCAGGCAGCTATTTCTCTACATCTACGGGCGAAAGTATCCGGTAGAGATATAACTTTTATTTGGAACAATAAGCTTTTCAAATACCTGACTGTTGTATCAATGTTTCGAACCTGCAGGCAGCTATTTCTCTACATCTACGGGCGAAAGTATCCGGTAGAGATATAACTTTTATTTGGAACATTAAACTTTTCAAATACCTGACTGTTGTATCAATGTTTCGAACCTGCTGGCAGCTATTTCTCTACATCTACGGGCGAAAGTATCCGGTAGAGATATAACTTTTATTTGGAACATTAAGCTTTTCAAGTACCTGACTGTTGTATCAATGTTTCGAGCCTGCAGGCAGCTATTTCTCTACATCTACGGGCGAAAGTATCCGGTAGAGATATAACTTTTATTTGGAACATTAAGCTTTTCAAATACCTGACTGTTGTATCAATGTTTCGAACCTGCAGGCAGCTATTTCTCTACATCTACGGGCGAAAGTATCCGGTAGAGATATAACTTTTATTTGGAACATTAAGCTTTTCAAATACCTGACTGTTGTATCAATGTTTCGAACCTGCAGGCAGCTATTTCTCTACATCTACGGGCGAAAGTATACGGTAGAGATATAACTTTTATTTGGAACATTAAGCTTTTCAAATACCTGACTGTTGTATCAATGTTTCGAACCTGCAGGCAGCTATTTCTCTACATCTACGGGCGAAAGTATCCGGTAGAGATGTAACTTTTATTTGGAACATTAAGCTTTTCAGATACCTGACTGTTGTAGCATTGTTTCGAACCTGCAGGCAGCTATTTCTCTACATCTACGGGCGAAAGTATCAGGTAGAGATGTAACTTTTATTTGGAACATTAAGCTTTTCAAATACCTGACTGTTGTATCAATGTTTCGAACCTGCAGGCAGCTATTTCTCTACATCTACGGGCGAAAGCATCCGGTAGAGATGTAGCTTTTATTTGGAACATTAAGCTTTTCAAATACCTGACTGTTGTATCAATGTTTCGAACCTGCAGGCAGCTATTTCTCTACATCTACGGGCGAAAGTATCCGGTAGAGATGTAACTTTTATTTGGAACATTAAGCTTTTCAGATACCTGACTGTTGTAGCATTGTTTCGAACCTGCAGGCAGCTATTTCTCTACATCTACGGGCGAAAGTATCAGGTAGAGATGTAACTTTTATTTGGAACATTAAGCTTTTCAGATACCTGACTGTTGTAGCATTGTTTCGAACCTGCAGGCAGCTATTTCTCTACATCTACGGGCG
Source organism: Amblyomma maculatum (assembly GCF_055883805.1). Lineage (NCBI taxonomy): Eukaryota > Metazoa > Arthropoda > Arachnida > Ixodida > Ixodidae > Amblyomma > Amblyomma maculatum. Next base: position 151,833,718 of record NC_139347.1, on the reverse strand, counting down.
AAAGTATCCGGTAGAGATATAACTTTTATTTGGAACATTAAGCTTTTCAAATACCTGACTGTTGTATCAATGTTTCGAACCTGCAGGCAGCTATTTCTCTACATCTACGGGCGAAAGCATCCGGTAGAGATGTAGCTTTGATTTGGAACATTAAGCTTTTCAAGTACCTGACTGTTGTAGCATTGTTTCGAGCCTGCAGGCAGCTATTTCTCTACATCTACGGGCGAAAGTATCCGGTAGAGATATAACTTTTATTTGGAACATTAAGCTTTTCAAATACCTGACTGTTGTATCAATGTTTCGAACCTGCAGGCAGCTATTTCTCTACATCTACGGGCGAAAGTATCCGGTAGAGATATAACTTTTATTTGGAACATTAAGCTTTTCAAATACCTGACTGTTGTATCAATGTTTCGAACCTGCAGGCAGCTATTTCTCTACATCTACGGGCGAAAGTATCCGGTAGAGATGTAACTTTTATTTGGAACATTAAGCTTTTCAGATACCTGACTGTTGTAGCATTGTTTCGAACCTGCAGGCAGCTATTTCTCTACATCTACGGGCGAAAGTATCAGGTAGAGATGTAACTTTTATTTGGAACATTAAGCTTTTCAAATACCTGACTGTTGTAGCATTGTTTCGAACCTGCAGGCAGCTATTTCTCTACATCTACGAGCGAAAGTATCCGGTAGAGATGTACCTTTTATTTGGAACATTAAGCTTTTCAAATACCTGACGTTTGTATCAATGTTTCAAACCTGCAGGCAGCTATTTCTCTACATCTACGGGCGAAAGTATCCGGTAGAGATGTAACTTTTATTTGGAACATTAAGCTTTTCAAATACCTGACTGTTGTAGCATTGTTTCGAACCTCCAGGCAGCTATTTCTCTACATCTACGGGCGAAAGTATCAGGTAGAGATGTAACTTTTATTTGGAACATTAAGCTTTTCAAATACCTGACTGTTGTATCAATGTTTCGAACCTGCAGGCAGCTATTTCTCTACATCTACGGGCGAAAGCATCCGGTAGAGATGTAACTTTTATTTGGAACATTAAGCTTTTCAAATACCTGACTGTTGTAGCATTGTTTCGAACCTGCAGGCAGCTATTTCTCTACATCTACGTGCGAAAGTATCCGGTAGAGATGTAACTTTTATTTGGAACATTAAGCTTTTCAAATACCTCACTGTTGTAGCATTGTTTCGAACCTGCAGGCAGCTATTTCTCTACATCTACGGGCGAAAGTATCCGGTAGAGATGTAACTTTCATTTGGAACATTAAGCTTTTCAAATACCTGACTGTTTTAGCATTGTTTCGAACCTGCAGGCAGCTATTTCTCTACATCTACGGGCGAAAGTATCCAGTAGAGGTGTAACTTTTATTTTGAACATTAAGCTTTTCAAATACCTGACTGTTGTATAAATGTTTCGAACCTGCAGGCAGCTATTTCTCTACATCTACGGGCGAAAGTATCCGGTAGAGATATAACTTTTATTTGGAACATTAAACTTTTGAAATACCTGACTGTTGTATCAATGTTTCGAACCTGCAGGCAGCTATTTCTCTACATCTACGGGCGAAAGTATCCGGTAGAGATGTAACTTTTATTTGGAACATTAAGCTTTTCAAATACCTGACTGTTGTATCAATGTTTCGAACCTGCAGGCAGCTTATCTCTACATCTACGGGCGAAAGTATCCGGTAGAGGTGTAACTTATATTTGGAACATTAAGCTTTTCAAATACCTTACTGTTGTATCAATGTTTCGAACCTGCAGGCAGCTATTTCTCTACATCTACGGGCGAAAGTATCCGGTAGAGATATAACTTTTATTTGGAACATTAAGCTTTTCAAATACCTGACTGTTGTATCAATGTTTCGAACCTGCAGGCAGCTATTTCTCTACATCTACGGGCGAAAGTATCCGGTAGAGATATAACTTTTATTTGGAACATTAAGCTTTTCAAATACCTGGCTGTTGTATCAATGTTTCGAACCTGCTGGCAGCTATTTCTCTACATCTACGGGCGAAAGTATCCGGTAGAGATATAACTTTTATTTGGAACATTAAGCTTTTCAAGTACCTGACTGTTGTATCAATGTTTCGAGCCTGCAGGCAGCTATTTCTCTACATCTACGGGCGAAAGTATCCGGTAGAGATATAACTATTATTTGGAACATTAAGCTTTTCAAATACCTGACTGTTGTATCAATGTTTCGAACCTGCAGGCAGCTATTTCTCTACATCTACGGGCGAAAGTATCCGGTAGAGATATAACTTTTATTTGGAACATTAAGCTTTTCAAATACCTGACTGTTGTATCAATGTTTCGAACCTGCAGGCAGCTATTTCTCTACATCTACGGGCGAAAGTATCCGGTAGAGATATAACTTTTATTTGGAACATTAAGCTTTTCAAATACCTGACTGTTGTATCAATGTTTCGAACCTGCAGGCAGCTATTTCTCTACATCTACGGGCGAAAGTATCCGGTAGAGATGTAACTTTTATTTGGAACATTAAGCTTTTCAGATACCTGACTGTTGTATCAATGTTTCGAACCTGCAGGCAGCTATTTCTCTACATCTACGGGCGAAAGTATCCGGTAGAGATGTAACTTTTATTTGGAACATTAAGCTTTTCAGATACCTGACTGTTGTAGCATTGTTTCGAACCTGCAGGCAGCTATTTCTCTACATCTACGGGCGAAAGTATCAGGTAGAGATGTAACTTTTATTTGGAACATTAAGCTTTTCAAATACCTGACTGTTGTAGCATTGTTTCGAACCTGCAGGCAGCTATTTCTCTACATCTACGAGCGAAAGTATCCGGTAGAGATGTACCTTTTATTTGGAACATTAAGCTTTTCAAATACCTGACGTTTGTATCAATGTTTCGAACCTGCAGGCAGCTATTTCTCTACATCTACGGGCGAAAGTATCCGGTAGAGATGTAACTTTTATTTGGAACATTAAGTTTTTCAAATACCTGACTGTTGTAGCATTGTTTCGAACCTCCAGGCAGCTATTTCTCTACATCTACGGGCGAAAGTATCAGGTAGAGATGTAACTTTTATTTGGAACATTAAGCTTTTCAAATACCTGACTGTTGTATCAATGTTTCGAACCTGCAGGCAGCTATTTCTCTACATCTACGGGCGAAAGTATCCGATAGAGATATAACTTTTATTTGGAACATTACGCTTTTCAAATACCTGACTGTTGTATCAATGTTTCGAACCTGCAGGCAGCTATTTCTCTACATCTACGGTCGAAAGTATCCGGTAGAGATATAACTTTTATTTGGAACATTAAGCTTTTCAAATACCTGACTGTTGTAGCATTGTTTCGAACCTGCAGGCAGCTATTTCTCTACATCTACGGGCGAAAGTATCAGGTAGAGATGTAACTTTTATTTGGAACATTAAGCTTTTCAAATACCTGACTGTTGTATCAATGTTTCGAACCTGCAGGCAGCTATTTCTCTACATCTACGGGCGAAAGTATCCGATAGAGATGTAACTTTTATTTGGAACATTAAGCTTTTCAAATACCTGACTGTTGTAGCATTGTTTCGAACCTGCAGGCAGCTATTTCTCTACATCTACGTGCGAAAGTATCCGGTAGAGATGTAACTTTTATTTGGAACATTAAGCTTTTCAAATACCTGACTGTTGTAGCATTGTTTCGAACCTGCAGGCAGCTATTTCTCTACATCTACGGGCGAAAGTATCCGGTAGAGATGTAACTTTCATTTGGAACATTAAGCTTTTCAAATACCTGACTGTTTTAGCATTGTTTCGAACCTGCAGGCAGCTTATCTCTACATCTACGGGCGAAAGTATCCGGTAGAGGTGTAACTTATATTTGGAACATTAAGCTTTTCAAATACCTGACTGTTGTATCAATGTTTCGAACCTGCAGGCAGCTATTTCTCTACATCTACGGGCGAAAGTATCCGGTAGAGATATAACTTTTATTTGGAACATTAAGCTTTTCAAATACCTGACTGTTGTATCAATGTTTCGAACCTGCAGGCAGCTACTTCTCTACATCTACGGGCGAAAGTATCCGGTAGAGATATAACTTTTATTTGGAACATTAAGCTTTTCAAATACCTGGCTGTTGTATCAATGTTTCGAACCTGCTGGCAGCTATTTATCTACATCTACGGGCGAAAGTATCCGGTAGAGATATAACTTTTATTTGGAACATTAAGCTTTTCAAGTACCTGACTGTTGTATCAATGTTTCGAGCCTGCAGGCAGCTATTTCTCTACATCTACGGGCGAAAGTATCCGGTAGAGATATAACTTTTATTTGGAACATTAAGCTTTTCAAATACCTGACTGTTGTATCAATGTTTCGAACCTGCAGGCAGCTATTTCTCGACATCTACGGGCGAAAGTATCCGGTAGAGATATAACTTTTATTTGGAACATTAAGCTTTTCAAATACCTGACTGTTGTATCAATGTTTCGAACCTGCAGGCAGCTATTTCTCTACATCTACGGGCGAAAGTATCCGGTAGAGATGTAACTTTTATTTGGAACATTAAGCTTTTCAGATACCTGACTGTTGTAGCATTGTTTCGAACCTGCAGGCAGCTATTTCTCTACATCTACGGGCGAAAGTATCAGGTAGAGATGTAACTTTTATTTGGAACATTAAGCTTTTCAAATACCTGACTGTTGTATCAATGTTTCGAACCTGCAGGCAGCTATTTCTCTACATCTACGGGCGAAAGCATCCGGTAGAGATGTAGCTTTTATTTGGAACATTAAGCTTTTCAGATACCTGACTGTTGTAGCATTGTTTCGAACCTGCAGGCAGCTATTTCTCTACATCTACGGGCGAAAGTATCAGGTAGAGATGTAACTTTTATTTGGAACATTAAGCTTTTCAGATACCTGACTGTTGTAGCATTGTTTCGAACCTGCAGGCAGCTATTTCTCTACATCTACGGGCGAAAGTATTCGGTAGAGACGTAACTTTTATTTGGAACATTAAGCTTTTCAAATACCTGACTGTTGTATCAATGTTTCGAACCTGCAGGCAGCTATTTCTCTACATCTACGGGCGAAAGTATCCGGTAGAGATGTAACTTTTATTTGGAACATTAAGCTTTTCAAATACCTGACTGTTGTATCAATGTTTCGAACCTGCAGGCAGCTATTTCTCTACATCTACGGGCGAAAGTATCCGATAGAGATATAACTTTTATTTGGAACATTAAGCTTTTCAAATACCTGACTGTTGTATCAATGTTTCGAACCTGCAGGCAGCTATTTCTCTACATCTACGGTCGAAAGTATCCGGTAGAGATATAACTTTTATTTGGAACATTAAGCTTTTCAAATACCTGACTGTTGTAGCATTGTTTCGAACCTGCAGGCAGCTATTTCTCTACATCTACGGGCGAAAGTATCAGGTAGAGATGTAACTTTTATTTGGAACATTAAGCTTTTCAAATACCTGACTGTTGTATCAATGTTTCGAACCTGCAGGCAGCTATTTCTCTACATCTACGGGCGAAAGTATCCGATAGAGATGTAACTTTTATTTGGAACATTAAGCTTTTCAAATACCTGACTGTTGTAGCATTGTTTCGAACCTGCAGGCAGCTATTTCTCTACATCTACGGGCGAAAGTATCCGGTAGAGATGTAACTTTCATTTGGAACATTAAGCTTTTCAAATACCTGACTGTTTTAGCATTGTTTCGAACCTGCAGGCAGCTATTTCTCTACATCTACGGGCGAAAGTATCCGGTAGAGGTGTAACTTTTATTTTGAACATTAAGCTTTTCAAATACCTGACTGTTGTATAAATGTTTCGAACCTGCAGGCAGCTATTTCTCTACATCTACGGGCGAAAGTATCCGGTAGAGATATAACTTTTATTTGGAACATTAAGCTTTTGAAATACCGACTGTTGTATCAATGTTTCGAACCTGCAGGCAGCTATTTCTCTACATCTACGGGCGAAAGTATCCGGTAGAGATGTAACTTTTATTTGGAACATTAAGCTTTTCAAATACCTGACTGATGTATCAATGTTTCGAACCTGCAGGCAGCTTATCTCTACATCTACGGGCGAAAGCATCCGGTAGAGGTGTAACTTATATTTGGAACATTAAGCTTTTCAAATACCTGACTGTTGTATCAATGTTTCGAACCTGCAGGCAGCTATTTCTCTACATCTACGGGCGAAAGTATCCGGTAGAGATATAACTTTTATTTGGAACAATAAGCTTTTCAAATACCTGACTGTTGTATCAATGTTTCGAACCTGCAGGCAGCTATTTCTCTACATCTACGGGCGAAAGTATCCGGTAGAGATATAACTTTTATTTGGAACATTAAACTTTTCAAATACCTGACTGTTGTATCAATGTTTCGAACCTGCTGGCAGCTATTTCTCTACATCTACGGGCGAAAGTATCCGGTAGAGATATAACTTTTATTTGGAACATTAAGCTTTTCAAGTACCTGACTGTTGTATCAATGTTTCGAGCCTGCAGGCAGCTATTTCTCTACATCTACGGGCGAAAGTATCCGGTAGAGATATAACTTTTATTTGGAACATTAAGCTTTTCAAATACCTGACTGTTGTATCAATGTTTCGAACCTGCAGGCAGCTATTTCTCTACATCTACGGGCGAAAGTATCCGGTAGAGATATAACTTTTATTTGGAACATTAAGCTTTTCAAATACCTGACTGTTGTATCAATGTTTCGAACCTGCAGGCAGCTATTTCTCTACATCTACGGGCGAAAGTATACGGTAGAGATATAACTTTTATTTGGAACATTAAGCTTTTCAAATACCTGACTGTTGTATCAATGTTTCGAACCTGCAGGCAGCTATTTCTCTACATCTACGGGCGAAAGTATCCGGTAGAGATGTAACTTTTATTTGGAACATTAAGCTTTTCAGATACCTGACTGTTGTAGCATTGTTTCGAACCTGCAGGCAGCTATTTCTCTACATCTACGGGCGAAAGTATCAGGTAGAGATGTAACTTTTATTTGGAACATTAAGCTTTTCAAATACCTGACTGTTGTATCAATGTTTCGAACCTGCAGGCAGCTATTTCTCTACATCTACGGGCGAAAGCATCCGGTAGAGATGTAGCTTTTATTTGGAACATTAAGATTTTCAAATACCTGACTGTTGTATCAATGTTTCGAACCTGCAGGCAGCTATTTCTCTACATCTACGGGCGAAAGTATCCGGTAGAGATGTAACTTCTATTTGGAACATTAAGCTTTTCAGATACCTGACTGTTGTAGCATTGTTTCGAACCTGCAGGCAGCTATTTCTCTACATCTACGGGCGAAAGTATCAGGTAGAGATGTAACTTTTATTTGGAACATTAAGCTTTTCAGATACCTGACTGTTGTAGCATTGTTTCAAACCTGCAGGCAGCTATTTCTCTACATCTACGGGCGAAAGTATCCGGTAGAGATATAACTTTTATTTGGAACATTAAGCTTTTCAAATACCTGACTGTTGTATCAATGTTTCGAACCTGCAGGCAGCTATTTCTCTACATCTACGGGCGAAAGTATCCGGTAGAGATGTAACTTTTATTTGGAACATTAAGCTTTTCAGATACCTGACTGTTGTAGCATTGTTTCGAACCTGCAGGCAGCTATTTCTCTACATCTACGGGCGAAAGTATCAGGTAGAGATGTAACTTTTATTTGGAACATTAAGCTTTTCAAATACCTGACTGTTGTATCAATGTTTCGAACCTGCAGGCAGCTATTTCTCTACATCTACGGGCGAAAGCATCCGGTAGAGATGTAGCTTTGATTTGGAACATTAAGCTTTTCAAGTACCTGACTGTTGTATCAATGTTTCGAGCCTGCAGGCAGCTATTTCTCTACATCTACGGGCGAAAGTATCCGGTAGAGATATAACTTTTATTTGGAACATTAAGCTTTTCAAATACCTGACTGTTGTATCAATGTTTCGAACCTGCAGGCAGCTATTTCTCTACATCTACGGGCGAAAGTATCCGGTAGAGATATAACTTTTATTTGGAACATTAAGCTTTTCAAATACCTGACTGTTGTATCAATGTTTCGAACCTGCAGGCAGCTATTTCTCTACATCTACGGGCGAAAGTATCCGGTAGAGATATAACTTTTATTTGGAACATTAAGCTTTTCAAATACCTGACTGTTGTAGCATTGTTTCGAACCTGCAGGCAGCTATTTCTCTACATCTACGGGCGAAAGTATCAGGTAGAGATGTAACTTTTATTTGGAACATTAAGCTTTTCAAATACCTGACTGTTGTAGCATTGTTTCGAACCTGCAGGCAGCTATTTCTCTACATCTACGAGCGAAAGTATCCGGTAGAGATGTACCTTTTATTTGGAACATTAAGCTTTTCAAATACCTGACGTTTGTATCAATGTTTCAAACCTGCAGGCAGCTATTTCTCTACATCTACGGGCGAAAGTATCCGGTAGAGATGTAACTTTTATTTGGAACATTAAGCTTTTCAAATACCTGACTGTTGTAGCATTGTTTCGAACCTCCAGGCAGCTATTTCTCTACATCTACGGGCGAAAGTATCAGGTAGAGATGTAACTTTTATTTGGAACATTAAGCTTTTCAAATACCTGACTGTTGTATCAATGTTTCGAACCTACAGGCAGCTATTTCTCTACATCTACGGGCGAAAGCATCCGGTAGAGATGTAACTTTTATTTGGAACATTAAGCTTTTCAAATACCTGACTGTTGTATCATTGTTTCGAACCTGCAGGCAGCTATTTCTCTACATCTACGTGCGAAAGTATCCGGTAGAGATGTAACTTTTATTTGGAACATTAAGCTTTTCAAATACCTCACTGTTGTAGCATTGTTTCGAACCTGCAGGCAGCTATTTCTCTACATCTACGGGCGAAAGTATCCGGTAGAGATGTAACTTTCATTTGGAACATTAAGCTTTTCAAATACCTGACTGTTTTAGCATTGTTTCGAACCTGCAGGCAGCTATTTCTCTACATCTACGGGCGAAAGTATCCAGTAGAGGTGTAACTTTTATTTTGAACATTAAGCTTTTCAAATACCTGACTGTTGTATAAATGTTTCGAACCTGCAGGCAGCTATTTCTCTACATCTACGGGCGAAAGTATCCGGTAGAGATATAACTTTTATTTGGAACATTAAACTTTTGAAATACCTGACTGTTGTATCAATGTTTCGAACCTGCAGGCAGCTATTTCTCTACATCTACGGGCGAGTGTATCCGGTAGAGATGTAACTTTTATTTGGAACATTAAGCTTTTCAAATACCTGACTGTTGTATCAATGTTTCGAACCTGCAGGCAGCTTATCTCTACATCTACGGGCGAAAGTATCCGGTAGAGGTGTAACTTATATTTGGAACATTAAGCTTTTCAAATACCTGACTGTTGTATCAATGTTTCGAACCTGCAGGCAGCTATTTCTCTGCATCTACGGGCGAAAGTATCCGGTAGAGATATAACTTTTATTTGGAACATTAAGCTTTTCAAATACCTGGCTGTTGTATCAATGTTTCGAACCTGCTGGCAGCTATTTCTCTACATCTACGGGCGAAAGTATCCGGTAGAGATATAACTTTTATTTGGAACATTAAGCTTTTCAAGTACCTGACTGTTGTATCAATGTTTCGAGCCTGCAGGCAGCTATTTCTCTACATCTACGGGCGAAAGTATCCGGTAGAGATATAACTTTTATTTGGAACATTAAGCTTTTCAAATACCTGACTGTTGTATCAATGTTTCGAACCTGCAGGCAGCTATTTCTCTACATCTACGGGCGAAAGTATCCGGTAGAGATATAACTTTTATTTGGAACATTAAGCTTTTCAAATACCTGACTGTTGTATCAATGTTTCGAACCTGCAGGCAGCTATTTCTCTACATCTACGGGCGAAAGTATCCGGTAGAGATGTAACTTTTATTTGGAACATTAAGCTTTTCAGATACCTGACTGTTGTAGCATTGTTTCGAACCTGCAGGCAGCTATTTCTCTACATCTACGGGCGAAAGTATCAGGTAGAGATGTAACTTTTATTTGGAACATTAAGCTTTTCAAATACCTGACTGTTGTATCAATGTTTCGAACCTGCAGGCAGCTATTTCTCTACATCTACGGGCGAAAGCATCCGGTAGAGATGTAGCTTTTATTTGGAACATTAAGCTTTTCAGATACCTGACTGTTGTAGCATTGTTTCGAACCTGCAGGCAGCTATTTCTCTACATCTACGGGCGAAAGTATCAGGTAGAGATGTAACTTTTATTTGGAACATTAAGCTTTTCAGATACCTGACTGTTGTAGCATTGTTTCGAACCTGCAGGCAGCTATTTCTCTACATCTACGGGCGAAAGTATTCGGTAGAGACGTAACTTTTATTTGGAACATTAAGCTTTTCAAATACCTGACTGTTGTATCAATGTTTCGAACCTGCAGGCAGGTATTTCTCTACATCTACGGGCGAAAGTATCCGGTAGAGATATAACTTTTATTTGGAACATTAAGCTTTTCAAATACCTGACTGTTGTATCAATGTTTCGAACCTGCAGGCAGCTATTTCTCTACATCTACGGGCGAAAGCATCCGGTAGAGATGTAACTTTTATTTGGAACATTAAGCTTTTCAAATACCTGACTGTTGTAGCATTGTTTCGAACCTGCAGGCAGCTATTTCTCTACATCTACGGGCGAAAGTATCCGGTAGAGATGTAACTTTCATTTGGAACATTAAGCTTTTCAAATACCTGACTGTTTTAGCATTGTTTCGAACCTGCAGGCAGCTTATCTCTACATCTACGGGCGAAAGTATCCGGTAGAGGTGTAACTTATATTTGGAACATTAAGCTTTTCAAATACCTGACTGTTGTATCAATGTTTCGAACCTGCAGGCAGCTATTTCTCTACATCTACGGGCGAAAGTATCCGGTAGAGATATAACTTTTATTTGGAACATTAAGCTTTTCAAATACCTGACTGTTGTATCAATGTTTCGAACCTGCAGGCAGCTACTTCTCTACATCTACGGGCGAAAGTATCCGGTAGAGATATAACTTTTATTTGGAACATTAAGCTTTTCAAATACCTGGCTGTTGTATCAATGTTTCGAACCTGCAGGCAGCTATTTCTCTACATCTACGGGCGAAAGTATCAGGTAGAGATGTAACTTTTATTTGGAACATTAAGCTTTTCAAATACCTGACTGTTGTATCAATGTTTCGAACCTGCAGGCAGCTATTTCTCTACATCTACGGGCGAAAGTATCCGATAGAGATGTAACTTTTATTTGGAACATTAAGCTTTTCAAATACCTGACTGTTGTAGCATTGTTTCGAACCTGCAGGCAGCTATTTCTCTACATCTACGTGCGAAAGTATCCGGTAGAGATGTAACTTTTATTTGGAACATTAAGCTTTTCAAATACCTGACTGTTGTAGCATTGTTTCGAACCTGCAGGCAGCTATTTCTCTACATCTACGGGCGAAAGTATCCGGTAGAGATGTAACTTTCATTTGGAACATTAAGCTTTTCAAATACCTGACTGTTTTAGCATTGTTTCGAACCTGCAGGCAGCTTATCTCTACATCTACGGGCGAAAGTATCCGGTAGAGGTGTAACTTATATTTGGAACATTAAGCTTTTCAAATACCTGACTGTTGTATCAATGTTTCGAACCTGCAGGCAGCTATTTCTCTACATCTACGGGCGAAAGTATCCGGTAGAGATATAACTTTTATTTGGAACATTAAGCTTTTCAAATACCTGACTGTTGTATCAATGTTTCGAACCTGCAGGCAGCTACTTCTCTACATCTACGGGCGAAAGTATCCGGTAGAGATATAACTTTTATTTGGAACATTAAGCTTTTCAAATACCTGGCTGTTGTATCAATGTTTCGAACCTGCTGGCAGCTATTTATCTACATCTACGGGCGAAAGTATCCGGTAGAGATATAACTTTTATTTGGAACATTAAGCTTTTCAAGTACCTGACTGTTGTATCAATGTTTCGAGCCTGCAGGCAGCTATTTCTCTACATCTACGGGCGAAAGTATCCGGTAGAGATATAACTTTTATTTGGAACATTAAGCTTTTCAAATACCTGACTGTTGTATCAATGTTTCGAACCTGCAGGCAGCTATTTCTCGACATCTACGGGCGAAAGTATCCGGTAGAGATATAACTTTTATTTGGAACATTAAGCTTTTCAAATACCTGACTTTTGTATCAATGTTTCGAACCTGCAGGCAGCTATTTCTCTACATCTACGGGCGAAAGTATCCGGTAGAGATGTAACTTTTATTTGGAACATTAAGCTTTTCAGATACCTGACTGTTGTAGCATTGTTTCGAACCTGCAGGCAGCTATTTCTCTACATCTACGGGCGAAAGTATCAGGTAGAGATGTAACTTTTATTTGGAACATTAAGCTTTTCAAATACCTGACTGTTGTATCAATGTTTCGAACCTGCAGGCAGCTATTTCTCTACATCTACGGGCGAAAGCATCCGGTAGAGATGTAGCTTTTATTTGGAACATTAAGCTTTTCAGATACCTGACTGTTGTAGCATTGTTTCGAACCTGCAGGCAGCTATTTCTCTACATCTACGGGCGAAAGTATCAGGTAGAGATGTAACTTTTATTTGGAACATTAAGCTTTTCAGATACCTGACTGTTGTAGCATTGTTTCGAACCTGCAGGCAGCTATTTCTCTACATCTACGGGCGAAAGTATTCGGTAGAGACGTAACTTTTATTTGGAACATTAAGCTTTTCAAATACCTGACTGTTGTATCAATGTTTCGAACCTGCAGGCAGCTATTTCTCTACATCTACGGGCGAAAGTATCCGGTAGAGATGTAACTTTTATTTGGAACATTAAGCTTTTCAAATACCTGACTGTTGTATCAATGTTTCGAACCTGCAGGCAGCTATTTCTCTACATCTACGGGCGAAAGTATCCGATAGAGATATAACTTTTATTTGGAACATTAAGCTTTTCAAATACCTGACTGTTGTATCAATGTTTCGAACCTGCAGGCAGCTATTTCTCTACATCTACGGTCGAAAGTATCCGGTAGAGATATAACTTTTATTTGGAACATTAAGCTTTTCAAATACCTGACTGTTGTAGCATTGTTTCGAACCTGCAGGCAGCTATTTCTCTACATCTACGGGCGAAAGTATCAGGTAGAGATGTAACTTTTATTTGGAACATTAAGCTTTTCAAATACCTGACTGTTGTATCAATGTTTCGAACCTGCAGGCAGCTATTTCTCTACATCTACGGGCGAAAGTATCCGATAGAGATGTAACTTTTATTTGGAACATTAAGCTTTTCAAATACCTGACTGTTGTAGCATTGTTTCGAACCTGCAGGCAGCTATTTCTCTACATCTACGGGCGAAAGTATCCGGTAGAGATGTAACTTTCATTTGGAACATTAAGCTTTTCAAATACCTGACTGTTTTAGCATTGTTTCGAACCTGCAGGCAGCTATTTCTCTACATCTACGGGCGAAAGTATCCGGTAGAGGTGTAACTTTTATTTTGAACATTAAGCTTTTCAAATACCTGACTGTTGTATAAATGTTTCGAACCTGCAGGCAGCTATTTCTCTACATCTACGGGCGAAAGTATCCGGTAGAGATATAACTTTTATTTGGAACATTAAGCTTTTGAAATACCGACTGTTGTATCAATGTTTCGAACCTGCAGGCAGCTATTTCTCTACATCTACGGGCGAAAGTATCCGGTAGAGATGTAACTTTTATTTGGAACATTAAGCTTTTCAAATACCTGACTGATGTATCAATGTTTCGAACCTGCAGGCAGCTTATCTCTACATCTACGGGCGAAAGCATCCGGTAGAGGTGTAACTTATATTTGGAACATTAAGCTTTTCAAATACCTGACTGTTGTATCAATGTTTCGAACCTGCAGGCAGCTATTTCTCTACATCTACGGGCGAAAGTATCCGGTAGAGATATAACTTTTATTTGGAACAATAAGCTTTTCAAATACCTGACTGTTGTATCAATGTTTCGAACCTGCAGGCAGCTATTTCTCTACATCTACGGGCGAAAGTATCCGGTAGAGATATAACTTTTATTTGGAACATTAAACTTTTCAAATACCTGACTGTTGTATCAATGTTTCGAACCTGCTGGCAGCTATTTCTCTACATCTACGGGCGAAAGTATCCGGTAGAGATATAACTTTTATTTGGAACATTAAGCTTTTCAAGTACCTGACTGTTGTATCAATGTTTCGAGCCTGCAGGCAGCTATTTCTCTACATCTACGGGCGAAAGTATCCGGTAGAGATATAACTTTTATTTGGAACATTAAGCTTTTCAAATACCTGACTGTTGTATCAATGTTTCGAACCTGCAGGCAGCTATTTCTCTACATCTACGGGCGAAAGTATCCGGTAGAGATATAACTTTTATTTGGAACATTAAGCTTTTCAAATACCTGACTGTTGTATCAATGTTTCGAACCTGCAGGCAGCTATTTCTCTACATCTACGGGCGAAAGTATACGGTAGAGATATAACTTTTATTTGGAACATTAAGCTTTTCAAATACCTGACTGTTGTATCAATGTTTCGAACCTGCAGGCAGCTATTTCTCTACATCTACGGGCGAAAGTATCCGGTAGAGATGTAACTTTTATTTGGAACATTAAGCTTTTCAGATACCTGACTGTTGTAGCATTGTTTCGAACCTGCAGGCAGCTATTTCTCTACATCTACGGGCGAAAGTATCAGGTAGAGATGTAACTTTTATTTGGAACATTAAGCTTTTCAAATACCTGACTGTTGTATCAATGTTTCGAACCTGCAGGCAGCTATTTCTCTACATCTACGGGCGAAAGCATCCGGTAGAGATGTAGCTTTTATTTGGAACATTAAGATTTTCAAATACCTGACTGTTGTATCAATGTTTCGAACCTGCAGGCAGCTATTTCTCTACATCTACGGGCGAAAGTATCCGGTAGAGATGTAACTTCTATTTGGAACATTAAGCTTTTCAGATACCTGACTGTTGTAGCATTGTTTCGAACCTGCAGGCAGCTATTTCTCTACATCTACGGGCGAAAGTATCAGGTAGAGATGTAACTTTTATTTGGAACATTAAGCTTTTCAGATACCTGACTGTTGTAGCATTGTTTCGAACCTGCAGGCAGCTATTTCTCTACATCTACGGGCGAAAGTATCCGGTAGAGATATAACTTTTATTTGGAACATTAAGCTTTTCAAATACCTGACTGTTGTATCAATGTTTCGAACCTGCAGGCAGCTATTTCTCTACATCTACGGGCGAAAGTATCCGGTAGAGATGTAACTTTTATTTGGAACATTAAGCTTTTCAGATACCTGACTGTTGTAGCATTGTTTCGAACCTGCAGGCAGCTATTTCTCTACATCTACGGGCGAAAGTATCAGGTAGAGATGTAACTTTTATTTGGAACATTAAGCTTTTCAAATACCTGACTGTTGTATCAATGTTTCGAACCTGCAGGCAGCTATTTCTCTACATCTACGGGCGAAAGCATCCGGTAGAGATGTAGCTTTGATTTGGAACATTAAGCTTTTCAAGTACCTGACTGTTGTATCAATGTTTCGAGCCTGCAGGCAGCTATTTCTCTACATCTACGGGCGAAAGTATCCGGTAGAGATATAACTTTTATTTGGAACATTAAGCTTTTCAAATACCTGACTGTTGTATCAATGTTTCGAACCTGCAGGCAGCTATTTCTCTACATCTACGGGCGAAAGTATCCGGTAGAGATATAACTTTTATTTGGAACATTAAGCTTTTCAAATACCTGACTGTTGTATCAATGTTTCGAACCTGCAGGCAGCTATTTCTCTACATCTACGGGCGAAAGTATCCGGTAGAGATATAACTTTTATTTGGAACATTAAGCTTTTCAAATACCTGACTGTTGTAGCATTGTTTCGAACCTGCAGGCAGCTATTTCTCTACATCTACGGGCGAAAGTATCAGGTAGAGATGTAACTTTTATTTGGAACATTAAGCTTTTCAAATACCTGACTGTTGTAGCATTGTTTCGAACCTGCAGGCAGCTATTTCTCTACATCTACGAGCGAAAGTATCCGGTAGAGATGTACCTTTTATTTGGAACATTAAGCTTTTCAAATACCTGACGTTTGTATCAATGTTTCAAACCTGCAGGCAGCTATTTCTCTACATCTACGGGCGAAAGTATCCGGTAGAGATGTAACTTTTATTTGGAACATTAAGCTTTTCAAATACCTGACTGTTGTAGCATTGTTTCGAACCTCCAGGCAGCTATTTCTCTACATCTACGGGCGAAAGTATCAGGTAGAGATGTAACTTTTATTTGGAACATTAAGCTTTTCAAATACCTGACTGTTGTATCAATGTTTCGAACCTACAGGCAGCTATTTCTCTACATCTACGGGCGAAAGCATCCGGTAGAGATGTAACTTTTATTTGGAACATTAAGCTTTTCAAATACCTGACTGTTGTATCATTGTTTCGAACCTGCAGGCAGCTATTTCTCTACATCTACGTGCGAAAGTATCCGGTAGAGATGTAACTTTTATTTGGAACATTAAGCTTTTCAAATACCTCACTGTTGTAGCATTGTTTCGAACCTGCAGGCAGCTATTTCTCTACATCTACGGGCGAAAGTATCCGGTAGAGATGTAACTTTCATTTGGAACATTAAGCTTTTCAAATACCTGACTGTTTTAGCATTGTTTCGAACCTGCAGGCAGCTATTTCTCTACATCTACGGGCGAAAGTATCCAGTAGAGGTGTAACTTTTATTTTGAACATTAAGCTTTTCAAATACCTGACTGTTGTATAAATGTTTCGAACCTGCAGGCAGCTATTTCTCTACATCTACGGGCGAAAGTATCCGGTAGAGATATAACTTTTATTTGGAACATTAAACTTTTGAAATACCTGACTGTTGTATCAATGTTTCGAACCTGCAGGCAGCTATTTCTCTACATCTACGGGCGAGTGTATCCGGTAGAGATGTAACTTTTATTTGGAACATTAAGCTTTTCAAATACCTGACTGTTGTATCAATGTTTCGAACCTGCAGGCAGCTTATCTCTACATCTACGGGCGAAAGTATCCGGTAGAGGTGTAACTTATATTTGGAACATTAAGCTTTTCAAATACCTGACTGTTGTATCAATGTTTCGAACCTGCAGGCAGCTATTTCTCTGCATCTACGGGCGAAAGTATCCGGTAGAGATATAACTTTTATTTGGAACATTAAGCTTTTCAAATACCTGGCTGTTGTATCAATGTTTCGAACCTGCTGGCAGCTATTTCTCTACATCTACGGGCGAAAGTATCCGGTAGAGATATAACTTTTATTTGGAACATTAAGCTTTTCAAGTACCTGACTGTTGTATCAATGTTTCGAGCCTGCAGGCAGCTATTTCTCTACATCTACGGGCGAAAGTATCCGGTAGAGATATAACTTTTATTTGGAACATTAAGCTTTTCAAATACCTGACTGTTGTATCAATGTTTCGAACCTGCAGGCAGCTATTTCTCTACATCTACGGGCGAAAGTATCCGGTAGAGATATAACTTTTATTTGGAACATTAAGCTTTTCAAATACCTGACTGTTGTATCAATGTTTCGAACCTGCAGGCAGCTATTTCTCTACATCTACGGGCGAAAGTATCCGGTAGAGATGTAACTTTTATTTGGAACATTAAGCTTTTCAGATACCTGACTGTTGTAGCATTGTTTCGAACCTGCAGGCAGCTATTTCTCTACATCTACGGGCGAAAGTATCAGGTAGAGATGTAACTTTTATTTGGAACATTAAGCTTTTCAAATACCTGACTGTTGTATCAATGTTTCGAACCTGCAGGCAGCTATTTCTCTACATCTACGGGCGAAAGCATCCGGTAGAGATGTAGCTTTTATTTGGAACATTAAGCTTTTCAGATACCTGACTGTTGTAGCATTGTTTCGAACCTGCAGGCAGCTATTTCTCTACATCTACGGGCGAAAGTATCAGGTAGAGATGTAACTTTTATTTGGAACATTAAGCTTTTCAGATACCTGACTGTTGTAGCATTGTTTCGAACCTGCAGGCAGCTATTTCTCTACATCTACGGGCGAAAGTATTCGGTAGAGACGTAACTTTTATTTGGAACATTAAGCTTTTCAAATACCTGACTGTTGTATCAATGTTTCGAACCTGCAGGCAGGTATTTCTCTACATCTACGGGCGAAAGTATCCGGTAGAGATATAACTTTTATTTGGAACATTAAGCTTTTCAAATACCTGACTGTTGTATCAATGTTTCGAACCTGCAGGCAGCTATTTCTCTACATCTACGGGCGAAAGCATCCGGTAGAGATGTAGCTTTTATTTGGAACATTAAGCTTTTCAAATACCTGACTGTTGTATCAATGTTTCGAACCTGCAGGCAGCTATTTCTCTACATCAACGGGCGAAAGTATCCGGTAGAGATGTAACTTTTATTTGGAACATTAAGCTTTTCAGATACCTGACTGTTGTAGCATTGTTTCGAACCTGCAGGCAGCTATTTCTCTACATCTACGGGCGAAAGTATCAGGTAGAGATGTAACTTTTATTTGGAACATTAAGCTTCTCAGATACCTGACTGTTGTAGCATTGTTTCGAACCTGCAGGCAGCTATTTCTCTACATCTACGGGCGAAAGTATCCGGTAGAGACGTAACTTTTATTTGGAACATTAAGCTTTTCAAATATCTGACTGTTGTAGCACTGTTTCGAACCTGCAGGCAGCTATTTCTCTACATCTACGGGCGAAAGTATCCGGTAGAGATGTAACTTTTATTTGGAACATTAAGCTTTTCAAATACCTGACTGTTGTAGCATTGTTTCGAAGCTGCAGGCAGCTATTTCTCTACATCTACGGGCGAAAGTATCCGGTAGAGATGTAACTTTCATTTGGAACATTAAGCTTTTCAAATACCTGACTGTTTTAGCATTGTTTCGAACCTGCAGGCAGCTATTTCTCTACATCTACGGGCGAAAGTATCCGGTAGAGGTGTAACTTTTATTTTGAACATTAAGCTTTTCAAATACCTGACTGTTGTATAAATGTTTCGAACCTGCAGGCAGCTATTTCTCTACATCTACGGGCGAAAGTATCCGGTAGAGATATAACTTTTATTTGGAACATTAAACTTTTGAAATACCTGACTGTTGTATCCATGTTTCGAACCTGCAGGCAGCTATTTCTCTACATCTACGGGCGAAAGTATCCGGTAGAGATGTAACTTTTATTTGGAACATTAAGCTTTTCAAATACCTGACTGTTGTATCAATGTTTCGAACCTGCAGGCAGCTTATCTCTACATCTACGGGTTAAAGTATCCGGTAGAGGTGTAACTTATGTTTGGAACATTAAGCTTTTCAAATACCTGACTGTTGTATCAATGTTTCGAACCTGCAGGCAGCTATTTCTCTACATCTACTGGCGAAAGTATCCGATAGAGATATAACTTTTATTTGGAACATTAAGCTTTTCAAATACCTGACTGTTGTATCAATGTTTCGAACCTGCTGGCAGCTATTTCTCTACATCTACGGGCGAAAGTATCCGGTAGAGATATAACTTTTATTTGGAACATTAAGCTTTTCAAGTACCTGACTGTTGTATCAATGTTTCGAGCCTGCAGGCAGCTATTTCTCTACATCTACGGGCGAAAGTATCCGGTAGAGATATAACTTTTATTTGGAACATTAAGCTTTTCAAATACCTGACTGTTGTATCAATGTTTCGAACCTGCAGGCAGCTATTTCTCTACATCTACGGGCGAAAGTATCCGGTAGAGATATAACTTTTATTTGGAACATTAAGCTTTTCAAATACCTGACTGTTGTATCAATGTTTCGAACCTGCAGGCAGCTATTTCTCTACATCTACGGGCGAAAGTATCCGGTAGAGATGTAACTTTTATTTGGAACATTAAGCTTTTCAAATACCTGACTGTTGTATCAATGTTTCGAACCTGCAGGCAGCTATTTCTCTACATCTACGGTCGAAAGTATCCGGTAGAGATATAACTTTTATTTGGAATATTAAGCTTTTCAAATACCTGACTGTTGTATCAATGTTTCGAACCTGCAGGCAGCTATTTCTCTACATCTACGGGCGAATGTATCCGGTAGAGATGTAACTTTTATTTGGAACATTAAGCTTTTCAAATACCTGACTGTTGTAGCATTGTTTCGAACCTGCAGGCAGCTATTTCTCTACATCTACGGGCGAAAGTATCCGGTAGAGATATAACTTTTATTTGGAATATTAAGCTTTTCAAATACCTGACTGTTGTATCAATGTTTCGAACCTGCAGGCAGCTATTTCTCTACATCTACGGGCGAATGTATCCGGTAGAGATGTAACTTTTATTTGGAACATTAAGCTTTTCAAATACCTGACTGTTGTAGCATTGTTTCGAACCTGCAGGCAGCTATTTCTCTACATCTACGGGCGAAAGTATCCGGTAGAGATGTAACTTTTTTTAGAACATTAAGCTTTTCAAATACCTGACTGTTGTAGCATTGTTTCGAACCTGCAGGCAGCTATTTCTCTACATCTACGAGCGAAAGTATCAGGTAGAGATGTAACTTTTATTTGGAACATTAAGCTTTTCAAATACCTGACGTTTGTATCAATGTTTCAAACCTGCAGGCAGCTATTTCTCTACATCTACGGGCGAACGTATCCGGTAGAGATGTAACTTTTATTTGGAACATTAAGCTTTTCAAATACCTGACTGTTGTAGCATTGTTTCGAACCTGCAGGCAGCTATTTCTCTACATCTACGGGCGAAAGTATCAGGTAGAGATGTAACTTTTATTTGGAACATTAAGCTTTTCAAATACCTGACTGTTGTATCAATGTTTCGAACCTGCAGGCAGCTATTTCTCTACATCTACGGGCGAAAGCATCCGGTAGAGATGTAACTTTTATTTGGAACAAAAAGCTTTTCAAATACCTGGCTGTTTTAGCATTGTTTCGAACCTGCAGGCAGCTATTTCTCTACATCTACGGGCGAAAGTATCCGGTAGAGATGTAACTTTTATTTGGAACATTAAGCTTTTCAAATACCTGACTGTTGTAGCATTGTTTCGAACCTGCAGGCAGCTATTTCTCTACATCTACGGGCGAAAGTATCCGGTAGAGATGTAACTTTCATTTGGAACATTAAGCTTTTCAAATACCTGACTGTTTTAGCATTGTTTTGAACCTGCAGGCAGCTATTTCTCTACATCTACGGGCGAAAGTATCCGGTAGAGGTGTAACTTTTATTTTGAACATTAAGCTTTTCAAATACCTGACTGTTGTATAAATGTTTCGAACCTGCAGGCAGCTATTTCTCTACATCTACGGGCGAAAGTATCCGGTAGAGATATAACTTTTATTTGGAACATTAAACTTTTAAAATACCTGACTGTTGTATCAATGTTTCGAACCTGCAGGCAGCTATTTCTCTACATCTACGGGCGAAAGTATCCGGTAGAGATGTAACTTTTATTTGGAACATTAAGCTTTTCAAATACCTGACTGTTGTATCAATGTTTCGAACCTGCAGGCAGCTTATCTCTACATCTACGGGCGAAAGTATCCGGTAGAGGTGTAACTTATATTTGGAACATTAAGCTTTTCAAATACCTGACTGTTGTATCAATGTTTCGAACCTGCAGGCAGCTATTTCTCTACATCTACGGGCGAAAGTATCCGGTACAGATATAACTTTTATTTGGAACATTAAGCTTTTCAAATACCTGACTGTTGTATCAATGTTTCGAACCTGCAGGCAGCTATTTCTCTACATCTACGGGCGAAAGTATCCGGTAGAGATATAACTTTTATTTGGAACATTAAGCTTTTCAAATACCTGACTGTTGTATCAATGTTTCGAACCTGCTGGCAGCTATTTCTCTTCATCTACGGGCGAAAGTATCCGGTAGAGATATAACTTTTATTTGGAACATTAAGCTTTTCAAGTACCTGACTGTTGTATCAATGTTTCGAGCCTGCAGGCAGCTATTTCTCTACATCTACGGGCGAAAGTATCCGGTAGAGATATAACTTTTATTTGGAACATTAAGCTTTTCAAATACCTGACTGTTGTATCAATGTTTCTAACCTGCAGGCAGCTATTTCTCTACATCTACGGGCGAAAGTATCCGGTAGAGATATAACTTTTATTTGGAACATTAAGCTTTTCAAATACCTGACTGTTGTATCAATGTTTCGAACCTGCAGGCAGCTATTTCTCTACATCTATGGGCGAAAGTATCCGGTAGAGATATAACTTTTATTTGGAACATTAAGCTTTTCAAATACCTGACTGTTGTATCAATGTTTCGAACCTGCAGGCAGCTATTTCTCTACATCTACGGGCGAAAGTATCCGGTAGAGATGTAACTTTTATTTGGAACATTAAGCTTTTCAGATACCTGACTGTTGTAGCATTGTTTCGAACCTGCAGGCAGCTATTTCTCTACATCTACGGGCGAAAGTATCAGGTAGAGATGTAACTTTTATTTGGAACATTAAGCTTTTCAAATACCTGACTGTTGTATCAATGTTTCGAACCTGCAGGCAGCTATTTCTCTACATCTACGGGCGAAAGCATCCGGTAGAGATGTAGCTTTTATTTGGAACATTAAGCTTTTTAAATACCTGACTGTTGTATCAATGTTTCGAACCTGCAGGCAGCTATTTCTCTACATCTACGGGCGAAAGTATCCGGTAGAGATGTAACTATTATTTGGAACATTAAGCTTTTCAGATACCTGACTGTTGTAGCATTGTTTCCAACCTGCAGGCAGCTATTTCTCTACATCTACGGGCGAAAGTATCAGGTAGAGATGTAACTTTTATTTTGAACATTAAGCTTTTCATATACCTGACTGTTGTAGCATTGTTTCGAACCTGCAGGCAGCTTATCCTCTACATCTATGGGCGAATGTATCCGGTAGAGATGTAACTTTTATTTGGAACATTAAGCTTTTCAAATACCTGACGTTTGTATCAATGTTTCAAACCTGCAGGCAGCTATTTCTCTACATCTACGGGTGAAAGTATCCGGTAGAGATGTAACTTTTATTTGGAACATTAAGCTTTTCAAATACCTGACTGTTGTAGCATTGTTTCGAACCTGCAGGCAGCTATTTCTCTACATCTACGGGCGAAAGTATCAGGTAGAGATGTAACTTTTATTTGGAACATTAAGCTTTTCAAATACCTGACTGTTGTATCAATGTTTCGAACCTGCAGGCAGCTATTTCTCTACATCTACGGGCGAAAGCATCCGGTAGAGATGTAACTTTTATTTGGAACATTAAGCTTTTCAAATACCTGACTGTTGTAGCATTGTTTCGAACCTGCAGGCAGCTATTTCTCTACATCTGCGTGCGAAAGTATCCGGTAGAGATGTAACTTTTATTTGGAACATTAAGCTTTTCAAATACCTGACTGTTGTAGCATTGTTTCGAACCTGCAGGCAGCTTTTTCTCTACATCTACGGGCGAAAGTATCCGGTAGAGATGTAACTTTCATTTGGAACATTAAGCTTTTCAAATACCTGACTGTTTTAGCATTGTTTCGAACCTGCAGGCAGCTATTTCTCTACATCTACGGGCGAAAGTATCCGGTAGAGGTGTAACTTTTATTTTGAACATTAAGCTTTTCAAATACCTGACTGTTGTATAAATGTTTCGAACCTGCAGGCAGCTATTTCTCTACATCTACGGGCGAAAGTATCCGGTAGAGATATAACTTTTATTTGGAACATTAAGCTTTTGAAATACCGACTGTTGTATCAATGTTTCGAACCTGCAGGCAGCTATTTCTCTACATCTGCGTGCGAAAGTATCCGGTAGAGATGTAACTTTTATTTGGAACATTAAGCTTTTCAAATACCTGACTGTTGTAGCATTGTTTCGAACCTGCAGGCAGCTATTTCTCTACATCTACGGGCGAAAGTATCCGGTAGAGATGTAACTTTCATTTGGAACATTAAGCTTTTCAAATACCTGACTGTTTTAGCATTGTTTCGAACCTGCAGGCAGCTATTTCTCTACATCTACGGGCGAAAGTATCCGGTAGAGGTGTAACTTTAATTTTGAACATTAAGCTTTTCAAATACCTGACTGTTGTATAAATGTTTCGAACCTGCAGGCAGCTATTTCTCTACATCTACGGGCGAAAGTATCCGGTAGAGATATAACTTTTATTTGGAACATTAAGCTTTTGAAATACCGACTGTTGTATCAATGGTTCGAACCTGCAGGCAGCTATTTCTCTACATCTACGGGCGAAAGTATCCGGTAGAGATGTAACTTTTATTTGGAACATTAAGCTTTTCAAATACCTGACTGATGTATCAATGTTTCGAACCTGCAGGCAGCTTATCTCTACATCTACGGGCGAAAGTATCCGGTAGAGGTGTAACTTATATTTGGAACATTAAGCTTTTCAAATACCTGACTGTTGTATCAATGTTTCGAACCTGCAGGCAGCTATTTCTCTACATCTACGGGCGAAAGTATCCGGTAGAGATATAACTTTTATTTGGAACAATAAGCTTTTCAAATACCTGACTGTTGTATCAATGTTTCGAACCTGCAGGCAGCTATTTCTCTACATCTACGGGCGAAAGTATCCGGTAGAGATATAACTTTTATTTGGAACATTAAGCTTTTCAAATACCTGACTGTTGTATCAATGTTTCGAACCTGCAGGCAGCTATTTCTCTACATCTACGGGCGAAAGTATCCGGTAGAGATGTAACTTTTATTTGGAACATTAAGCTTTTCAGATACCTGACTGTTGTAGCATTGTTTCGAACCTGCAGGCAGCTATTTCTCTACATCTACGGGCGAAAGTATCCGGTAGAGATGTAACTTTTATTTGGAACATTAAGCTTTTCAGATACCTGACTGTTGTAGCATTGTTTCGAACCTGCAGGCAGCTATTTCTCTACATCTACGGGCGAAAGTATCAGGTAGAGATGTAACTTTTATTTGGAACATTAAGCTTTTCAAATACCTGACTGTTGTATCAATGTTTCGAACCTGCAGGCAGCTATTTCTCTACATCTACGGGCGAAAGCATCCGGTAGAGATGTAGCTTTTATTTGGAACATTAAGCTTTTTAAATACCTGACTGTTGTATCAATGTTTCGAACCTGCAGGCAGCTATTTCTCTACATCTACGGGCGAAAGTATCCGGTAGAGATGTAACTATTATTTGGAACATTAAGCTTTTCAGATACCTGACTGTTGTAGCATTGTTTCCAACCTGCAGGCAGCTATTTCTCTACATCTACGGGCGAAAGTATCAGGTAGAGATGTAACTTTTATTTTGAACATTAAGCTTTTCATATACCTGACTGTTGTAGCATTGTTTCGAACCTGCAGGCAGCTTATCCTCTACATCTATGGGCGAATGTATCCGGTAGAGATGTAACTTTTATTTGGAACATTAAGCTTTTCAAATACCTGACGTTTGTATCAATGTTTCAAACCTGCAGGCAGCTATTTCTCTACATCTACGGGTGAAAGTATCCGGTAGAGATGTAACTTTTATTTGGAACATTAAGCTTTTCAAATACCTGACTGTTGTAGCATTGTTTCGAACCTGCAGGCAGCTATTTCTCTACATCTACGGGCGAAAGTATCAGGTAGAGATGTAACTTTTATTTGGAACATTAAGCTTTTCAAATACCTGACTGTTGTATCAATGTTTCGAACCTGCAGGCAGCTATTTCTCTACATCTACGGGCGAAAGCATCCGGTAGAGATGTAACTTTTATTTGGAACATTAAGCTTTTCAAATACCTGACTGTTGTAGCATTGTTTCGAACCTGCAGGCAGCTATTTCTCTACATCTGCGTGCGAAAGTATCCGGTAGAGATGTAACTTTTATTTGGAACATTAAGCTTTTCAAATACCTGACTGTTGTAGCATTGTTTCGAACCTGCAGGCAGCTATTTCTCTACATCTACGGGCGAAAGTATCCGGTAGAGATGTAACTTTCATTTGGAACATTAAGCTTTTCAAATACCTGACTGTTTTAGCATTGTTTCGAACCTGCAGGCAGCTATTTCTCTACATCTACGGGCGAAAGTATCCGGTAGAGGTGTAACTTTTATTTTGAACATTAAGCTTTTCAAATACCTGACTGTTGTATAAATGTTTCGAACCTGCAGGCAGCTATTTCTCTACATCTACGGGCGAAAGTATCCGGTAGAGATATAACTTTTATTTGGAACATTAAGCTTTTGAAATACCGACTGTTGTATCAATGTTTCGAACCTGCAGGCAGCTATTTCTCTACATCTGCGTGCGAAAGTATCCGGTAGAGATGTAACTTTTATTTGGAACATTAAGCTTTTCAAATACCTGACTGTTGTAGCATTGTTTCGAACCTGCAGGCAGCTATTTCTCTACATCTACGGGCGAAAGTATCCGGTAGAGATGTAACTTTCATTTGGAACATTAAGCTTTTCAAATACCTGACTGTTTTAGCATTGTTTCGAACCTGCAGGCAGCTATTTCTCTACATCTACGGGCGAAAGTATCCGGTAGAGGTGTAACTTTAATTTTGAACATTAAGCTTTTCAAATACCTGACTGTTGTATAAATGTTTCGAACCTGCAGGCAGCTATTTCTCTACATCTACGGGCGAAAGTATCCGGTAGAGATATAACTTTTATTTGGAACATTAAGCTTTTGAAATACCGACTGTTGTATCAATGTTTCGAACCTGCAGGCAGCTATTTCTCTACATCTACGGGCGAAAGTATCCGGTAGAGATGTAACTTTTATTTGGAACATTAAGCTTTTCAAATACCTGACTGATGTATCAATGTTTCGAACCTGCAGGCAGCTTATCTCTACATCTACGGGCGAAAGTATCCGGTAGAGGTGTAACTTATATTTGGAACATTAAGCTTTTCAAATACCTGACTGTTGTATCAATGTTTCGAACCTGCAGGCAGCTATTTCTCTACATCTACGGGCGAAAGTATCCGGTAGAGATATAACTTTTATTTGGAACAATAAGCTTTTCAAATACCTGACTGTTGTATCAATGTTTCGAACCTGCAGGCAGCTATTTCTCTACATCTACGGGCGAAAGTATCCGGTAGAGATATAACTTTTATTTGGAACATTAAACTTTTCAAATACCTGACTGTTGTATCAATGTTTCGAACCTGCTGGCAGCTATTTCTCTACATCTACGGGCGAAAGTATCCGGTAGAGATATAACTTTTATTTGGAACATTAAGCTTTTCAAGTACCTGACTGTTGTATCAATGTTTCGACCCTGCAGGCAGCTATTTCTCTACATCTACGGGCGAAAGTATCAGGTAGAGATGTAACTTTTATTTGGAACATTAAGCTTTTCAAATACCTGACTGTTGTATCAATGTTTCGAACCTGCAGGCAGCTATTTCTCTACATCTACGGGCGAAAGCATCCGGTAGAGATGTAGCTTTTATTTGGAACATTAAGCTTTTCAAATACCTGACTGTTGTATCAATGTTTCGAACCTGCAGGCAGCTATTTCTCTACATCTACGGGCGAAAGCATCCGGTAGAGATGTAGCTTTTATTTGGAACATTAAACTTTTCAAATACCTGACTGTTGTATCAATGTTTCGAACCTGCTGGCAGCTATTTCTCTACATCTACGGGCGAAAGTATCCGGTAGAGATATAACTTTTATTTGGAACATTAAGCTTTTCAAATACCTGACTGTTGTATCAATGTTTCGAACCTGCAGGCAGCTATTTCTCTACATCTACGGGCGAAAGTATCCGGTAGAGATATAACT